>NC_135091.1:21075000-21400000 GCF_051107435.1 Chaetodon auriga | reverse complement strand
TTTTGTCAAATCAGGTGCAACAAGGGATCATGTTGATGTCTCATAGGAGAGCACTTGTCAGTCATACTATCTACTGTACAGCCGACTAGAAATGACGTCTGACAAGCAAATGCGCACTTAGCCTAGACCACAATGAGGGGAAGTGAAAATTGTGGGCTGGATTTGTGAAGCTGCACTGAGCCCTGAATTGCATTAAAGTCTTTTAATATCAGTCCTTGTGTAGATTCAGTTGTTTACCTGTCACAGAGTCACAGTACTGACTCGACTGGAGCAATATACTGCTACAGCAGTCTGGTGTGGGGGTTGTTGTGGAACAACCATGTCAGTCCAGACTCTCCTGTGGTTCTGGCTGGTCCAACTGTTGTATGGATTGCTTATTTCCAGCAAACATTTCTTAGTTGGCTTCCTTGGTCTTCCAAGAATAATGTTTCCAGATGCGGTTGTGAGGTTCAGAACAATCCAAACATGCTATTTCTACCCTGGAATGCACATTTGTTTCACTTGGACCTCAGATGGTTTGTTGCAGTGGGAGGAAAATGCAAGGATGACACAAACACATAGTGTACACACACACACACACACACACACACACATACACATACACACACAAATACAGTGCAAGCATATTCACAAACACACATACTCATATAGACAGACACATACCCAGACACACACACCACAAAATAACAGGTTGTGGTAGAATTCTGATTAGAAGTGCTGATGGATGCGAAAGAGTTCCATTTTCTTTTTTTGAATTCCAGGGTCAGTTGTTGATGGCAGCTCTTTCTGCCACACTAATACAAATGCTGCCAACCTTCTTGTGAGTTGCTAACATTCCTGTGCAGATCAAAAGTGCAGCGGGACGGTGATGAGTAGGCTCCAGCAGCGGCCAGAGTTGACTTCTTGCTCCTGGAGCAAGCCTGCTCATCTGAGGGAGTCTGATGAGGACTAGAGTGGCTGGAGACCCCTTGGCTTTGCACTACACATTACAGCAATTATGCTTGTGTTGTTATGGTGCACTGCTTATAGCATGTGTGCACAGCAGCCCACACACTGTCGTACTGTACAGAGGTGCAGGTAACCCCCTGTTCTACACAATGCTTTGAATAAGCTCATTATGCTCACTGTCACAGCCTTCTTACCACTATACAGCAGTATGGCTGCTGGAGTGCAGTTACACAGTTTGATTCTTTGGTTCACGGTATAAAACTTTACTTTGTTGCTTGTTTGCTTTAGGTTTGTCTCAAAAGTCACGCCCTGACTGCAGAAATGTTCTCTCTCTGAAGTTGGACAGACTTTGACTATAGCTAAAATGTATTGAACAGTCAAACGCTACATATCTCTTTAACATACTCAATCTACTGCTGGTACAAAACTGTCTAAATCTTAAATTCTTAATAACATGAAATTCTTATTAATTTGCTCTCTTTCTGAGAGACAAGAGAAAATCAATATCAGTGTTTTATCATTGTGTTAAAGGTACAAGAACTGGCCATCTGTCAAAGGTTGCTCCAAACAAATAGGGGTCAGCATATCACCAGAGTAATGCTAACTGCTCTCTATACAATTTGCCGTAGCTACATTGGGCTGTAGGTGGTTAGCTGGTAAGCTCATTCAGCGATGCAGCTTGTAGCCCTATTCGCTGACTGGAGTCTGCCCCAGCTGAGAGCTTGGAACACCAGGGAATTGTTGATGTTTGCACCTTGGGCAACGGAACTGGGCTTAGCAGCTTCCCAGTGAACATGGCTGGATTGGGACCAAACACAGCCCTAGAGACCAAAGGAAAACGTTGTGAAGGTGATTTACAGCAGCTCGACCAAGGCTGTGGGGACAGGAGAGTCGCAAACCGGGACAGCAGCGAGAGGAAGGTCGGTTATCACCAGCAAGGAAGACCACTGTTGTACTTTCACAACCAAACCAGAGTTTGCGATTATTGGAAAGGCAAGATGGTTTTGGTGAGGTTTATCTTGTTTCTGTCAAGTTTGAATGAAGTGTGCTGTATGATGTGTTAACCTGGCAATTAAACTCAAACATTTTGTGAGTTTATTTTGTTTATTTATTAGACTGAAAAAAGTACTTGTGTAATGTAACAAACTCACATACAACTCTGAGCTGAAACTATGGGGGGCTGTATTATCAGACTATCACCTCTTGAGGTACAAAGTGGTGTTACAAGACTGTACGGGCCACACCTAGCTGGTTAGCATGCTAACTTCAGTAGATATCTGTGCAACACAATATAGAACATCTTTGACATACAGTCAGATCCTCCTCACAGTCTGCTGATCATGTTAGGTTGGCTTTTAAATCTTTTAAACTAAAATTCTGGGGAACTTTTAACTTTCTTGAACATTGTCTATTGTAAAATCTTCCACTGTCACATCTGGCATACACAATGCGAGGGACCTTGTCTTTGCATTGACGCAGTAGGTCTATTGGATAAGTGTATATTGTGCATTTCATGAGGGCACCTATGCTTTGGATTTAATTACGCAGGAACATGTATTCAAACATCTATGACTGTGTGATCAAAAATGGCAAGGAAACACTCTCATTATGTCCCACACCCCCCAGTACAGTAGGCTACATGGGTGGAAATAGGATGTGATTAGCTTACGTTGGTATAAAGATTGGAAGCTGGTAGAAACAGCTATCTTGGCTCTGTCCAAAGTAAAAAAAATACACCAACTCCTCTAAAGTTCACTGTTAAATGTTGTATCTCATTTACTTTACTCGATGTCAATATTCTCAACTCATTCTCAGAAAGAAAACATATAAGCATATTTTCCCAAGACGTTCCATTGAGTAAAACTTTAAATTACCATGCATTCTGGATAAATGAAAGATTCTTGTCAAACTTAAAAACACGGTGAACTAAGCAGGACCGCAACTAACAGTGGAAAAAAAAGTGAAAAATTCCCATCCCAATTTTCCAAAGTAGAGACAGTGTCTTCAAGCCACTTAACATTTTATAAATTGCAAATATAAACAGCAAGTCATCACATTTAAGAAGGTGTAACATGCTAATGTGCCTCTTTTGCTTGATAAATGACTTCCATTATCTGAATAGTTGTTAATTAATTAATGTTACATCAGGCAACAAAGAGAACTTGTCCCTGCTGGAAGAATTTAACAGGCACAAGGAGACAATCCAGAGTGGAGCAGCAGCAGAAATGAAGACATTTCTACAGGATTGCACATACCACAAATTGTGAGCTATGTTTTCCTCGTTTTTGTCGATTATCAGCCGGTCACAGGTGTCACAGAGTATTACCAAGGAAACGCAGCTGCGATGCTTTATTTTTATGCATTACATCATAAGAAGAGAAAAACCTAAGACTGGACAAGCTCACACCAAGCAAACATTAGTATTTAGAGAGTAAAATTCAAATTTACATAGCCATCAGTGAGTTGAACAGGACAAGCAACAGGATGTTTTAGTCAGCTTTGGTCTGACTGTATCATATGACGTGGTCTTAGTTTGGGGACTTTTAAGTAGGAGGGGTGGAAGGGTGGGGTGGTAGTGTGTGACAGTGCGTCATAATGTGCTCTGTGATGTGTGTCCTCACACTCTCTGGGTTTAAGCAGAATAATGTGCAGGCTGTGTGGAGAGAAGAGGCGTAGCTGGGTCATGGGGAAATGAAATATATAAAGGAGCGAGGGCAGAACACATCATCTACCATTAAGGAAGCTCACATATGTGTCTTCAACATATTCCTCTCAGATGCTCCACTTCTCCATCTCCACATCAACAGCACAAATATGGGCCTAAAAAGCAATGCTAGTTCTTATAACATTGAGGGATGATGACAGTTGACTACAACTGGGGTCTCTGAGCTTGACCAAACAACAGTTGACAAAACAATCTTCACTCAAGATCCACTTACTTGCTTGTCAAGGGGCTTTCCATCTTACTACACTGTTAGCTCAGCTGTCATGTATGGTAGCTATCGAAATCTTGTTTACCATTATCTACAGTTCCATGTTCATCTGCTGATAAAGACTCTGCGATACCAGCAAAAGCTCCAGACCAAGGGAATTAGTGGACCTTGAGAAGAGGTTGTTTGAGATTGGCCATCATTTCCATTAGCCATGATAGCACTGTGCCCACCAAGGTCATTGCTAAGATCTCAGAATGCAGTTCTTTTATTGTTCACTTTTGCTTTCTTTCTGAATAAATTTGGTTTGATTGTCTGACTTGTTTCTGGTCTCTTTGTGATTTTTTGTAGCGATGTAGCTGTGTTCTCAGACCTCATCAATTAACTAGGTTGACTTGCTGATTTAACTAGTTGTTGTAATAGGGACTATCCTTTAATAGAAAGTTTTAGACAGATTAGTGCTTCAAACAATGAATCAGCATGGAGCAGAATGAAGCCCACAGGCACATTCATGAACACCTGTTGCAAATGATGAGTTGTTGCAAATATCAAAGTCACAGACAGGAAGTCTAAAGCAGAACTGACTCTGGGACAATCATTTCAGAGTCTCATGAGTTATTGAGATGATTTTGTCAAATGGTACCTATGCACAGCATGATTGGACAAAATACAAATGCATCCTGTGGTTTGTTGTAATAAACAAGGTTAGTCTCAAATGCTGCTGCTGCATTCTAATAACATTATCCACTGAGCCAGTACAGTCTGAGTGAGACTAACATGAACACTGTGTCACTGTACACAATTAGGGGGAAAACTCCTGCCAGATGACTGTAATTACACTGGGGATGAACATGGTTTTAATTGGAATTATCAAATTAGGCCACAGCAACAAATGCCCTTGGAGCTGTACAAGGTGGTAAATGTCAACATGGATGGTGATGATGATGATAGGTAGGTGAATGGAAGTGCTAATCTGGGCTGTATATTGAGATGTAAAGTTCAAATGAAAATGTCATGCAGGTCTGCTTGACAGTGTCTGCAAGCAAAATAAACGCAGACAGAAGCCTTTTGGCCACAAAATAACATACAAATATACTGTCTTTGAATGTAACATGCAGGTTAGATTTTTGGAGGGGTTCGATTTCCTCATCCCCCCTCAAGGTCTCAAATTTGGCAGTACTAACCCTTCAAAAACACGGATTCTACATTTTCCATAGTGCTAGTGGCATCTTTCCTTTAAACCCTGTCTGTCCAGTTTGTCATGCAAACTTTCTGTAAAAAATGTTTCCTGGCTAGGTTTTTGACTTTGTGTGAAATGGATGAAATTAATTTAGATTCATGAAATTTTCAGTTCACTAAGTTGAAACGACATTTCAGTTAATGTTTAAGATGGTACCAGCATCTTTGAACATGTACACATATTGTTATACAATGCATCAGACATATTAATGCACCATAGGTGGTCACCTTTAATGTTAATATAAAGGCGGCGCTAACCCAGGATGTTGCTTCTCTGCAAGACAAACTGCAGAGATCATCAGAAAGGTTTTAATTGTTCATTATGAGCATCAGAAAGGGACACCAGGCACAGGGACTGATTAAACAGGGACTGCTCTATCTGGGCTGCAACAGAAAATATTAATGAGGATGGGTCACTCTTATCAGATGCCTCTGTGGCTAATCTCCTCTCTGTTTCTTCACACTCATTGTTTAAGATTATTCAAGTGCAATTGTGAAAATATGATTAATATATTTCTAGTGAATTAAATGATCTAGAATTGGACGTGTAAAAGCTCTGATACTAGGTTTTCACTTTACAGATGAGTGTTTCTCACTGTTATGTTGTAACTTCAGTAAGATTACATGGTTGTCTGTGGGTTAACACAATTGTCTGACCTCTGTGGCTTATGACACTATTGCACAACCCACTAGATAGCATTAAATGTGCTCTGTTATCAAGAATAGAAACAAGGCTGTTTTTGGCAGTTCCTGAAAAAAAAAAAAAAAGAATATATATATATATTGCTCAACATGTTTTTCTTCTGCATCTGTTGGTATTGCAGACAAAAAGCTTGGTGCTCAGACTCTGTCATAGACCTAGAGAACACTTCTGTCCTGCTGCCAGCATTCAGCCAGCAACGCTAAAACATTTGTGTGTATATCCCTTTAAGACTGGGTGCAGCATTTGCATGCTACTCTGTTTAGACACAATGTGAGCGCGTTTCAGATGATGTCATCATTTTGCGGATATGTGACCAATGAAATGCATCATTATTTGCTGAAATACATGTGGGGAAAGTGAAATGTATTCGGGCACATTGTTATTTATTTATTTATTTATTTTTTCAGCTTTCTTAGTCTTCCGTAGCCTCTGTGTGGACTGCAACACATTTTCTAAAGTTATACTTCGGACAGTGGCAATGGCTGACGACCTGAGCGAGCGGAGAAACAATGATGAGTACAGAAGTTACTTTGAGGACGAAACAAGATGACTGAAAAATGTGCAAAAAAAAAAATTAAAATTAAAAATAATTTCCAATCAAATCTAAATGTTTAAGCTTTCAAATGGTTTTCATTTCACGTTTCTATCTGCTACAGAGGCTGGAAATAAAGGTTTTTGTACACTTTAGAGAAGTTTCTCAGAAAACCCTCAGGTTTTACGAGGTTGTTTTCCAACAATGCCTTAGGCTTAAGAATGACTTTTTAAGGGGGCACCTGAGGTCATAATGGGTTAAATCACAAATGAATCATCTGTAAAGGAAAGGCTATTCTTAGTAAGCTGAAGGAAGGCTGACTTGTCTCTGCAATGCAACAAGCAATCTGTAACTGAGGAAGTAACTGAGTAATGAGTTCCAAATCTGAAGAGGTTTGAAATACAAAAAAGAGAACTAGTCTGTGAGTTGCTTCACACCTTCAGGAAAGAGTGGTGAATGTTCATTTGAATAAAGAACGTCTGTGGTGTTTTGTATCAAAACAAGCAACACGACATCATCCCTGAAGTAAATTCCTCCGCTTAAGATTGTAAGACAAGATTGATGGCGAGCAGTTTTTTTGGGGCTTTCCAGCCCAACCACAGAAAGTTGACTAACATCCATGGCAGAGGCTCCTTCTTCTCCACACTGTTGATAAGGTAAACAGCCTTTCAGAAGGTCACTGGGTTGCTGATATTGATCCTGAGATAATATATGCCAGACAGCCACGTCTGAGACACGCTGCTGATGCTCACCAGGCTCTGCTGATTACTGAGGAATGTGGAAGCATAATGAGAGTGTTTCTTTGCCACGTTTGATCACACAGCCATAGATGTTTGAATACATTTTCATACGCAATTAAAACCAAAACATAGGTGCTCTCATGAAATACACAATATATACATATCCAAAAGAAGATTTTACAATAGAGAATGTTCAAGAAAGTTAAAGAAGCCTAATATGGAGGACACAGAGTCATCTCAGGCTATGGCTGGGGTCACTGTGCTCAAACCATCTACAAATGGATCAAGTGCTTTTCGCTCCAGGTAGACATCAATACTGTCTCCCTGCACCTCGACTGGGGGACTGAGGCAGACAACACAACATCAACATCAATTTCTGAACCAAAAAGCTGGGCCCAGATGAGGTATTCATGCACAAGACTGAACTAGACTAGAAATGTTGTCCTTGATCTAATTTAAATGTCTTGCCTGAGGAGGGACCTTCTCTGGAGTCCCTTCATGCGATGCCCTTAGGAACACTCAATGTGGTCAGCTTAGGTTGAGCCCCCTGGCTGCAGACCATCCTGTGGTGCTCCTGCCGCTGACACTGATGAATGGGACTGGCAGTGAGAGCAAGCATCCGTCTGCACGGAGCAGAATACACTCGGAGCACTGCACAAACCTGCATCTATCTGCAATCGGCCTAATTAACACCAGAACTACTTCATCTCCCAGCCATGGAAAGGTCCAAGCAGTGACCTCAACTGTGTGAATCAATACTCAAACCACTGCAGAGATTTACCTTTTAAAAGAAACAATTAGTGTGGAGCACAAGCCGCATGGAAACCATCAAAGACAGCTGGATTACACACTAAGAAACTCATTATCAGAGCAGCCAACATCTGCATTAAAAATGCATTGAGGCTTATGTGTTTGACATCAGGAAAACAGAAGGCAACAAAAAGACAACTACATGCAGAGTGTCTAAACTGACGGTTAGGGCTCTTAGCCAGGTGTGTGAGCACAAGTTTCTAAGAATTGTCTTGTGTCGGTCTAGTGTCTTGCGCAACAACACACCAACAACACTCACGAAGATATTCATGGATGTATCTTGCTGACTAATCTCTCTTGAAAGAGCTGCTCACACTGTAGAACAAAAGCTATGGGTCACTATGCAATCAAATCAGGTTACCTCAGCAAAGATACATATACTATTAAGGAATTTTTGCATCACTAAAATGCAATGAGATCAATTTCACTGAAGCCACCTGTTGTATAGGACCAGACTTGAATTTTATATCTCAAGAATCATCTATTCAAAGTCAGAAATAGAAAAAAAAAACAAGCCTTGGAAGCGTCAGCTGCTAACGTACGTTGGCATTACCTCAAAAAGGCATCAGCACAGATCCAGTCATCTTGTTATTCCAGTCTTTGCTCTGGCAACTTTCTAATGTCTCTCACTGTGTGTTACCGACAGCATCTGAGCCTATCGGTGTCTGTGGGTGGTGAGTATGACTGAGCAAGTGAGGTATGTGTGAGTGTGTGTATGTGTTTGTGTGATGGCATGCCAGAGTATTTTTGGGCCCTGCTTGCTTAAATGCAGCTTGCATGAATCATGACTTCCCACATAGTAGGTCAGTGAGCAGGGTGAGTCATATTGCTGTCTTATATGGTAACACGCTGCACATGTGATAGAAACACTGAGGTTATCTATAGACTGGGCTTGCTGAGGTGTCTCAGCTCTGCCTTGGTCTTCAGATGATATTAGAACTCATTTGCCTTTGTTTAATGTCAGCTTTTGCATGTCTGTTTGCTGTTTGTGAATGTGATTTTCAATTTTGAACAGTCTGACCAACATTTTGGTGTGACACTCAACATGACTCAGACCCATTTTGGTTTTCATTGGACACAGCTCCAGACTCACACAGGACAAATACACAAGACGTGTTTTACAGAATTCAGAGATATAACAGATGTATTTTGCATTTCCTTCCTCATACTTGATATTCACACTGTCAGTGAAAAGGTACACCTGCACACACAATAATCTGCTTGTCTAAACCTCTTCCTGTGCAATTGGCTGAATCAACAAGGAAATAAGTTGGGTGTTTGCAGACACCTCAATCTGCAAGTACAGAAAAGCACCTCACAACGGAAGCAAAATACCCCAAAGTGATCACTACCAAGAGGAGAAGAACGCCTGGATTAGGATATGTGGGGTTATTTTCCAGCAGCCAGAGAGGGAGCAGTGCTAATTAGGCCAGTGATTGGCAGGCCAAGGGGCTGCTAGCATGAGTGTGCCCAAGACTGGATTATGTGCTGCATTATTAATGGGGCCCGGTGGAAACGGATGGAGTTGGGGGCAGGGTTGAGGTGGAAGCCTTTATTCAAAACAATAAATTCAGCGTGTGCAATTCTGACAAAAAACTCACGTTCAGAGCACTCATGGAAAAAAGAGGCAAGTGGAAAGTTTCCCCACAGGAAAGAGTTGACACAGAGGCATCGCCCACGTCAAAACCTTCAAAAGCCACGACTGTGCGCATGTATGTGTCTGTGTAGGTGTGCGTGTGCAAAGCCAAGAGTGTGTTTGCGTGTGATCATGTACGTATGTGTGAGTGGGCTGGAGGGTACAAGTCTGTTGATAAGGCAAAGAAAAGCAGTTTTTCACACATTGCTCTTACGTGCACGACATCTCAAGTTTTAAGAATACATACAAATGCTCTTGTTGTTGTAGCAACATGCATAAATGTGCAAAATCGGAGCAATGGTATCAATATCCAGCTGAGATCAAAGGGCCACAAAGACATGCTGGGAGAAAGATGAAAGACAACATCTACTAATCTGACTGAATGTATAACATCCTTGATGGGCACAAAGAAACATCCAACATTTTGAAAATTCAGGGCTGGAGCTGGACGCCATGCTGGTGTTTTTTCACATCAGATTCCTTCCTTGTTGTGTGCTCCTGTCACATCTTAGTTCTGCAATTTTAGCTGTCATGAAAGACCATACACATGACCAGAAGGCCATGTTAGTAGTTCCCTTTCAGCCATTCACAAACAAGCTTGTTTAACAGTGCAGCTCTTGTTTCCTTTTTTCAGCAAGTCAAAGGTGACTGTGTGTACAGCGGTCATTCATACTGGTTGTTTGACAATGACACTAGCATTTCTGATTAAGAAACCCTGATCATTTGGAACTCTATTATGAGGAACATGTGACATTCAATGGATGAGGCTCTTAGAAGCAACCTCAAAGCACCTTTGTTACAACAACAAATACAATATAGACATGACCACACTAACTGTCACACACACTGCACAGAAGCAGTGGAAAGGACACACAAAGGGTAGTGGTGTGCAGGGTAACTACAGTACATCCAGTGATAAAGCATAGAACTATTTATTCACTATTCAATCTTTTTAATGAAGTTACTCATCCTATCTCATCACATAGTCTTAAAAAAACTGACATTTGACCGTTACTTTTGTTCTTTAGCTCTGCTTGGTCCTTCCAACCTGTGGAAAAGCAACCTGAGACACAATCTGACAGAAACTCAAGACTTGACGATAACTTGGCCTGATCCAAAATGTGGTCGACCCGAACACCAACCACTGGCTGCAGCAAGATGCGCCAGCAATTAAAGAGCAGCTGTGGTGGAAGAGACTATCAGAGGCTTGTGTCAAAATAAAAGTTTCTCTTGTGAACATTATGACACAGCATGTGCTCACAGTTGGTAGAAAGTCTGCTGGATCCAACCAGGTAAGATACATGTTGACACACAGAATGGAGACCTGGAGCAACACAACAGGACTCTAACAGACACAATTAGGCTGTGAAGACCTGTCCCTGACACTATATCAGCTTACTGCTCCAGTAACACTACAGTGTACTGTATTTCCCAAACTTTCAGACAAAATAGAGGTTGAGAAAAAATGATCTGTTGTTACACAGTTGGGATTTTAAAATGAATCTTCAGAGGACTTAACACCTCCAGTACATGGAAACTGAATCTGTACTTCTGTGCTGATTTTCATCTTGTGAAGAGTGTAACCATCTTGTTGTCTCACTTTGTTGGCTTACCTACTCCATGGTAATCAGACATGTCCCATTAAAACTTATATGTCATTCAGGCAGTGCATGTCGAGGGATCTGCTGAACAGCCGCTGCTGTCAGTTTACTCGATGCCAGTGTCAGGGGCATGAGGGAGGAGGACACATTCACATGTTCCAACACTTGAAGCTGAGCTTGAAACTCACTCACATTACCCAGCCAGAGAATGGCCATACCGGGTTAGATGACCCACTGGCAGCAGCAGCCACAGTGCAAGGGAGCTAATTTAGGAAGTGATGTGAGGGTGAAAACACACACACACACACACACACACACACACACACACACACACACACACACACATACACACACACACACACACATACACACACACACACACACACACACACACACACACATGGGGAAGGGGACTGGACTGTGTGACCAATTGGTGTAGCAGAGAGACAAGTATACCTTCACTTACATACAGTGTTGCAACATCATGTTTTTAAATGACAAAGGGACCTTGACAAGCAGCTTCTCTGCTGAAAAACATACTCCTAAAAACATATAAGAATCATATGACAATAGCACACGGAGACACAATTATCAGGTGATTATCATGTAAAATAGTAGTAATTTAGGCTAGCAGCACAACTTTGGGTTCGAGTGAGGGAAATAATGAAAGAACTTATAGTACAACTCTAAACCATGTATCCCTTTCTCCCACAAATTATGTCCATACAACAGCTTTCTATGTAATCCAAAAACATTTTTGGCAAGGAAATTTAGCACTAGATGAACATATTTAGTAGGATATAGGGTTGGGCCACAATAGGTTGCACATTCTTCAGGAAGGGTTGGGTACATCAATACTCGATGAGTGAAATATGTCTGCAGATTAGGTGTTGAAAACTGTCAAGTATAGAAAGTTGGCACTGAATGCTTGGTCAGCTTGTTACCCTTGTTGCCTTAATCCTTGATCAATATTTCCTTTTCTTTAGACAAAGCCTGAGCACATTTGCTTAGAAGCTTTTCGCTGGATAAAAAAAAGGAAGTTGTGAAACATGTGTTTATATTCTGTGATGGCTTGAAAAACTCAGGTATTAACTTCGCACCTGTGTCAGAGAAGTGAAAGAATATCCAGCACTAATAATCATCATATTGGCACACTACATATCATTCTTGACCACTGACACACTAATTAGATCTTTTTTTCTCTAATATCCCTCATCCCTCATATCTGAGCAATGTCCTGAAAAACATAGCTCAAAAACGGTCAAAATATTTATCATAATCCAGGAATTAGTCAGAGCATTACCTGCTGTGCTAAAACTGTAAGTGACAACTGAGATTCAGCCACGTGCAGTGTATGGACTCTTAGCCAAAGGGTGGCATCAGGCTTATCTGCCAGAGAGTCTAAAAAGCACATATGTTGCCTGTGCAATGGAAATATATTGTGATATCAGTGAATACGTTGCTGTATCAATGACTGTCGCACACACAACCACTCTAGCTGCTTCTACTTGTCTCTATAATCTCTTCAATCTCAGTGGTTTCTGTAACCACTGTGCTCATTTCACAGAATTTGGTGAAGCACAGCTGTCTGAATCATGTGCAAGAGTTTGCAGTTTTCATACAAAGCAATCATGAGTCAGCTGATTTGGTTCATTTAAATGCAGGTACCTCCAAAGTCGGCCTGTTGGCCTGACATGACTGAGAACCACAAAGTAACATTACACAAGGAGTCACAGATCCAGCGTTATGTCGTTTAAACATGAGCTTGTCAAGCAACTGTCGCCTCTCATAACAGACATGATTCGTGATAGAAGATACATCTCTTTAACTACTGCAAATCATGAGTGTAGATCATATATCATAGGTCAATCAAAGCAGTCAAAGTACGTCAACATGCACTCTGACTGCATAAAATCAAGTGCAAGGACACAAAATGAAAGGTTATGGTTTCAAGTGTGCGCATATGTGACACAGAGTGCGGTTAGTGGCTTTTGGGCAAAAGTCTTGATGAGTCAACCTGAGAGGAGAAAGCAGTGCTAATTGATTGGACCTCTTCGCACACCCGAGCATCACAAGTCACAATGGAAATATTCACAGGGAAGAGCGGCTGTATCACCAGTAAACAGTATCAAATGTTTGGGGTGTTGTTTGGTTTTTCATCACTTAGTTCTGACTGTGAGACAAGCATAAACTAGGTCACATGCCTAAATGTATTCAGGGTAGAAAGATTCCTTAAACTTCCTTCAAACTCTGAGCCAGTCTGCACTGATGTCTGTGAAGCAGTTTTAATTCCACAACCTGCGACATCAACATTTCTTCAGTGATAAAGCCCTCCCTGAGTAGTTATCGTGTTGGATCAAGCCTATGATTTATTTACACAGGGGTGGGCTAGCTGTGTTATGCAGCCATGAGAGCAATGTGTGACTAACAGTGCTGCAATCAAACTATGAATGCTCACATTATGATAATGTGCAGTCTGGGTGCTGCATCTGCACACATGCAAACACATGGTAAAAAAGGTAACACATTTTGTTAAGGTGCACATACACTTGTTAATGCTTTATTCTGCGTGACCATATCCTATAACCACTATGCCCTTAATTTAGAGTTTTCCCTCTAAAACTTCCTAATTACTGCATATTGATAGCAGGGAGTTGTTGAATTATGATCTAAATGATCAAACCCCAAACAACCCTAACCCGAAGGCATTAATAAGAGCTTTATAATTACGAATAAAGAGCCAAAAATGCCCAAAAAAACTTTAAAACACTATGCTTAGTTACTCAATATTTGTGAATCAAGTTATTTCTAGTGATGTGTGTGTTAAACAAAAAGGATCATGCTCTTTTAACAAAAAGGGATCCTTTCCATCATAATGGACAAAAACAAGCACCGTAAGTGAATGACACTGACACCCAGATGAACTGCATTGCAGCTCGTTTTGTTGCTGCCAGCTGCAGTGCTCCTGTTCAACAGGACCAGTTTTTCAAAATGTTGTGCCCATTAGTCACACGCATACATGGGAAAATATGGTTCATAAACAAAGATAATAATTGACCAGAATTTGTCCTGTTTGTCTGGGACATGTGGATGGGCACCGAATCCAAAATGCTGCACATTTCAATTTGGTTATTGAAGAATGTGATTAACTGATTGAAATGGCTCTTATAATAAAGACAGTATTTTTTCAGACAATGCGTAACTTTAGAAATGCGATTGTGCTGAATTTTAACTGTTTTCTGAGCGTTCTCTTACTTTAAGACGAGTCACCCAGTCTAAGTGTAAACTTCCGTACTTATTACCACCTTTGGCGTGCAAGAAACAAGCATTTAACTCCCAACTTGACTTGGTGCAAGTAAATTCAGACTTGGCTTGGAAATATCTTTGAAGTTTGTGTTGTGACTTGTTGCAAAAAAAGAAAAAAAAAAAGAATCAACAGAACTACACAGTACACCATACATTTACACCCTGACAGCATGAACACATTCCACAAAGCCTTTCCTCTCTGCTGTGCTTCCAAACAGCCACTGGGTGTGGCTCTAAAGGTGCACGCGTAAATGACTCAACTCAATAACTCAATAACTTGACTACTGAGAGATCAATATTTATCTGTGGGGTTTTTGGAGAAGTTATTCCCACAGAAACCTGAGCTAATGCCACCACTGACCACAGCTCAGCACCACACAGACACTGATGATTCGTATATACTCTGGATGACATTTTTCTGAGCAATGCGTGATCGATTTTTCCATGGTTTAAAATGACTAATCCAATAATCAGTTGAAAGCAGCAGATCTATAGGCGGCACACATTAAGTTAGAGCTGGACTATTTGTTTTCACACATTGATCCCCTTTGATGTGATTTACTTTTTTCCTCACACACTAAAGGAGCCTCAAATAAAGAGATATTTCAGGGCAATGAAATAGTTCTAGTTATTCATTATCCAGTGCAGAAAAGCCTGTGGTCTGCCGTTTGTTAGTGTCATTACAGCTGAGAGCTGCAAGGCTGATGGATGAATATAATGTCAGACTGAATGTTCATATCTCCATCTTTCCACCTCCTTATGGAGATATAAACCTATATTAAAAGGAGAGTATCTTGATGTGACGGAAGCCATTTAGTATTCACCTGTTTCAACTGCTTTTCTGCATGAGAATTTCCCTTTCAGAGCAAACATGAAAAGAGAGAGAGGGAATTTTTCATGCTCTGTTTTATTCCCCAGTCAATCAAAAGGGAAGTAATGTTACTCATATGCAAATGGTTTATTTTAAGTGTAAGTGGTTCAGATTTGGAACCAATTTCCCATCAGTTGTTGTTAAAGTCAGAGGGTTGTGCTGTTTTCCTTTAAAGGAGCACTAATACTTTTCATTTGAACATTACATCAAATTACTCTGTGTAATGCGAAAAAAAGGTTGGCGTTAGAGACAAACCTACAGATAATCATGCCACATACATGTCATATCGTTACGACAGAAACGGAAAAGTGTCACAATCCTGTGGCAAAATCACTGGCATTTAGGCTACAGGTAAATAAAATTTACACTTAGCACTCTATTCCAATAAACTTGGCTAATTTAAAGGAGGCTATACTGTTAGCCTATTTGACGTGGTTTGTTAACAGCTGCCAGCTAGCAGTGAAGATAATGTTAAGCTTTTTGGAATAATACACTCCCAAAATGAAATTATTATTATTTTTTTTCTGTTCTTTTCATTCTACATCAACATTGCATTCTTGAGTTCCCTTCAGCTCTATGGAGCGTTTTAGCTAACTCAGCTGTTTTGCTTTTCCAGCTAGCTAACTCCTCAGCCTCGTTTCCAGCAGCAGCAGTCACCTGGTTTCAGTGAAAACGCGATGATGAACCCACTGCACATGACCCAGGACCAATCAACACGCAAAATTACCAACGAGCTGCAACAGTGCAGAGGGAAGAGGGAAATATTTGTCTCAGGAGAGAATGGAGACCAAAGCAGAGCTAACAGAAGAATGAATATTGAACCTAGCTACATGCATCAGGTGGACACAAACACGTCTTTAAGGGAAAGATAATGTTGTTCTGTGTTTCTTGGATGTGTAAATAGGCTACTGCTGCTGACACATTAGTCGTAACAACTTCATAATAGGCAGTAATATACCAGCTTGTTCCACTACATCCAAACAATTCCTGGCTTTATAGCTTCAAAGAGGTTATTTTAAAGTTACTCTGATTTTATTTTGTGGCGATACAGTTCATATTTTTAATTGCACTTGGCAGAGATCTTTTTCACTGGTATATTATTCGGTGGTTAGAAGTGATGCTAATGCTAGTTATTGCCTCTCGAACTCAGTCTGCGGTTCAATTGATTAGTGACAGATAATTAACTATCAATAATTTTATTGATGTCCTTTGATCTTTACAGTAATTCAACAAGGAGAAATTCCAAATATTGTTCGATTTCATCTTCTCAAGTGTGAGGATTTGTGTTTAAATAATCATTGATATTTTTCAAAAATATTTATTATTATTAAATATTTCTATCTATTTATTTGTTTTACAATCATGATTGCAGGAAAAGTTGGGATGCTAAAAACAGAATCAAATCATTTTCAAATGAACTGTGTTCACCTGTGGTTTTATGAAGTGTTCTTGAGCCCCCATGTAGTAATATTCAACCATGTGTTCACAAAGTGGTGAACCGTGCTCCTACCTACCTCCTACCTGTGGAATGCTCCAAACAGGTGTTTTGGAGCATTCCACATTTTTCCCAGTCTTTTGTTGCCCCTGTCCCAACTTGTTTGAAAGGTGTTGCTGCATCAAATTCAGAATAAGCAGATATTTACAAAAATCAATGAAGTTCATGAGGTCAAACTGTGAAGCACTTTTTTTTCAATTGTTTTATTTATTATGTACTCTGTCTTTGTTTTTGTATGTTTATGTATGTATGTATAAGAGTGTACTTTAATACTACGCTTTTCAGTTGAATAGGTAGCAGAAATATCCAGAGTCATGGGACCCTGCACTGTGTCTCACAGGTCATCCTCCTCTGCTGCTTTCACTCAGCCTGAAGTCAAGTGCAGAGCAAACATTACACTGACTGACTTAGGAGGCTAGCCTTAATTTCTCTCAGATCAGCCCTGTGGAAACCTCTGGGGAAAAAATGCAGACGCAAGCTGCTGCTATTTGTGGATGAGAGACAGCGTTGGCTGAAATGACATGTTGGATGATGGTCTGTGGGAGGACATTGGCTTTTCTAGTGGCACACAGTTCTTGGAAGGCATGATTGATGCACATCCCTGCTTGAGCGTCCTAAGCATTTTAGCTCATCTGTGGCCGCGCAGCTGCCGCACAGTGGACGCGGCCTGTGAGAAGGCCAATCTTAAGCTCCAAACAGGGCTAAATGGCCCTTCTTTATCCTGCCGCTGTTTCCTGACCGAGGTCAACCTCTCTGCACACCACAAATTACTCCCTGAAACACTGGCAGACAGATCTGTGGAAAAATTGCCATTTGTTTGTTTATGGTTCAGACTGTGCACTAAGTCCCCTATCGTAAGAGGCTATTTTTAGCTGCCTAATCCTTCAATGGATTCATAATGGCCCAGACTGGCCAGATGACAAAAATAAACATAAAAAGCCTCATGTTATAGAGTATACTGGGTTTATGTCTGATCTGTCATTATGTTTGCCTTTTAAATTCCCATTGTGAAAAAAAGGCATTTCTGCATCATGTAGTCATGGTTATGAAAAGTGATATACTGTATATATACTGTACATATGCCAGCGTTATTATGGAACATTTATGGAGAGTTTTTGGGTCAGTGACCATGACATTCATGTATGATGAATCAGAGCTACTAGGAGGGGGATTTCAGCAGCAAGTGTTAAAAGCAACAGGTTCTTCATGGAGGGCATCTGATTAATTTCTTTCACAAATGTTGGATGTATCTCACACATACAAGGACATTCTGCTCAACTAAGCATTAACTGTGCAGCTAATCTGCTGAGGTGGGTGGGAAAAAGCATGACCACACACAGATTATATGAACCTCCCCTCTCAGGCTTTTCTCGGGAACAAACTCTTCCAACTGTGTAGATCCTGCAGACATTAACATAAAGAAGCTGGGCTGGGCCTCAACCTTTTGCACTTTAGTAGCTTTAAAGCATCACACTGGGACCTGAGCCCTGTTTCCCATCATTGAACATCACTCCATCTTGCTTGGCTGGGAGCACTGCTGCGGGCCAGTGGGCACTTCAAAAATCCACAGCAAAACTGTTTGATGCATGTTGTTTTTAACACATTTACACATGATGAACGATGCATTTTTTCAATTTAGAACTCTATTTATGTCCTATGACCTACACAATTTCACCAATAGATAGCCATTCACAAGCAGCCAGCACAAATGATGCTAAATAAAAGAAAGCATGGTTTTAGCTGATATTACTGTTCTTGGACTGAGGTGCTTCCCAGGTGTTAACTTCATCACAAAAATCAGTATCAGTAACATAATATTCTAATTACCCTTAAGGATATTTCTGATTTATTACAACTTACAGTATTTGTTATGATTTCTACTGCTTACAATACAGTGTAAGTCAAGACACAAGAGGTTGGAAACAAGCCAACATTTTACCCAGATTATCTAAACAAACTCAAAATAAAAGTTAGTGCAGCTGAAATGTCGGCATTAGGTCCTCATTGCACAAGAAAACTGTGCACAGAACTACAGTGTTGCCATCAGATATCAGCAGTTGACTTGGTGTGCCATTATGATTTGACATTGCTGAAATACAGTTAGTCCTCACAAGTCTGTTGAAGGTAACAGGAAAGAAGCCTTGCCTCACAGAAGCACTGCCACTGGGAAAACTAGGGCTGGACAATTCTGACAATAATGGCTGATGATGCAATGTTTGCAATGATGTTATGAATGAGCAGAGATGTTGTCCAGCACAAGAAGAAGAAAATAGAAAAAAATGCAATTTCTGAGTGATGCCGAGCTGAACTTTCCACACTTCAATGAGATAAGAGCATGCACTCAAGGATGATGGAACAGCAGGTCATTTATTTTCCAGGAGTTGATGAATGGATGCTGCTCCACATGTCAGACTTTGGTATTCAACCCTAACCAGCTGTTCTCTCTGTCCTCTCTCTATGGTGAAGTCCAATTCATGTCCCACTTTTTGCACAGCCCAGCTCGCTGCTCAATATGTTCTAATGTAAACCCAGCCATCGACTTGCAGCCTACATGAGCTCAATAACTCTGAGGTCACAAACGCCTGCCTCAGCCACTCTATAGAGTGAATGCAATCTGGTGTAGTTTAACCTCTAAGAACGGGGTGTCATTTTTCTACCTATTATACTGGCAGAAGCATTGATCAGGACCATTATCTATCAGGATCTGACCTCAAAGTATACAAGTGTTAAAATCCCACCTAACCAGAATTCTGACTTTGGAATATTTCCTATGTTTAACACCTGAAATGAGGGTAATGCTGCTTATTTAGACAAAACATCAATCAATCATACAATCATGTGTGACCACAGTTGACTTGGAATGTCTTGTGTTGGTTTTGGGTGTTTTTGGTTTGTTTGTTGAGATTGTTTTCCTCAGTATGGTGAGCAAAACTTTTCCACGTTTGACTCCTTGGAGGACATGGCAGACAGGTTCAAGTGAATTCAATTCAAGGCAAGGTAGACTGATTTACACTGGATGCTGCCATATTTTCTGATGTTCATTGAATTTCAGTAAAAATTTGAAACATGGAATTGTAAAAGTGGAGTTTTGTTCTTTGTAGCTAGGAAACGTAAATATGCAGAGAACAACGCCATAGTTTCAGTCAAACTATGAGAATTTTTGAAGACAAATTTTGGAGCCTCTGGCGGAGCAAAGGCTTGTAGATTTTCCTTTTACTTTTTGTTAGTTAATAACTGCTCAAGATTGTGTTAAAATGTTTAGATATCTAGTGTACATCTGCCTTTTTTCAACCAGCCTTTTTTAGCCTGTTAAACTGTAACTGTCGTGCAAATGTCCTACAAACTGTGCTTGTTCTGATTTGTTATGCATTGATCATGAAGTAGCAGTGAAAGTGTGACGACTCAACATTCTTTAAGTGTTTGTTTTGGGGCAGGTATCACAGTCTCTGCACACAAGTTTCAGCAAGAGCACAGTTTACTAGCACAGCTCAGCAGTGCCTCTGGTCCTCACTTGTCTCATTTGGTGAACTTTTCTCACCTCTGCAGCTCGCATAACTCGCAGAGGTCCCAGCCCAGACTTCACCTGTCAGAGCAACAGCTCAGAGTGAGTCATGGTCCATTCATCAGCCCTCCACTGACTAAAGGTTACTAGTGGGAAGAGATGACATCATCTAAACTGACAGCCGCTGTTTTGCCTCAGAATCCTAATTTTAAAAAAGATCCATTGTGGCCTCTTTGCTTGTGATCAAGGAACTGAGAGTCACAGTCATTATGGATTATGTAAAAATGGCCGATCTGGGATTATTTGATAGTATAAGCAACAGTCAGGCTTATTCTGAACTCTTTCACATCCCATGTGACTGTCCTAATTTTGCTTCTAACAGTTGCTCAGGCTCGTCACAACAAACTCTTTGGCGAGGTGACGGGGGTTGGGGGAGGAGCTGGGATGGTTGAAAAGGGCTACAGAGGAGGCTCATAAACAGCTCACAAAGCACCAGGGTTGCCGCAGGACATGAATCCCCTCCCATTCTTCACAGACACACACACACACACACACACACACACACACACACACACACACAAACTGCACTGATGGAGGTGGAGGCAGTGGGGGCATTTGGACTCTGTTTCACTTCCCCATTCCCACAGATATAGAGCAGTGCAGGGCCACACACATGTTAATGCGACCATGTGAAATGTCCATACTGTAATGGAGGATTACTCAGTGTGTGAAAACAGGTCTGTTTGTCATTAAAAAGGCTTATCAGACATTGTTTTTACATTGTTTCATTTAAATTTCAAATCAATAAAAATCTCCATCTTATCAAGTAGTTTTTGTCTTACTGTATCCTAAAATGTGCATTTTCCCTTTTGAACATAATTGGAAGATATTATAGAAAGAAAAAACATTTGAAATCTTTGGAACTAGCAAAAAATGTTGCTTTTGAACATAATCAGGGATTTTGCAAAATACTGCAATACTGACTTTCTCGTCTGGTGAGGGTTTGAATGTTCATGTGAGCATTATGCTAGATAGATGGAGTTTACTGATTAACTGCACTTTATGATGGCAGTATTTCCGTTCCTTTTATCACCTCAGTTACATATTTCCAATATTTTAAATTCCTGATGCCTTTCTGTATTGATTTGATATGAGCTTTATATGTATTACGACCTTGGGAATCGTATGACAAACCATATGAGCGCCCTATTTTATGTATACATGATATTTACAAGCTTTGAGATTTATTTTGGCAAACACCTTTGTCAGGTCTAGTAGCTGTGATCTTGGTTTATGCCCTTTCTGTGTACATTTTGATTTAACATAGCAGCAAAAGCACAAGTGTAATTAATGTCCTTATCGATGGCTGCACTCCATTTGGGTGCTTCCTGCTATCTTTCAGGTTGCGTGGCTTACTGCAGTGGATCTATCATTAATGTTAAAATTCCACCTGTACTTTTCCTACATCAGATCAGATTCATCCACTTGTTTTAAGGAAATACGTCTTTAAGGACTCATGGAATGTTTGGATTTTTGGAATGCAGGTCACAGTAAAAAGCTGTACTAAGGTCAGGAAGGTAAGGTAAGGACACAACCAATGAGTTTATACACTGCTACGCATTTCTCACATGCTCAGTCTCATTTAAAAGCTTCAAGTAAAACCCCAAAAGACTTCTACGCCTAATGGGTACTGGGTGCTGACAGGGTTAACACTTTCAGAAATGCACGGCTCCATAGACAATCTATATTTTATGAATTAAATTCCAAATGTTCAAATTAATAATTCACTCTGTTATCCGGATGCACAGTGATTTCTTGGAACAGCCACAATAACGAGAAAAGGGAAAAAAAACATCTAGAAATGTCTAAAGATACTTTTACATTTGTAATCTGATTACATAATTTTATGAATACAGTACAGACTGCTTGCATTAGCTCTCTCTCTCTGTGTCACTCCCGCAGACACAGATACACGCAGAAGAATGCTCTGAAGTCTGAAACCTTTTTTCACCCTGTGCCTCTGAGTCATAATGTGAAGGAGGAAGCCAGGAATGAGTCAGAAAATGTTCCACAAGCCCAATAGTACATCTCAGTGTAGCATGAATGACAAGAGACTGTTTGTCTCTTGACACAATAAATAATTCCCTTGACAAGTCTGAACTTGCTGTCTGGTGACACGTCTTTCTCCAATAAAAACTACCATGGATAAACACTGGTCTTGCAGTACACTGCAGTGAGAAAACATGAAGTGAGGTTTCCTGAAGTGAACCGGTTTCCCTGCCTGTGTGATGACCATCTCTTACGACTACGTTTGTTCAGAAACTTCAAATCCAAAGCACATGCATTGTCTGTGGTAATGCAACACCATTCTCCGCTGAAAAATCTGAAAAATCTGAAAAATATATACAGCGCTCTCTACAGCCCCTCTTTGAAATTCTACTCCACACCACAAATTAATTGGCTTTGCAGATGAAGGAGACGTGCATTGTTAAGTGCTAAGTGTGGAATTGAGAGGCTTAGCGAAGCAGCATCACATCAAAGTTCCACCAATTACATCTGGTGTCCCCACTCCATTGAAAGCAGCGAGGCTTGCCTTGAGGGGGGATGGAAGGCAGAGTGGAGGATCCTGGGTAGTTATCAATTCAAGCTTTGATTCAAGTCTGTCAGAAGACCTTCTGTCCATCCCACTGGCACTCCATCTTCCACATGAGAAAACGCAGGCATCATTTCCAGCCTTGCTAATAATTTCAATTTAACTGCATATTCTATGGTATGAGCTATTCTTTGGCTTCACCTATTGAGGCTTATTTCTGTCTCCAGATCAGTTCTATCTCTAACAATATCTGTCATGGATTCAAAGCAGTAAGCTGACAGAATGATATTGGACCATTCTGCAAAACCTAACAATACATTATTAGACAGTGTTTGAACATATATGTGCATCTAACTGAAACACTTCAGGGTTAGGGAAATATCTTGGTAAGAGATTCAACATTAATTGGTGTATTATGACAGAACATGAAAAGTGAAATGTCAGATTTGCACCTCTCTATGCATCCTTCATTTTGCCCTTTGAGACATAAAGGGCAAAGCACTTCATGCACCAAACATCAGAGCTGAATGTGAATCATTATGTCTGTTTACTCATAGTCCTGGATCCCTAGTTCAAAATGACAGGTATTCTGTTTACTGCCAAAACTGGCCCACTAGTAGATGACACATAATGAATTACCACAGCTATTGAAACAAAGAAAGTGGACTCAGGACAATGTCCTTCAACTCAATACAATGCAGAAAATGTGTTCATCAGTGCAAAACTGAAGTTCAAACAGAATCACGAGCATTCATCAGCAGACCAGCACATTAAGTGCTTCAATCGCAGTGGAGATACTTAAACTGCTGATTCTCCTTCACCTGAGTTTCAGCAGTGTGATGCAGCACCTAAACGGCATAAGCTCAAACGCTCATCCACAGATGACCAGCACTAGAATGGCAGTGGCCTCACTCATTCATGCCACCTGTCTCATTCCTTGTAAGGAGAAGGCAGATGATTCCCAACTTTTATACCTGCTGTGGTTCTGCATGAATCACAGGGGAAATGCAGCTGTTCATCAAACTGCCGGGCAGCTCTTGGGAGAGCAGAGCCAACTTGGTCAGGCTCATTACCCATCAACGAATGTACAGTGAGTGCAGGGAAAAATAATGATGTGGAAAAGCAAAAGAGGGTCTTGCATCTGTCTTGTATGGAATCAGGGATTTTATGGCAGCTTTTTGCAAAGACAGATCTCTGCACAGCAGATATTTTAAGTAATCCAAACTAAACACCACATGCATGTCTTGAATACTTCTAAAGCCAGATGTTTGGGTCTTTTGAGGTTTCTCTATTCAGTATTTGGCAGAAATATTTCCATGCAGATCTTTTATTAACTCCACATTAGAAATTATTCTGATGTTAGAGCATTTTTTTGTTTTTTGACTCTTACATGCTATTTTTCATGGTAGAATATCACTAATAGAATACAGTATTTCCAACAAGACTGAGAGTCCACAGTCTGTGACGTGCTGTTTTGAGCTAAATGCTAACATCAGCATGCTAATGTGCTGACATGCTAAGGATGCTTGCCATGTTTACCATCTTAATTTAGTGTGTTGGCATGCTAACATTTGCCGATTAGCAGTGAACACAACTTGCAGCTCAGACTGATGAGTGTGTAATCAGTTTTGCAGGTATTTAGTCACAAAGAGTATTGGATTTGATCTATGATGGCACTAAAGGAAAAGTCAGAGGATCACCAAAGTCATTATGATTCTTTCTCTGGGGACCGTGGATGTTGCGTCATAATTTTGTCTGATTCCAGCCAATATTTGTAATCCCAAAGACGAAAGTGGTGGAGCAGTCACTGAACAGAGGACTACACTGACACATAGCTAGTATGGCTGAAAAGTGTATATCCATTTATGAGAAAAAAACATCATTTGCAGATCACCGCTCAATTTATGGTATCTATGGCATAACTGAGTAATAAGTTAGTCATGAATTGTAGAAAGAAACGTTGACGAGTTGACTCATTCATAAGAACAGGCATCACTTTTTCTTTCATCAAATTGTGCATACAAACTCCTGCACACCCTCCCAGTTGGAAAATGAAAGCTGTTGTAAAATCAACAGGCCTCAGTGAAACCCTAACCTTCCACAAGGAAGACCACTCAATCACCCACATGAATCGTCCCAACGGAACATCAGTGATTTATTTCACAATCCAATAAAAATGCTGGCCGTGGAAGTGGTGGAGTGGAGGGGGGTGTTTGTCCATCAATGTCACAAACCACTAAGATCTAGTTGTGTTTAACTGCTGATCGACCAGGTCTCCTTGTCCCCTGTTGGCCAGCAGGTAGAGTCCCCCCCGTTGAAGGGGTGACTGTGTAGGAGGCCCAACAATGCACAGAAGGGACCCATCAATGAGTTCCTTTCTCCCTGGGGAGCCACTGTTTACTCAGCACAGGGCAGCACAATGGTGTTGCTGGGCCTCTGCGCCTAATATTGATGTCATACTACTCATCTCCACATTATCCCTGCTATTGATTAGTCTGATCTCAGCCTGGAGTGCTGGAGAGCAACAACAAACAGAGCTCTTTTTTCTCTTCTCTCTATTCCCGTCTCATCCTACTGACTCCCACATACTCTGAGAGAAACCGAGCCGTTTCTTTTCTCCGGCCTCCTCCCAGAATCCCCTGCATCCTCCGTTCATGGTTTATCGATCAGAGCTTCGTCAATACTGCTGAGATTCTTAAGTCCTGAAGTGCACGATCACACAGAATAAGTGGAAGCTGTTCAGCCCTCCTAGCTAAATTGGTTTTGCAACAAAGTGATCATTAAGAGGACACAGTTTAGTGTTCATGAAGCAGCTGCTTTCACTCTGCATTGTGATTCATTTGCTGAAAGCAGAGTAAACCGCTCAATGAGAATATAGTGTTTATCTATATTTTTATGTTTCTACATGACAGCATCTGCATTGATTCAACTTGTGTCAGTTGTTACAATGTACAGATAAACTTTGAAGATGCTAACAGCTAACAAATTATTCACACAGAACCCTCAACTGCCAGGAGCTTTACAGTTAGTGGAAAATGTGAATCACCCACTGTAACGCTTCAACCCCAAAAAAAATCAGTGGAAATGTAGGCTGCACCCACTACCCTCATTGTTTCCATACAGGAAAATGTACAGGGGTTTTAACATATTCATAAAATCAGACTGTATGACATCCCTGACTGCAGCACATCTGCCTCCACTGAGGAGGAAAGTGGGCAGAACACCATTTTGATCTAATTGATGAGTAAGTGTATGGCATTTAGTAAAAGCATCTATTGATACATGACAAGATTTTGTGGCAACACAAATTCATGACAATGCTTCACACTGCATACTGTCAGGGCCATCATTTTGATCACAATGAAATCATCAACATGCTGAGATCTGATGTCCAATGGGGCAAGAAAGGTCAGGTGGTCAACAATTTATCCAGATTATTTAAACAATGTACACTATTATTGTTAAAAGTACAAAAATAAGTGTCAGCTTAGAATAAACCTAATGATGCTTGCTTCTATAGCGACTAAATTTAAGATTATTGCAAGACAAGTACTGTAATCTGTGATTGGGCCAGTGTGAAACTGAGGCAGACAAAGCTCAGACAGCCAGTCCACATTTATTTCTGACTCAGACATATTCTTAACTACATTTCCACTAGTTGCAGAAATTGTGTTCCAGAAAAGAGGAGACACATTCCATGTCTGCGATTAAAGAGCTGATAAGAAATTCTGCAGTGTAACTTTGATGTATGAACTCTGCAGCAACAACACACAGCACTCTCTCCGGCAGTTAACCTCTGCATGACAATGATGTCAATGACAGAGAAATAAGCCAAATTAAAACCACATTCATGTGGGGACAGGAGCTCCCCAGACATATTGTTGTTGCTTTACTTTCATAAATGTTCAAATGCAGGATTTTTCTTCATACAGGAATATTTTTACATTGTTTTATTGCTACGTTTACTTGCTCCTTCCATCACTGCTTGATCCTAGAAAGTTCTTGAAAGAGGTTGATTTGTGTTGGAAACAGAGCAGGGTTTCTGGCTTCATAAAATGTGATTTTTGGACTTCATGGTAACCTAAGTGACTTGTTAAGAGAGAGATTTAAGATGAAATTCTACTCTCAGTGTTGCTGATGATCACATCTGAGAGCTGTAGCTCTGTGGCCACACAACTGGAGCCCAGAGTCCAGATGGGAGCAGCAGTGACACCTTTCACTGTGTGACACAGGAACACCATGCCCTGGCTCTTCCTGTGCTCTGCTGGCCCTCTGCCTGGACTCTGCCACTCACTCGTGTTGCCTTTCAGCTGCTCACAGGGCTGGGTCGCTGTCTAACTCCAGCTCAGCCTATCTAGGGTTTCACGTGAAGCAAGGTGTAGTAGGAGGATAATTTGTCCTCTGATGTCTGGCAGGTCACAGTATCTCTCCGAGCTATAAATACACCCCTCGTGTGTCCGACTTCATATGTGGGGAGGGAAGCCCGTGCAGGGCTGACGGAGGATTACAACCAGTTTATTGATGACGGAAAAACAAATTAGAGCCATCTCTGAGCAGCCTGCGGAAACAACAAACCCCCAAGTGTGCCAGTGTAGCTGTCACATTGATGGCTCACTTGGAGAATTCCTCAACCGGTTTCCTCTTTCAGATCATGCCGTCATTCAAGCTGAAATTTGAGGATTTCTACAAGTAAAATGGCAGGATGTGATCATTGACATCAAGCAGATGTACTCCACACACACACAGTGCTGCCTTGTCTTCTTGAATATACACCTGGTTAATTATTCACAGCCCTGAGGGTCTGCAGTCTAGCAGGGTAGCTGCCTGCGTAAGGACCTGTCTTTCCTGATTTTATCTCTCAAGATTTCGTTATTCTGGGCACAGAGTCAAAGAAAGGCGCGTCATCACATTTTTTTGGT
Organism: Chaetodon auriga; assembly: GCF_051107435.1. NCBI lineage: Eukaryota > Metazoa > Chordata > Actinopteri > Chaetodontiformes > Chaetodontidae > Chaetodon > Chaetodon auriga. Next base: position 21,372,175 of record NC_135091.1, on the reverse strand, counting down.
TTCTAGTAAGGGAGGGGAGGAAGGGGTCACAGAGCAGTTAAACCGACAAACCTGGCTGATGGAGTGGATAGGTGAACGAGGCCTCGGAGTGGGAATGGAGGGGGAAAGGCCGGCCTGCGAGGCTCGCTGGAAACAGATGTCAAACAGGAACTTGTGTGTTTAACGTCTCCTCTGCAACAAGCTTCCTGGAGACACAATCTGCCTCGATGGGGGCTGGCCAGCAAACTGCTGCCTCATACTTTACCTCGGTCAGCCTGTGACCTACTTTCTGCTGGGACGTGGAGAGTCAAAACAAAAAGTACAAAAACAAAAGACGCACTCAGTTGCTGGTTGATTTGGAAAGAAGACTTTGTAGAATGTCTTGGGGGAGTGTTGGGACAGCCCCTTACCCATGGTACAAATGTCATACAATACTCTTAACTAATAAAAAACAGTGAGAAGAAGGAAAAAGTTTAACAAGAGAACTGTTATCTTAAGAATCCTCAGTATTTTACCAAATGGAAGCGGCCAGTTGAAGCCATCCACAGTCTAATTTTAGGTAGTTCAGAGTCATGATCTGTTCTTTTCAATGTCTCAGCAAACAACAGTTTGATCTCTTTTCAGTCACTATTTATCACAGAATTTTGGCAAAGGTCCAGTAGGTAAACTCTGGCAGTATCTGTATGTGGGACTACCTGTTCCATGTGTACCCACATCTTTCCATCAGCCTCAGGCACTGAGGCTCAATGCTGTCAACTTGTTCTGACTGATACCTTACCTGTGCCTGGGGCAGGTTTAAGAGAGCCACAGCCTGCCAGGCTAAAACCACTTTGGTATTAAACATCTGGCTTCACCTGGCTGACACGCAGATGCAGACAGCATGAAACTACTGTTCCAACTTCATTTCCATAATTAGTTTCTTGAGCTCTACTAACAACTGAAAACAATGATGTAACTACAGTATCTAGAGTTCGGCAAAGTTTTTACACTTTGCTACACATCACAGGTCGTGCTTTTTTACACGACCACAGGCAACAGAAGCAACGTTTCAGTACAGCAAAAGAACAGGGCAATTACTACAAGCTACCATGAATGTACAGAGGAAAGGATTCCACTTGTGCAAACAAGTGCAAGGGAAGAGACATGGCAATACAGATTACACTGTTTGACTGACAGGTGATCTCTGAGGTGCAAGAAACACCACAGCAATAAATCAAATCCAAACTCTAATATTACGCATTACAGATAAGTAGTGCTGTAGGGTTGATTATAACTCTGCCTGATTGTTTCTTACTATTTGTCTCTCTGGAGATGCAGAATGACCTGCTAAAATCCACTGCATATTCAGGACTAAAGAATATTTATATAATGTTATTGTGGTTCTAAGAGATATTCATTTCCAGTAAATACTAATGGCTTTGACTCAATATGCTTAATAATAAAAACGTAGTTAATGCTGAAAGAATCAGTGAATTTATTGATTAGTCAGTCAAATTTAGTCAAGGACAATATTGTTAATCAAATAATTGTTATTTAAAAGTATTTAAAATAAAAGTTATTTATCAAAAATGCTACCAAACATTTGCCTTCACTATGCCAATGTGAGGATGTCACTTTGTATCTACTTAACATCAAAAAGAAAAATACTTTTTGGGCAGTTAGTCTAATACCATGAGACCAATAAATGTATTCTCCTCACTGCAGGGACGGAAACACAGATGTAGCACGTGTCAAAGTATAAAGTTGCTGCTATAATGCCTCATCCTGTGACACGCATCAGTCCAGCAGCCAGATGAAGGTGATAAAGTGAGCAGGAACGGCACCCTGCTGAACACATCCATGCTGGCTGCTGACGTGAGAACAGCTTGTTCCTCACTGACTTCTGACTGAATCATTCAATATCCATGGTCAGGTGATCCTCCTGTAGACCACACACATATACAAAGACACACACACACACTGATACAACCCAATAGAGCACAAAAGCAGACAAAGGCCAAAACACCCATTTAAAAAACTATGCTGTTATTATTATTATTATGTCTTCATCAAGTATTGGTATTTTTTTTTTTTAAATCTATATCACCTTTCAGTATTAGAATAAATGACTTGTTTAGCTGTCAGTTTTCATGCAAAGCTCCAGTGTCAGCAGCACTGCATTCAGATGAAGACCATTGACGTTTGCCAGTGACAGTAATTGACGTGAATATCACTGACAAGACAACCCTGGATTCCCACAGAGTCATGGATTATTGTCCTTTCATCAGACCAGCGGTCGGAGAGAAAGACTGAGACAGCTATTAATGATTACATCTCCTTTCATGGTGCTTTTCTCAGGCTCAGGATTGACTGACTGCCACCTGATCCTGTCTCCATTAATGTTCAGATGTAGAATGTGTATATTACTGGTTTTTCTAAAATAGTGGCATTTGGCCACTTGGACATAGTAGGTGTCCCTTATATAGATGTTCCATAATGACTTTGTTCAAACAGGACTGGATGATTTTTGAAAAAGCCAAGTCCTCAGACATTATATAACAGATTTTGCTAAAAAGGATATCCTCAACAACTGAAAATTTGCTCATTCACTGTGTGCGCTATTGTTTTTGTTAAGATGACGGCATGCAATTAAGACTACTGGAGATGTTATGGAAGTGACTATACAACCTGGCAAAAGCTGAGGTAACTTTTACGGCAAAGTGTCTTGCAGGCTTATAAAGAACTGAAGTCCTGATGTCACACCCAAGCTAGCTGCTGATCCACCAGCTTCTAACTTCTGTGACACAATGAAATCTGTGATTGAGCATGCGCAAATGTATGAAACCAGTAGTCAGTGTTGTGTCTTATGGAAGAAGTTATTAAGCCAAACGTCTTTTCCCTAAACCTAACCAAGTAGTTTTTTTTGAAAGTTTGACTGAAAGCTGCATATTTATCATTGCAAACTTGACTGTGCCATGAGAACATGTTCTTTTCACTTGTAGGCAAGGCAGAATGTGACACTGTGGACCTGCAGGTCTATTACATGCTTTGGCGTGATGCCGGCTTGGCCAATTTGTAGTGTTTCCTGTCATGCTTTCTATTGCTCCTCTGTGAAAGTGAACAAGAACCTGGGAAGAATTTCACCTCCACCTCTTTCTGAGCTTTCCATGTCCATGTCAGGTTCTCTGTGATGTTAATTCCAAGGAAACTAAAACTCTTCTGTTCTGTCCACCAGCTCCACCAGAGTAGACAGGGGTGTGCATCTTTGCCTCCTTTTTCCTAAAATCAGCTCCCTGTTTGAAGTGGGCTTTGAGGAAGGGTCAAGTCAGATTCACTGCACAAACTAATGCGTGTGGTACTTCCTGTACCCTGGCTTTACTCCACACACAGCCCAGCTAGACTCACATTCCCACTGACATTTGTTTTGCACTCATCATGAGCTTATGACCTCAATGCTTGCAGCTAGAGGGTGAGCAACAGGGTGACAGGAGTCAGGTGGGGGTTGGATTAGGTCGCTTGGGGCATGAGCGAAGATGCCAGCCAATGAGAAGCCAAGAAGCAGAGTGTCTGTCAGTAAGAAGATGGAAGGGGAGGGGGGAGCAAACAAGGAGCATTAGGGTAGGTTAAAGAACAAAGCAGAGAGGAAAGTGGGAGGGAGAGGTGGGACAGACTGGCCGTGGTGGAAGTGGCTGACTCAGGCAGGGTTCACTGAGTTCAGCTAGTAAATAAGTGACTGACTCCTCTGAGTGCATTCCAAGGCTCCACCTCATCCTCCCGCCCAGCGTGTTCTCGGGGGGATTCCTGGGGTTTCTGGGGCTGCTCTCCGCTCTGTGTGTCAACATTTCCAGACCCCGATGCCAGCAGTGAAGGGGGGTGGGGGGGGTGGCTGCTGTGTGGCTCATTCACTGTTAACATGTTTGCTACAGATGAAGAGGGGAGGGTCCACATAACACCCCCCTCCCCAGTCCCCTAACAAAAACAACCCGAGGGTCCCAGTCAATCGGCTCACCATGGTAAATGAGCCAGTTCCACCAGAAACCCCACACACTGCTGGAAAAGGCTGACTTTCACACTCCCATTCAGTCATGCAACATACAAAAATATTTCTCACAGCCAAACATGGCTGTCACTTGTATATGCAGATTAATACACCCCTGAAGCAATGCAGAATCTGGCCTTGGCACCATCTGCCTCGGCTTTTGCTAATCACCTCAGCCAGATGGGTTAGCAGATCTTTAGGAAGCTTGTTTTCCTGCTCAATAAAAATGTGTCATATCGAGCTATAACACAGAAATCTACATTTTTTTTCCATCTAAAAAGGAAAAATAGTATCACACTTATTTTTGCCTTTGAGCAATCCCAGGTGACAGGCTACAAGAATGCTGAGCGATTCAGGTATAAGAGCCTATACTGCCGACAAAATACCAGAGGGAAATGTCTGTGAAGGGCAAAGAGGTAATATTGCTGTGAAAGAGGAAAAAAATGATACTCAGAGCAGTTCACAGTTTGTTTGGTAGGTAGAGCTGAATTAATGACCACATACACACACATGCACACACACAGCTTGACAATTCAATGAGCATTCTGAATCAGCGGCACCTTTTCTCTGAAATTTGATACTCAGCACATCTGCTCCACACTAAGTCTTCATCTTTAAGTTCTTGCCACATCAGGAAAAACAGTGTGCGGTGCCAATCATTTCATTTCTGTGATAGAAAGTCGAAATTGAAGTTCTGAACTGCTACGGCCTGTATGAGTCGATGAAATGAAGCTTTTTCATTTGATTGCCTCGGTATAAAAACAGGCAAGGTGAGAATTTGGAGCTTTGCTGGTGGCAGGTTTGCGGGTTTCATCCTGTTTACTTGAGATTTCAAACCTCAGCTGACAGCAGCTGGGTTGTTTTTACATCTCTGCATGGAGAGACGAGCTATAGGTTGAACATTCCTGAGCCGATGCCTGAAATCCTGAGAAGAGCGCCTGAAGTAAACTAGCTCCAAGACAATGGTAAGAGGTTGAAGGTGAGAAGAGAGGGGCCTTTGCAGCTACTAATATATTCCTAGGAGATTTCTAAAGTGCTCAAACGCCAATTGCCCCACATAATGGTTTCCATGGTGATGGGTCCTTGGATCCAGGGCTGCGGTACAGAAATGAACCGGCAGAACAATGACCCCAACTTCCACCACGTTACGGAACATTTTTTAGCAGGATCTTTTTTCCGTTGTGTGTCAGAAGGTAAGCAAACTACGATTTACAGAAAAGAAAATCTGCTTTTGTCTGTGTTCCGTTTCCACCGCTGCTGTTCCCATGATCCATGGCTGCAGCCCCAAACTTCCTAAAGCTCTTTTTTTCCAGAGGCATCCTTTCAGCCTAGGGTCTTGACAACACGGTAGGAATTTGCATGCATCAATAGCTTGGAAGAAAACAACATCCTCAACAGAATACACAAATCTGGAGAACCACAACCCTTTGGTCATTTTGATTTCAGCAAGAGCAAAATGACTGAAAATTTTACATGATTGATTGGAAGCAGTGCTCTACCCACTGTACTATAAGCTATTTATGAAGCTCAATAATCCTTCAAGAAATTTATATTTTTTTATTTAATTCATGCTAAACTCAACAGAAAGAGAGCAAGGCAAAGGAAAAAGTCTTTTGAGAGAAGCTACTGAGCTGGAGGCTGATGACTGCCCAGCAATTGTGTGATGTCACACTGAAAGGGAAACATGGGTAAACTTTGGCACTCACGCCACCCATCATGCCCTGTCATGCACCCTTGATTGAAGGCTCTATCGGTGGTGCTAGGAGCTTGGTGGGGTAATCAATACTTGCAAGGCAATTGGGAATCACCGTAACTGGACAGCTAACCACGAACACTTCATTCACACATCCAGATAGAAAGCAATAGGCAGTTTTTAGCCTCTCATAAATCTGTGGGTGTGTTGGATTGATGACGTTATTTACACACTGTGCTCTAAAGGACAGTTGTTTTCTGACCAAGTTGGAAGTCTACACAGAGGGAAGTGTTTATATGTATCTATATGTATAAATTACTAGAGCTATCTATCAATCTATAACTACTTCTACATGCTGAGTTTTGAAAGGACAGTTTTCAAGTTAGTTTAAAGGATGTTATTTTAAAGTCTCATTTGAGCTGCGTGCATTTGGACCTAACATCATATTTTATTTAGCATTTTTTTTATGGACTTAGCTTGATGAGCAGCTACATGTAGTAGTTTACTTCAAAAGTATTTTATTCCCTACTTGTGCAGTATAGCAATGGTACTGCTGAAATAAAACTCGACATGTGATGTGCATTGCTTTCAGAAATATGACTCTCAAGGAGACTATGCTTCAACTTTCAACTTTCTCATGGTCTAGTGTTGAAAAAGAAAACACAAATCACAACAAATTGTAATAGTGAGCTGGAATACTTGTAATATTGCAATACTTAAGAATTGCAATGCATATTAAAACAGCACACAAGTATTGTGGAGAAGCACTCCTCTTCTGGCTCTCGCTTGGTTGTTGCTCATGTCAGAGCAGCATTGGAGGACATTTGTATACAGCTGAGCTTTTTTCAGCTTTCACCTTTAGCATCACAGGGCGCCTTTGGAGGCTCTGTAGTTGAGTGGGTGGTACTGGGCTGTAATGCCAGATCTCATTCACAATAAATAGCAGCCTATCACTGTTCTAGCTTTGAATCTATGTATGAACGGTGTATAGCACACTAGCCAGCTGGGAGCACTTGTCTGCAATAGTGGCTCTTCCAACTGTCGGCTTGCTCATTGACTTCAAATCAGCTGCCTCACTTCAAATCAGCCACCTAGCTTGGTAGTTTAGTTGATAATGGAACAATAAGTCAGTAGAGTCTATTGAGGGGAGTATTTGACCATTGATTCGTGTGCCCTAATGTCTTTTTGTGGCTGTTTGGGCTCTCTGGTTCTTCAATATAAGCAGCTTTGAAGCTCACTAGCTATCTCAGCTGACACAATAGGGACAATACGCACAAGAGCTCTATTGTACAATAATGAGACATGAATAATAACATCAGAGTTGTAGTTTTGATGTTTTTATCCCTATAAACACAGTATCTTTCTTTAAAGCTTCATGTGGAACATCACCTCCCATCCCCCTATGAACATACATGGCAGCATGGAAGCATATTTCATGTGTGACAAAAAGTCACACATGCACAGACGGAGGATATACAGCCTCTTGACAGCTCTAACGGGAGTGGGAAGACAGGCTATAATGGAATCTAAATAACACTTGTGCCGGCTCATTAAAATGGCCCTGTGTGCTTGGTCATTAACTTTCTTCTTGTGTGACCTATATCACTCAAGGTGGGTGGAAGGGTTTGCCACTGCATTGCACAGCCTTGTTTCCAACACGCTTACGAACACCCTGCAAAGACAGACTGTGCTGATTTATGTCCTGTGAGAGTGTCACCGTTTTTTTTATAGGCTATAAAAATTATTAACCCACTGAATGTCCTCTAAACAGTTTAATTCCTCAACAGAAAATATCTGACATGTAAAAAAGCCACTGCCTGTTCCTGCAATGCTAATACAGCAAATTAATGCAAAATAGAAATGAATTTTCTGTTCATAGAGTGGATTTTATACCCAAGCAGCACTCAGTGGGCATCACTGCCACTGGCTTCCAGGCATTAAGTCAACATTGAACCTGATAGCAGCATCCCATGCCTGCCCAACTCCAAAATTAGCTCAGATTCAATTATTGATGCTAGATAGACATGCTTTCTCTCAAGACTAAGAGCTTACTTAGAACTGTTATAAATACTAATGTCTACATACCGACATGCTCACAATGACAATGCTGACACACTGATGTTAAATGAGTAATGTTTATAATGTTCACCATCTTACTTAACATCTATTAATTAGCAGTAAATATAAAGCATAGCTGATGTGGATGGTATTGCCATTAGATTTGCAGGTATTTAGCCATAAACCAAAATACTGGACAAATTAAAAATTTGACCTGATGAAGGTGCATGAAAAGTCAGTGGTTCCCCAGAATTATGACAATTCATCTTGTGGGGAACATGAATGCCTGTACTAAATTCCAAGTCCTTTCATCCAATAGTTACATATGAGATAAATGAGAGTATGAGATATTTCAATCATGACCAAAGTGGTGTACAGACCAACAGCGTGGCTACAACCAAAAGGCAAAAAATGGAAAAAGAAGAACGACACTGGCACCACGAAACCATCCTTACTATTCAGTTTTTCTCTGTGCTGAACTCTCAGCTTAAAGCTATGTGAATACTGGAGAACAATTAGTTGATTAATCAATGAGCCAACTGACATGAGAATAATCAACAACTGTTCTTTTTTGGACTTCTGTACTTGCAACTGCAAGAATGTGCTGCAAGAATGTGCTTTCACACTCAATCAATAAGAATTTTTAAAATTTTGGAGTATGTACCTGATGAAATGTTCACTCAGTCAATTCTTCGGGAAAAAGATTGATTATAAAAGAAATCATTACATTACATTCCAGCTCTAATTGTATAGAATTAGTCAGGTCAGACATCTTTCATTCTTTAATGGTGATATGAAACATGTGATGCATAGATGAATTCTTTCAGGTATGAAGCTAGAGCAGACCCCCACCTCTGTGCAACATATCTACTGTAAGGCAACTATACTGTATCACTGCAATGCTAAATACAAGACTGACATGCCAAATCGAGACCTCCCTGCAGGGCAATTATCTCAAAACATGCATCTGTCAGAGGAGCTAGTCCAGCCGTATGAAGAGAGCATGAGGAAAACGAGTTCAAACAGCATTCAGGGGATGGAAAAACAATCCAGCCTGATCATGCAGATTAAAAGGCCAAACTTGGACTGAAACTTGCCTCTCTTCAGTGTTTTTTATTCACCTGCGGTGGGTTTGTCTACTAAAAAGTCCCGTCTTGTCCGAAGTGTGACAGTTGTCCTGGGACGAGCTGACCAACTCGGCATCCCTCCCCCCACTGGCAAGACCTGCCATGTATTAAAATAAATCTGTGCACACGTCCCACCCCAACATGCTCGCTAGACATTACCTTATACAAGGCTAGTACTAGCACGTTCTGCTGTCTGCTGGCCTGTGAGCAGATTTTAGCTGCCCTGCTGCCCCTGGCTTTAACCCCACCCGCCTCATTTATCCCACAGCCCCCTCCATCTTCAGCCCCCACCTCTCCTGTATTTCTGTGTACATGATCTCACATGACTCAACAAAAACCTCAGGACTGGAGCAGGGCTGTCCAGAGCTTTTTCTCAAGAGGGGAGGAGAAGATTGACTTTGTGGAAGGGACCTGGAGTGTTGCCCTCGACTTGGCCCAAATTGCTCCACTTGTCAGACCTGATGGATTTTGGCTAAAAATAAAAGCAAAAATAGGGGCCCTCGACAGGCAGATGAATGAACTCAGTGGTGCTCCTCATGCGAACTGAGCCACCACATCATGCAACCGTCTCCGGGTCCCTGATGCCTGAAAGACATGGATGGCGTGCATGGCCCTGAGAGCGCTGCGTTTCACAAACAAAACATCCCCTTTTCCATGTGTGGCGGGGGAGATTCAGTGAAGGGGTAGAGCAAATGCGAGATGAGCCAAGTGAGTGGGAATTCCTGCACTTCTCCCCCCCTCTGTTACCCCCGCCTCATGTGCATTCCCCCGCCACATTCATAGCAGCAAAAATGTGAGCAAAACAGAGCACCAGCAGCAGCAGACTGGAAAGGAAGATCATAACCCAACCCAAACAAATACAGCAGCAGACAAGCCTGTGGGCTTTTCCCTCAAGAAGATTGAGTATTGTCCTGATCACTCACTAAACCTCCAAAGCAAAAAAAAAAAGAAAAAAAAGTCAGTTTCCAATTGTTCTGTTTGAGTGGTATCACTGAAAGGTATCATTTGACTGCTTTTTATCTGCCTTTCATCCTTTAACCCTTTGATCCCTACAGACTGCTTTTGCTCACTGAGCTGAGAAGGATGGGTATGCGTTTTTACTGCAGGTTACATTGATGGGTTTGAACGTATATGGCCTAAGCATGCTTTAAAAGAAGTGCTTGTTGGATTGTCAGTGTCTGAAACCCCTTCTCTGACACCTGTCTGAAGTTGGAATTAGGGGGCTGAAAACTGAAAACCCAACAATCAGCTATTGGCCAGGTTCAAAGCTGCCTTTTTTTCATTTTTGTACGACCACGTTCTGGGTGCACAACCCAATGTAACACCATGAAGAACCTCAAGGAGAGACTGGCTGAAAGTGTGTGATGTTATCCTGATTTTTTTTTAAGTAACTGCTAATAGTACAAACGCATGGACCATCACTTGTTTACACTGTGACCCGGGTGCAAGGCTCCTTTAAATATTCCTTTACTGTTTGCCATATGTGAAGCTCGTACGAGGTCTGCACGGGTGTTCCAGACTGCCATCTGGATCCTATCAGAGACCACAAATACAGATGTAGTGAAAGCGCCTGGTAGCAGCACAGGCCGCCCAGCCTAATGAATGGGAAGAGCACATTTTCAACCCCTGCAACAGGTCAGTGGCAGGCGTGGGCTTCACCTCACACACACATGAAGCAGAGGGAAGATCAATTGTCGGGGAGAGGTTCCGCCTCATCCCGCGTCTCACGCTACCCGAGAGTGTCCCGAAATATCCTCCTTGCCGAACAAAAGAACAACAATATGGCAAGAGGTGATACATGATACAGCAGGGTTAAAAATAGACTGACTGCTGACGGATAGGGCAGTGTTTCATGACCTCTGCATAGCGCTCTTGGTTTACACTCCTAGTAGCTGTGGCTAAGACTCCTACGACTCAGCTCAGTATTAAAAAAAAAACCAAAAAAACAAGGATAAGCATGTTTTGCACTACTTACAGACGCAGAAAAAGAATCAGGAAGCCTCACTTCTATTAGGATTTTTAGTGGCCTGGAACTTGAGAACAGAGAGAATCAAATGTTCTCACGCATGTCAAAGCAAAGAACGTCCTGTTTAGGGGATTCAAAGGGTCTCATGGTATGTGAAGCATAAATGATCTGGCTGAGAAGACAGAGAAGTCCACCTTTTCAGGGGGAGGATATTTCTTTTGTTTTGATGTCACTGCACATGGCATACTACATAGAGGATCATTAAAACATTACATCATGCAGGGAAAATCCATGAGAGAAGCTGCAAGCTTTTCCAACTGTGCTTTGCTGCACATCAATCAAAGCTCAGTGAGAAAAGAAAGGAATTAGGGGGAGAGAACTCCTGAAAGCCACTTGTTTTCTTGCAAAGTGTTAACAGACCGCTCAATTCAGAGGATCGGACATCTGAATTGGGCTCTGGAGGTGGTCTTTGCTCCAGGTCAGGCTAAAAATGAAAAAAATCCTCAAGGAGGAAGGAAATCAGCATAAAACAAGGTGTTGCTTTTGATTTGAAAAGTTGTAATACTGACTTTTTTCATCTTTAACTTGCTTTTTGTGCTGTATAATGAATTGTTTCCCTTTCTATCAAACAAATAAATGAGCACAATTGTAACTAAAGGACTTTGTAAATGAAAGTCTGCTGAAGAGCAGCATTTATTCATACAGAAGTGATTGATTCAAAGACATTCCAGAGGTATAATGGGAATAATTTCTCCCACTCTGTGTCATAAGTGCATGCAGCATGCCTCAGAGTGACAGGAACAATGGCCTCTTTCACTGCCTTCGCCAGGCTGGAGATGGGGAGGTGCATCATGGGAAGCAGACAGGCAGACAGGCAGACAGGCTCGTACAGTTGAGCGAGGATACTTCAGAGAGGCCTCAAACAAACCCAGGCAACGAGCAATGGCACTTAAACTTCCAGATATGGGCCATGTGTGAATTATGTGCTTGGATTACTCCAGCTTTGTAAAACACACCCTGCTAAAACATTCTGCCTGCATTCGAGGGCAGCCAGTTCACACACCTCCAACTTTCATGTGAGGAAAAATGCAGTGTGATGGGACGTTTTCATGTGTTTTTGATGGACAAGCACTCATTTGACGGATGGACTGCTTTCTGCTTTGCATATTTTTATATGTTCTGCCTTATTTCAAGATGCTATAACTTGATCAGGACAAGTTGAATAATCTCAGTATTGTGGCAGTTTTCACGCATTCCACTGCAAAAATTTGCTCAGGTACAGAAAACATTTTAAAAGAATGTGTTCCAAGTTCTCCAAAGGTTTCTTTCTAAACAGGGACCTGTACTACAGAAAGTTAACTTCAGTCACCGCCTTAGGAAATATCCTCTATGGAATCCCTTAAAGTCTACGCTCCATTGCACAACATCCACAACAGCAGAAATAAGGAAACTGTTTGCTGATAAACAAAACGTGTCATGGATGCTCTTTGGAGACAGAGAAAACCCTTTGGATACTTGGGAGACAAATGTTTTTGACACATTTGTCTCCTGAGACTATAGACAATAACTTTGGATTACAGTTACTTTTTTCTTTTGTTCCCTCCTCAGTCCTCAGCCTCCCTTTTCTCCTGTTGCAAGACACCATTTTAATAACCACACATTCAACTGACCTGACCAGTAACAGGAAGCAGGAAGTCATTCAGGATTTCAGCTTCCTGTTTGAGTCATTTCTTACACCCCTAAGTAGAATAATTAAGATATATTAACCAACTTAAAGAGACCTGCAAAGATGTTCCACTTGGTTTCACTTCTCTTGAACTCTCCTCATCATTTTTGGTGTAAGGAAATATAAAATATGCTGATATCACCATCATTGTTCATATTCTTCCATATCACATCAGGGAGTAGTCCCGATATGAGTTATGGCTTCAAGTAAAGGTATCCACGTTGAGCCGGTCTCAAGGCACGACTCACAGATGCCAGCATTCCACGTGGTCTGGGCTAAGTAGTCTGATAACTTCTACTACAGCAGCTTTAACTCCGCTATATACACTAAGCCACAAACTCTGGCTATGAGACTAACAGCTCCAGGACAAAGGATAGCTTTGTGTTTGCTTGCAGATTATTTAGAAAAGCAGGGATAAGAGTTCTGACTTTATATACACGTGAGACCTGCCCACAATGGATCTGTGAGCAACATGTCACCTCAGACTTATAGATTGCCTTTTTACAAGCACAAATTCAGACGGAAATTTTGCCCCATCTATGATTAGACGGAAGATTTAAAGACGCAGGTTTCCTTTATTTATCGTATGAGTGAATCACTGGGGTTGTTAACAGTCACGAGGCTGGTTGAAAGATTTATACTAGCATAGAAGGGAACGCAAGACGCAGTTGGATTAATTATCATTGCATATTAAGTCTACTACAGCCGCTATTCTAGCACCTGCAAAGGAAGTCAGAGAAGGAAGCTTTATTTCCTTTGCAACACTAAGTTATAAATGGAAATGCGCACTTTGTCAAGAATTTATTACTTTCAAACTGTGTGGTTTTCTCTTGTTGTTTGAGAACATAGAGTGATATTATCAGTCTTCAAGAGCATTCCAATGATGTTTTCATGGCCAAGATTTGCTTTTAGACTCCATATTATTTACCTCAAAGCAGAAAGGAATCCATGAATGATCTTACAGCAAAATAAATAAATGAGTCTTCTTGCTGCCGGCATTCTAAATTCTCTGTCAAACACAGATTAATATAGACTGCGAATTAAAAGAATCAGTCTACAGCAGCGTCTCAATTTTTGTTTGTGTGTGTCACTGTGATGAATGTTTGCCTCGGTTTCACGCAGTCTAACCACAACAGGAAAAAATAAAAAACAGCCTTCCTGCCAACAGAAAATAAGGTTTAGACATATAAAAACAACAGTTGGAGTAGGTACAGTATTAGTGCTACTTACAGACTTATCCTTCATCTTCCGATGGTGATTAGTGATAATTTATCCACAAGCAGTATACGGCCGCACTGACACATGTACATCACGATCAGTCAGAAAGAGGTCATGATTGGCAGGTCGGTGGTGCACGGGGAGGGCGTCCCTGCAGCGTGAAGACAAACCCTCCAATCATCCATTACTCATCCAATGCCACAGGAAAGCGACAGAAACACATACTGCACCACAGCCGACTCATACACCGTTTCAATGTAAAGATTCCAAACAGAAGAGTTGAGTCACAGATGACTGCTGCATAATCTGTGAGATGAAAAAACTTCGAATTCTTCAGGTTTCTAACAAAATATACGGAAAAATCTAATGCAAGACATGTACAAGTACAAAATGTGAAATGTTTTAAGAACGAGCTCAAAAAGCCGTTCGCTCTCTTTGAATTCAGATTTACAGAACAAATGAAAAATGGCCATCATATCTGTGCTTCAGTGGGATTACACTGCTCCTTCTGTTTTACTTGTTTGAGGAATTTGCTGAAATCAAGACTCAGAAATTAAGAAAATAAGGAAGATGGATCAACTTAGAGAAATGAAATAGTATTTGATTTTGAAATGTGCTGTTACTGAATAGTTAATTTGCTTTCTAAACAAGGGACATACAGTTTTTAGAATTAAACTTAACATAAGATCCATTTTTTATCTCCTTGCTGAGCTTTAACTATATCTCACAGAGGAGGGGATTTACTCCATCTGCTGAAGAAGACCAAGAAATGCCCGAAAAAAGCTGCAAAGCAGACTTTGAGTTAAGATTTTGTGTGTCACATTAAATTGGCATATTCTATTTTGAGTTTTATTTTAGTGAAATTACATTTCTATTTCATGTTTTAAATATTTTATTTGAAGTGCAATCCCCCCTAGTATCTGTGATTCAGTCCAAAAACATAATCATATTTCTCCTCTTTTTCTTATAGATTTGTAAAACTCCATGCTAACAAAAATCTACCTGCTTTAGCTCACAGGTGTGTTAGCTCTTAAAGATATTCTTTTTAAATATCTCTGTCTCTACTGAGAAGTTACAGTAGTTAACGGAGTTCACAGAAAATGAGCCAATGAACTATCATTGCAATTCATCACTAATTTATCCAAAAACATCAAATATTCTATTTCTTAAAATTGAGGATTTGCTGCTTTTCCAAATTTCAGTTCATCAGTAACTGAGTTTTTGTGCAGCCTGTTGGACAAAATAAAGAGTTTAAAGAAAACAATTTAGAATCTTGGAAATTACAATTGTCTTTTTTTTTTATTTTCTATTTTTCAAAAACGTTTTAACGCTAAATAAGAGGCAAACAGTGGTTTCAGTTGCGTCTCAGTTTTTAGCACTGGATGGAACTTGTATAAGCTAATTTGTCATGGAAACTTTATTTGCTGGTGAAGACTGTGAGACGTAATCGAAAGCTCCAGAAAAAGCTAGTAAATAGATGTTGAGGTGAGATTTGGTTTGTCATCTAGTATATCCAAGATCAAAAACACTCAATGAATGTATCCATTTAGAAAACATAGATTAATCAATAATTCAGAAACATTATTAGCTGCAGCCACAGATATTACGTCATGTTTTTTGGTTTGAGTTATAAAATCTTATTTTCTCAGAATTTACACACATCCACCAGTGTGCTGCTGAGAAACTTCTATCTGTTTCCAATGCAAATAAACTCATTTCAAAATTTTGAGAATTTGACTCATTTGGTATTGGTGTGGTTATCTGCCTCATTGTGTCCTATTTCAAATGCTATTCCTGAAACAATGGAAACTGTGGGAACAAGAGGAATTATCCTTGAATAACTTTTCCAGCCTATACAGTACAGACGAACCAGAGTCACGTTACAGCTATCATGGAGCAGCAGTGAGAGCTCAGAACACCGTGCCTCTGTTTGTGCTGGTGGTTAAAGAAATCTTTCACTTTCAGGATCAAATCAGCTGTGAAATCTCCTTTTTCCCTTCTCTTCTGCCACCAGTGTCAACTGATAACAATCAAACTCGACCTGAACGTGTGCTTACAGCTGCACATTTGTGTCAGAGATATCATGATGGTTACAGCAGCCCGTTGATGAGCAGAGCGAGATAGATTAGCCTGTTTGTGGTCTGTCACTGTGCTCTTGGAGGAGAAGATGACAACGATAGTTGGCTTAAAGCGCAGCGTAAACGTTCCTCTTGTATATCATCCTGCAGGAGAATACATCACGGTGTTCAAAGAGACTCAGCAATCAGATCAGACTGAGCAGCACTTGCTTAGCATGATGAGAACCAATTTGCTTCCTCCCCTCCAGACACGCTCCTTGAGTGAGATGAAAGGGAAACTGTGCTACTGTAATTCATCTAAATGGCCGGCTCCTGCAGCCCTCCATGCTGCCACGGCTATTGATCTCTACTCTCGCTAACTCTCTCCATGTGTCTGCCTTTGTTTCTCAATCGTTCTTCTTCTCTGCCCTTTACAGGAAAGCCTCTGTAACTGGACTTTAATCACACAGGACACTTCATCCCAGGGAGCTAAAATCATGCTCTTGCAAATTATTTCTATTATAGTAAGTATAAAAAGACATTGAATGTCTGCTCAGATTTGTAATCTTTTTGATTTATTCTTAGACGAGTTTCTGATTTTGACTATCTTCAACTTCTATTCATTCAACATTCTTGTACTTAAAATTATTTTCTTAAATGAATATAATGATTCTGTACATGGTCGAGACATTACAAAACCCCAAAACATTTTCAAAAACACATAAAACATATATTCAGTTCTTTCAAGACCTTGGAAAAAGTAGTCAACAACAACAACAATAAAAAAAAAAGCAGAGTAGTGAGTATAGAACTGAAGTCTCCACATGAAGCTGGACCCTATCAGCTGACATTACAAGCTCCTGCGGCTGTGCCTCAGTGTGTAGAGCATTTACTGATCAGAAGGTTGGTGGTTTGATCCCTGGTCCCAGCAGTCTACATGCTGAAATATCCTTAACCCCAGAAACTGAACAAATGTGTGTGTGAATGGTTAAGGCTTGGAACAAACCATGGTGTGAATGGGTGGATGTCCTATAATCTGAACAATACCAGGTCCTCTAATTGACACAAGAACAGTAAATAAACAATAAAACAATTGTATCTAAATAGCTCTGAACAAGACAGTTTACAACATGATTCACGCATCGAGGTTAAACGACAGAGAGCATATCTGAACTAACGCACACCTTCAAGTAAAAAGTTAAACACACACACAATGAAACACATGCTGATAAGAGAGCGCTTCAAAACCACCTGACTGCAAGGAGCCAATCAAGACTGAGACAGCTCAATGTGGTGTCTAACCACTGAGACCAACCAGAAAGAGAATAAAATGAAATTCATATTAAAAATCTCCCCTTCAAATCAAACATAACAGCTGTGAGTCAATGGCTGGAAAGTCAGAGGCAGGTAGCAGCTTCGCAGGCGCCAACGCTACGTGGTTTTTCACAGGCTTGGCTGACGCAGATCTTGTGACTCAGTATCAACAGTGGATCATCCACAACTTGCCTTGTTGACCTTTCACCATCTGTCCTTAATGACACGGCCCGGCCAGTGGACTGCACAGTGCAGCATGTGACTGCTGCAGGTACACAACAAAAGTCTGCTTACTCACTGCAGGCCAGAGGGAGACACAGGTGGACACCTGCTGAACTGACATGAACTCAAATTACACCTACTGCTTCTTTCCTTTGCTGCTTTACAGCTTATTTGGGTCATTTAGGTTCACATTTCCTGCCTGCGAACGCACCAGGGCTCAAACTGACTGGCCGATTTTTTGCCATAATTTACCTTTTCTAGATGTCACACCATGTAAAACACCTTTTATTACGTGAGGTTGTGCAAGAATGAGTAACTGCTGGCTATCAAATGTCAACATCTGTCTTTTTACTCCCATAAACCCTTGTGCTCTGCTGTGTTATGCTGCTGTGTATCATTTAGTAATTATGAATAAGCAATAAAGGAGACAAGAGTGGAGAACTGAAAGAAGTTATTATATAAAAAAAAACCCTAATCTAACTCCTGTGTGGTAATACTGCATTAAAGTCAGTTTCCTCACTTAATAACTCAGTTAAATATTATATACACACAACCCATTGCTGGAGATTATAAGTGTATCTCTGGAGAACTATAGTTCCAGCCTAAAAGTCCAAGATGAGGGTGAACTGTAGGCACAGGCGGTACATGTGACTAACATGAGACAATGTCGGTGTATGCAGACACCAGAGGCAGTATGAACAGAACTAAGCACGGGGAGTTAAGATGTCACTTTAATTAACCAGTGAAAGATGTGTCATTCTGAGGGATGGATGGGCATGTTACCTGTTTAGCCCTGATACTAGAGGTCTGGAACCACACTGCATCAGCAGTCATCTGACTGCTTCAAACACTGGCAGTGACCGTTCAAAAGGCTCATCACTGAACAGAATCTGAGCTTTTGCAGACTTGTTCAATATTCCTGTGCTTTCTGCAATTCAAGTATCTGTAAACCAATAATTAGTCTAGCGATGCACCTAACAACCCCCAATGAGCTTGACATGGAGGACGATTGGGTTACTTTGGTGCCATCTATGTTCAAATGACATCATTCTCATCTGACCAATCGAGCCAAACCAACAGGAGCGAATTCTCCAAAATGTGATGTGAACATGCCCTGAGGACCTGAGAGCATGATGTTTTTACAAGCTCATTCACTTGAAATTACAGAATCAAATCACCATAAAGATGGCTGACAAGTATCTGCGTACAGATTACACCCCCACAGGAAGGGCTGTATATATGGATTTAACCCAACACATAGCCTTTCAGGTTTTCCATTCCACATCTGTGAGCAACAAATGGAAAACCCATTGGGGTAAACGTCATGCTCTCAGTTTTTATGCCTTCAATCCACAACTTTTTCTTGCTGTAGAATTAATGTTCCTCTTCATGCTCCTTTTTCGGTGCCATGATTTAAAATAAAAATCACAAGGAAAAGTAGAAGGCGCAGTGGGCCAGTGGAGTGCACAGACAGGCTCTCCACCTATGGCTGCCTGCTGTGAAATGGCAGGAAGCCACCACCAGCAAATCCTGCTGATCTCGTTGTAAGCTTACTGGTTTACAGTATAGCACGGGGGCTCGGTGCAGGAAGTGGGCACATTACTGCACTTCCACGCCCACAACCTCCCTCCTTCCCTCCCTCCACTACAGCAACCCCCTCCCAACCACCTGTGCTGGTCTCACAGGATGCCCCCCCACAAACCTCCTCTCCTGCTTCACACAAACTCCTTTACAGCTGCACTTCTTCACCAAACCACACACTGAACAGGCTTTGTTGTTTTACACTCCACTGCTTCAACAACATCAGTGACGATATGATTCGATTTACTGTAAACTGCCTCAGAATGCATGCAGTCGTTAGGAGGCTGCTTCACCCAGAACACGAAAGAAAAAAAAAAAATCTCACGACCAGTGGTATGAAGTCATGCAGACAGTTTTGGCTTTATTTAACCAGGTTGTGAGAGTCAACATTTTCATTTGAATTATTTTTCGACAGTAGAGGTTTATGGTCTGTGTGATATTCATAATAATAGGGACAATGGGTTTGGAAAGATCTTGCTATGGAAATTTTTTCTGACTGTAATTTTTCAATTTTATGAGCATTAGAAACAGAATTCCACTCAAGCCTTCACAATTTAAGTAAAGCACTTGGTATTGAACTTGAATTTAACTCCAGGACTCTTTGGTATTCTGTAAAACAGTCAACAGACAAGCTTGTACCAATTATCACTAAATTATCTAATTCTTTGTACATAAAATGAATCAGATGAGATGATGTTGCTTATTACTTTCTTCCATGGTTGGAACAAATTTACATTCCAAACAGTTTAGCTCATGTGTATTAAGGTATTACAATAGTGGCACATTATGACACCATTGTATGGTAATAATGACAAACTGCAGTTAAAACCTAAAGAAAAATGGTGAAATCTGACCGACAATCCGACATCTCTGCACTTTAGCTGCTTAAGCTAACGTTAGTTTATTAGAGTGAGAAAAACTTTCCAAATCTTAGAGTTCCGAATTCAAAGCTTTTAAGGCAATAAGATTAAAACAATCATATAACATGCTTAAGAAGTTTAACACATTTCAACCACTCGTCACGATTTGACAGCTGCTGCTCATGACTTCATGTCATGACTTGACTGCAGTGATCAGGCTAGCTGCTAACCAGTAGCCTACCTGTCGGCTAACGACGTGATACACGAGATAGTTCGGAGAAAAACTCACCACTTTGCTGGTCTTTTTGAAGAGCAAAACCACAAAGTCCATTCCATCTTTTGTAACATCAATATGACACACGGTGGTTGGGTTTCTTTCTTGGAGTAAATAAAATCTTTGGCCAAGTGTGAGACACTGGTGAACAGACTGGAAACAGAAAAGAATTTCATTCTGTCGATTGTCCAATTTACGGAATTCACATTAATTAGCAACAAGAGCTGGCAACAGTTAATTTAAACTGTGTCTACTGTGCAAATGTTGCAAATTTGATATAAAACAATAATTCAACTATACTTCACTGTATTGCGGTTCAGGCAGAAATCAAATCAAAAGCTAACCTCATGACTCGATATCACGAGGGTTAAGAGAAGAAATACGTTCCGTAGCACTTCGAATGAACTGTCACTTTAAAGATGGATGTTGTGCAGTCAAGTTCACGAGCTTGACTGCAGCTGTCATGCAGCTATAACGATGTACATGAACCATGAGCATTTCTCACTGTCATCTCTGACGTGTGAACTCACAAAACAAGCAAGAGATCAAATTGTTGTGTTTACTGAATGATCAGTAGTTCTTCCCTGACACGTTGTTTGCTAAGCATGCTTATTAGTTTTTTTATTTGCACTGCGTTCATCAGCCATAGATGTCAGGGCTCCGTGCTAACATGCCTCACAGACACAATGGGAGTGTTTTGGTTTTACAGGGTGTCTCTGATGTGCAAAGCAGTACAAATAAATCCATCTAGGGAGGAATTCTGACCTCTGCCACAGCCGGTGTCACTTCCAAGTTCACAGCGATCACTGAGTAGACTCTGGCAGGCAGACAACAACGTCCTGCCATGGGGTCATCCCAGCCCCCCCTCCTCCAGTAAAACAATGATCTCACTCCCTGTACCAGGAATCCGCTGATTGTTTGAAATACCTTCCACTATGCTTGACTGAGCACCACTTCTTTTTCCCATCTGCCCAGAGGACGGAGAAAGAGGTGAGGGAAAACAAAATGACTGTGGCAGGAAATATCTAGGAAGAAGGCCTTCGTTTGGCCCCTGACAACTAATGCTTTAAATTTCAGTCAGTGACTACAAAGCCATTTTAACTCAGTAAGACTCACTGGAAAACACAGAGAATGACTTGAAGAAGGTAAGATAAGCATAAAATACGTGCCCAATGTATCAGCCAACACTGTTTTTTCTCCACAAACACATAATAAATGAATATTTTGAATTTTGAATATTTTTGAAATGGAATTTTACAACTGAACAATAAACTTAATTATCAAAATTAAGAGTGACAGCATGTATAAGATAACAAAACATTTGAATGGTAAAAACCACTGGAATCGAAATCATTTAACTAAGACGGTACACTGCTTTTCTGGCACAGAAAAGAAGTTGTCCATGGCACTGATTATTGATATCAGTCAAGTACCAGAGCCTGCCATCACCTTATTGTCCTCTTGTTGTGAAGATGCTTCCAGGTTAAACTTTTAAGACTATTTTATTTAGTTAAGTTAACCATATCATCAAGTGATGATGCTTTAGGACTTTAAAATTGAAGCTTTGAGCCAGAACAAGTGAGTAAGTAGACCCTAAATGCAGATTATTTTGTCAACTATATTAAACTTGATTTGCAAATTTTAAATAATACTTAAAATAGCCTATATTATAGGCTACATATGTTTTTGTTACTACGGGGCAATTTCTGTTTAAGAATCTGTCAACATACACACCATGATATCAGCTGAAAATATAGTCTCATCAACGTCTGCCTCTACAAAAAAAAAAAAAAGAAAAAAAGAAAAAAAAGCATTACAAAAGGCTGGAAGTGTATCTGTCCTTTGAGGAAAAGAGAGGTGGGACTGTTTCAGTGTATCATTCCAGCATGTACAGTATTTAGATGATAAAATTCCAATGAGCTCAGCTCATAAATGACCTTAAATGCACTTTAATATTCTACTCA
Source organism: Chaetodon auriga (assembly GCF_051107435.1). Lineage (NCBI taxonomy): Eukaryota > Metazoa > Chordata > Actinopteri > Chaetodontiformes > Chaetodontidae > Chaetodon > Chaetodon auriga. The sequence continues at coordinate 21,350,118 of NC_135091.1, read as the reverse complement.
TTACAGTATCTTTGACACCCAGACCTTTCTGGAGACTGTCTGGGTTAAGGATGGAAACAGAAACTCTAAACACTCAGTTGTTTTATAGCCAAAAATCCTTTTCAGTCTTTTCAGACACGGACTATAATGAGTTTAGCTCTAATAACTCAGCAAGAGGGAGAAAACAGAGATCATTGCAGCAACAGAAGCGAGCCTCTCACTGTTGCAGTGTGCATTTCACTGGCAGTAAACAGAACAAAGGGTGTCACATACAAGGATATGACCTCAAACTTCAGAGGAAGAAGCACATTGTCTGCCTGTGCAGGAGGGGGGAGAACCGTGTCAAAAGTAAAACTTTTATTCGAGCGTCATTTACTCAGACGTCTTTATATTTAGAAACACAGATGCTTGTGACCAGCAACCAATATCTGTATTCTGTCAGGTGCAGTTGTATTTACAGATCTGTTGAGCATGTCAGGTGCAATTTGGCTAAAAGAAGGGGAAGTGCAAATTAGTACGTTTTCTAACTGAAAGTTTTAAAAAAAACATGTTACTTTTTTCAGTCAAGGTTAAAAGAAGTAATCCAGCATTTCCATTGCTTGTTTTTTGGACTGTTGTCTACATTTTGTGAATCTCAAGCACTTAAGCTTGTTCCATTACTGCAATATTCTGTTTTTATATTCTGTAACTCGTGGATGATATTTGGGTTTTCTGACTTGTATAGTTTCTATTTTTATTTCTATTCTCTATTCTCTATTTCTGTCCTTGTGCTGCTGTCACACCCTAATTTTCCCTTTGACAATCAATAAAGGCACATCTTTTCTTATCTTACTATATCTACTTTTACTTTACCTCACTCTTGCTATATGTGCAGATTAATTCTATTTTTACATCTTTATAAGGGCATAACATTTGTCTTTATTTACTTGGGTTGGTAAACATATGTTGTAATCCTTCCACTGATAATATTACATTTTTGGCTCCTTTTGTCTCTATATTTATTAGAATATCACAACATTTCCATGGACTTTGGTGTAGGAACAAGTGAATAGATTTTGGTGCAGGTCCTAGAATTTCAAAAGATCTACCTAGCCCCGATAAACTACTTGAATTATATATATTTGAATTCAAAACATCATATATTTATAATATTTTTTGCATTATTATAGAGAGCATTTTGATAGAGCTCTAGATTCAGATTATTAACTTTTTTCTGTGAAATAAACAGAGACAATTATGCAGCCCTGGGGGAGGTATGCACTGTCTTCGGGCTTTCTTGTGTAAATTATTATGATATCTAATATTCATACGGTTATGGCAACCAGAACAGCTACTAAATGAACCTTGAACGAGATTGCTTTGTCAACTACAAACATAGTTTTTAGAACAAAAATTCCAGTTTGATTGTTCTATACATCACATAGAACCTTCTAATTTATGTAAAGGCTCTGCCAGCGAAGAATGTATGTGTACAGCTGTTCTCTGGTCAGTGCTTCCACTTAATGTGTGACTCAGCAGCTGCAAAGAGAAAACTGCTGACAGACAATAGGAGGAGCTTAAATTGGAAATACTACTACTATTACTGTGTGCTTCAGTGCTCCCCAGGGGGACAAAGAGAGGAGCTGCAAACACCATAGGAGGCCTAACCCTGGAGAAACACTCTGTTTACATCACCTTGTTTTCATAGCAAACTGCTCTAATTTGATATGGTATGCATATCATTTCTAGGGGCGGGAGCAGGGGGTGGGCTCTGGGGACCACACAGACAACGGTATTTACTATGAATAACCTTAGCAACCCTGAGAAAATGCAGCATGAAAATACAGAGGAGCTGGCCTACCTTGATGCCATGATAATTGCTCTGTTACTGTTACCAAGGTGAATATCTAGACACAGCTAAGAATGTGAAGTGGCTTTATGGCTGCCATTTTCCCACTGGGCTCAGCGGGGGAGAAAAACTGTAGCACGTCATTCACATTCAGTGAAACTTGGAATAATAAAAGAAAGATTGCATACAAGTCAGTGGCCCTTGCTTATGTAAATATGGAGGTGCATGTTTCATTCAGCACTGGTTGCTCTGCAGAGTTCAAAACCAACCGTAACACATGCTAAAGTTTCACAGCTATTTTTATCAACGTAGGTGTCCCAGAGGAAATTTCACAACTCAACTGTTCAGCGCGCATTAGACAAATGGACAGGTATGGAAGACACTTATGGCCACGTGAATAAAAAGTATTTGAGTTCTGAAATGAATTCTGAGAAAGAAATGAGAATGAATTTCATTTCTGAATCCCAAGTACAAAATTAGATGTTTGAGGAGTGACATTTAAGACAAGGAAATTATCAGAATCAAATACACACTAATTTCTACAAACTAACCCCAAAAACAATGTTCCACATTTTATTTTGATTTTTTTTTATATAGAGTTGTGAATAAATGAGTGATTTTAGAAACCATGACAATTTATTCTTTTTCTCACAATTCTAAATGTTTCTGAGCTGAATTCTGAAAAGAAAATGAGAATTCTCTTTTTCATTTGAAATTTTTGTAACTATAGTGAGAATTAAGTCAGAATAATGAATGATGTCAGAAATCTCAAGAAAAACCATGTTGAAAAAAAGGAAAACATCTTAAATTGTGAAATTAAATCTAAGCTCAATATCTGACAAAAGGTCTTAAAAGTTGTGCCAAAGAATAAATTTTAGTTTTTAATTCTCAATTTATGCTCAACATTTGGGCAAAGTTTAGGCCAAAGTTTTTTTTTCTTTTTCTTTTTCTTTTTTCTTGTTTTTCTTTTTTCATTTTATTCATATTTAATTTTTCTTCAGAATCTGGGGAAAGATAAGGGCTATGGGACTAAAACTGAGTTTCTGACATTGATACAGCATAAGTACAAAACTTTTTTTAAATTGAAGAATTCCCAGAATCTTGTCAGAAAATGCAAAATTCAGAATTCAAATTGAATTTAACTCAATGCCAATTCAGTTCAGTGGAGGAGCAAAGCCATTTAAAAACACTGGATTTAATTCTGAAATAAATTGTTTTCAGAATTCTAAGATTTGAGTGAGAATTCTATGAAAATTTACAAAAAAAAAATTAAATTCAAACTTGAATCTAAACCAGTATTAAAACAATGGCAAGAACAAACTCAGAATTATGTTGAAATTGAGTCTGCATTATGAGAACACTCAATCCTCGAAGATCTAAATTCTGCTAATAAACTGAGAAGTAGCTGTAGCCTCAAGAGTCATAATTTTTTCACAGAAACCTTCCAATTTGCTTCTAATTCTTGGTTTAACAATAATAATTTCTAAAAGCAGTTCTTAATTAATTGGTGTGAGCTGTCTTCCATAGACGGTCCAGCCTGGTATCTTCTTACTGAAGAGCTAACGCTGTCAAAGCAGCAGCAGTGCCAGGTTTAGCTGTGAGGATCTCCAGCTCACTGAATGTATGAAAACCAAATGTCGCTGCAGCTCCTCTACACTGAACTCTCTCCCGCTCAGTGCGTGCAAGTTTAAACAGAACTCTGCAATGCTCTCCAGTCAACAGTAGTCATAGTAGTGGTGCTTTAATCCAATACAAACAGGTCATTACACTGTGCTAAATGTTTTCACTGAACGCCACTTCACACACGGCTCATTCTTCTAAACAGCTTCAACAACTACTGATCCTCCTGTCCTCCATCTTGCACCCTGACAAAGTTTTAATTTCAAAGCAATTAGGACCAGATGTGCATTATTTCATTAGTGCAATATGTTTTGCACAGCTGCAACCTTATGGGTGACTACAGGAGGGTTAGTAAAGAGTATTAACTCAGAGCTCAGAGGGTGAAGCTCTCTGCTTGAGGCAGTATGACAAGCCTGTGAGGTCATCAAATAGGTTTGACGCAGCTATCAGGATGATTTACGTGCCCTGATAATTTCTTACAGGCAACACAAGAAAAAAAAAACAAAAACAAAACAGAACAATCAGAAATCAGCCTGTGGTGTTTTAGATTTGATAGCTTCTTGGCAAGTGTCTCCGTTGTGCAGCAAACACACAGACAGGCAATGAGTCTGCAACCGCAGACTGATGGGAGCTGGGTATGGCAGGATAATGCAATCTGATTTCACATGGTGAGCGATAAAGCCAGTGCACATCGCTGCCGTGAACGATGGGAGAAGAATAATGAGCAGCCATGATATGACGGAGAGAAGGGATCACAACAGAGTGAGCAGGAGAGAGAGGGGAGAAACAATAGCCCTTGGTGTAAAGTGCAGGATCTTAGATTTCTCCCAGCAGTGCTGTTCCATCTACGCCTCACACTGGCAGCAGCCCAGTCAAACATGCCTTTGTGCTGACGTGGGAGAGCTATGGGAACATGTTTTCTTCTTTTTTTCCTGGCCAAGGCACTGGCTTGGGATGTTGAGCTGAGCTGGTGGGGGTTACTCAAATATCCTCAGTGATGCAAACGATCCTTTAATGATGCAGGAAGAAAAAAATTGATGTGAGAGATGGGGATTTGCAGCTTTTTGTTCATTTCTTTACGGAGGATATGCTTTGCTTTGAAACCACACTCCTGCTATGTTTCATAAAAATCAAAAATATTGCTGCTTTAGAACCTTAAGGGGTTGCTAAGGATTCTTCTGCGATTGCACAAAGAGATCACTCAATCACATCCTTCTCCAACTGCAATTTCATGAATCATTAACCCATAAGTGCTTGGTTACTTTTGAACACAAGCAGCTTCTTCTGTCATCAGGATTTTAATTAGCTTGATAGGAACTTCACTGACATAAAACATGAGTACTATGGGCTCAGGAAACCTGAAGGAGCTAGTCCCAGATGGTGAAGTCCAGAATGGAAAGCATGAAGGGGGAACCAGCAGGGTCACATGAAGGGATCCTGTTGCCGTGTGGGATTTCAGCTGTGGCTGGGAACCCTGAGGGACTCATTATGCCGAGATCCCCAAAACAGCCTCGCTCAGACTGAGAGATGTTCCCAGGCCAAGCTCAGCTTGGCCTTGATATATAATAACAGTCATTTTGTCCAACATAATGACTTATCTTTATAAAGGGCTGCACTGGGGTCTTGCTGAATTCATTTGAATGCACCTGCAGTTACAGAATGTTGGGGCTGGACAAAATAGAGGAGGAGGAAGCTGAATGTTGCAAAATATTTTGTGCATACTTTTTATTGCTAGAAACTGTGGATGCCTGAACAAAAGAAGGTTAGGGGTATTTTTATTTATTTATTTCGCACCAAAACCTGCCATAATATTTCACAGGCTGATTGCATCACCTTTACAGTATTAAATAATTTAACAATTTGAAAGCCAGTGACATAAAAATACAATCCTATAATTAAATATCCCCCATAATCATGTTCCTGGTAGTGAAAAGGCTTTAACAACATTTTGACCTTAATATCATCAAATATACAGAAAATAGAATATTGGAAAAGTATCTGAATAAATCAAATACATAAAAAAATAACTACTAAAATAAAAATGTCCTTCCTCCCTTTTCTTCCAAACGAGGTAGTTGTTGGTCATTTCATCAGGTTATGCAGCAGTGTTTATTTCCAGTGTCTTGTCTATACAAAGTGGCAGGTGTAATCTGTCTGTTTGTACTCTTTCTGCCCTGATGAGGAGCCAGTGATGTCAAACTGGTCCGTGCTTTAACCAACATGTCTGACTAATTAAAAGCTTTTCATATAACTTCACTGGTTTGCTCTGCCAAGGAGTGGCTAAAGAGCTTCTTTTGTCTGGTCAAAATTCTACGCGTGGGGGCTGGATGGTCCCCAGAATGCCTTAAATCCCGACAACAGCCCTTAAAAACCAACCAGCATCACTTGTGTTAATTTTACGTTGCAGCTTTTACGATAATGGAAGGCACAGAAGAAAGAGGAAGTTCAAAAATGTGATGCAACAACTTGGCAATAATTCAGTGTCATTACTGACATTCAGATGAATGATATTATGATAATATTATCAGAAATGAAAAGACTAAATTCTTGCAAAACCGGAAACTTTTGACTGATGATAATGTTTGTTGAGACTATATTTTGATGTCAAAATGCAGGGAAAATGACTAATTTTCAGAGTGTATTATTATTATTATTATTATTATTAGGATTATGATATACTGTAGAGAATTAGCTATCAAGGTCAAAACGTCATATGTCAAGTAATTCCCCTGTTTATGCAGCTGGACAAAGGAAACAGTGATGCAGAGAAATAAACATCATTTGATATTTCAGATGACAGAGTGATCTAAGCAGGAGAAACAAAGCGCTGGCAGATCGGATGAAGTGGCATTTAAGCCTGACTGAGTCATTGTGGGGTGTACAGTTTTGGACACCCCTCCTCCCCCTCACAATAAGCAGGGGATTGCCATGCATGGGAAAAGAAAGGCAGCGGGGCCACTGTACAGAACAAAAGGTTCTGTGCGTAAAACTGCGCATGAGTACTGCCGCCATGCACGTGTTGTGAAAGCAGAGCGATGTCAGTGAACGACAATGTGTTTTCATGTCAGCTCCCTTTACAATGACAATGATTAGATATTCCTACGAGACCGAAATCCTCTGCTCTCATCATGCACTCAAAAACAACTCCAGCGAGGAAAAACCACGGAAACCAACAATTCCGATATTAGATTAAAACAAATAAATAAATAATTGCAAAAAATGCGACACATGTGAGAAATGGTTGAGGAAGGAGGGTGATGCTGCGATCCCCTCAGTGCCATCATCGCGTTGCATCAGCACAGACAGACAAAGAGGCTGTGATGCCGGATGTCACTGCTCCTCAAACTGCTGTATCACCGCATAAATGGCAGCATCACTCACTCCCCTCTGATTTCAGGCACCTCGTCGCCAAGTCAAACACGTGGCGATCCAACAATAGTATCCCGAAATAAACACATTTATTCTGCCTTCTCATGCAGCCAAGAAGGAGCACTGGCTGCCTGGACACTGAGGACACAAGCTTCATTATTTTATCCAACGACAGACTCTGCAAAGCAAACGTGGGCGCCGAAAAAGAGATGAAGCTTGGAACACGATTTATTCTCATTGTAAACTTCACTGTGTCAAAAAACATAATTAATATCTAACATTCATCTTGAAGACGTTAATGGATCGTATGCATAACAGCATGTGCCACCAAACTGCTTCCTTAAAGGATTTTTAACGACAAATCTTCATGTCAGGTTTCCTCTTCTTTTCTCAGATCGACTTTATCACCGACTTGCATCACAGCATAATTCACTGACTCCAACATAATAAGACTGACAGGCACTGACTAAGCCACTGCTGCAGCATCCATTCACATGACAATGCAGGACCGCGCGTAAAGGCGCAGCTGTTTTCATCCTGTCACCGCTTGGTGAAAAATCAACGATGTGTTCTTGTATTTTCGGCAAAGTGACGGGAGCCGGGCTTGTTCCCCATCTTTGTCACATAAGGGGTTAATGATAATGAAAATATGGGCTCTTAGGCGACGAGCAATTGAGATGATTCCATTGGCTGTCGGAGCAAATAAGGCTCGTCCTTACACAGCAAATATTTTGATGATTTTTTTTTTTTTTGATTAATGAGGAGGTGTGATCAACGATACAGTTCAGATTTGGAAAGGTTAGAAAAAAAACTGTAATGCACTGCATAATAATAATAATAATAATAATAATAATAATAATAATAATAATAATAATAATAATAATAATAAATATTCTGTTCCGTTCCAAAGTAACTGGGCGGTTGTGCATGTCGTGGCTGAGGGAGGTGTTGAGTGACGCTGCAGGTGACAGACTCGTCTTTAATGGAGCAGTGTTCCTCCAGCAGCAGCGGCATGCCTGACCCTCCTCTGGGATCACCGACGCATCTACTTCTCAAAAACAGAGAAAAGGGAGCGCACACGGCGCGTTGACTCAAAGCATAACAGGATGTGGTACAGAGTTGAGTTTCACTCCTGAACCCGCGTTCACACCCCAAAACATGACATCCTTAAATACTCGCACCGCCGCCGAGCTTTCAGCATTCATGCATGCGGTTTTTCTCTTTTTCTATAAGTGACTTTCTTCCATATATCGCAGGGAGGGCTCTCTGCAGGCTGGAGCCCACCGCTGCGCCACTTACACAAGTTTGCAACTCGGTTATGAGAGCATCAACAATAGACTGAGATTGACAAACGAGGAATTCATACAAATAACAGCGAAATGTTGTCCAGAGAGGGAGAAAAGACGCTGGGAAACGTGCATGCCAGCTCACCTTTTACTTTCTATTCTGCTCGTATTCCAGCCCTTTTGTGCGTTTCCCACATAAGTTCTTTCACATGATGACTCGCTTTGTCGTTTCCTCAAAGCCTCCCGGCTGCAGATAGGTGACTTCTTCTCCCGTGGCTGCAACTCGGTTATTTCTCACTTCCAACCAAAAAAAAAAAAAAAAAAAAAAAAACACAACGTCGGTGATTCTACAGTCTGTTGTTGCCGCTGTGAGTACGACTGCGCGCGCGTGTGAATGTGTGCGTGGTGATCCAGCGCGGCGTGCCGCTCCGTCTCCGCTGTTTGTTACACTCGACTGGAACGCCTACTCTCAGTCGCTACATTGTTGACATTCGGCCGCTGACGTCACTCTATCCCCTCATTCACAACATCGTTAGCGCGGGGCGGCTTTGCGTTGGTAACGGCGGGAAGCGCGCGCGTACGCCCTCGTCTGTGCGCAGCGGAGCTTGGAGAATCGCACTACTGGCTGCTCACTCAAATCCCTCCCCTCGTGCTCGCTGGTTCGGCTCCCCGTTCCTTCCCCTCCCCTGCTCCCGGTGCACACAGCGGGAATATGACGGTGAAAGATGACACAAGGCGTTTTTCACAAGCTGCAGACGCGACAACGAATGTAGTCTAGAATTCGCTAAGACTCAAACCACCTTATAACTCTTAAGGTGGAGCTCATTTCCGTCGAAAGCATGTTACATGACATGATAATAAAGTGTCCCAACTCAAAAGAAAATGCTTGAAAAACTTCTTTGATTTATTTAGGCCTATAAGATTTGTAGTTTTTTAGAATCAGAAGCAGGTTTGTTGCTGTATAGGTTTTCACGTGCAAGTAATTACTGTATGTGTAAGAAACATATGGAAAATATGGAAACTGTATTACTGAAAGACATGTAGTGTACAGTATGCCTGTTTTTAAAATGGGGTTGTAATGATTCAACATGTTTTTTTGTATTCCTTTTTGTTTTCACAGAGGCACAGCTTCACACCTCGGGCAGTGTGAGTGCTGCTGGATTGTTGCTGTGACTGGTCCATGTCAGGATGATTCACTGATCACGCAGAAGGCTTGGCAAAGCCTGCTGGAGGTCTCTGTTTCTTCACATCTTAGAAATGAATAGTTTGGGGTTTTAAAAACTGCCAAAAAAAATTATGGTGATATTTCCTGGCAACAGAATACCATAAAAGAAATGATTCCCAACCAAGGAGTTGCAACACAAATCTGAGGGGTGGTGAGATGGGAAGAGGAGTTGTTGTCGAGGTAACAACCAATGGGAATGGCGATCAACAAACAAACAAAAAAAACAATAACAAGATAAGAAAGAAGACAATACTTTTAGTTTTCATAGTTTTACTTCATCGAGCCTTTAGAAACTATTTAAATGAACCAATCTGAAAAGAGAGCATAACTTATTGAGTGACCTGCTGGCAGTTTATACAAGAATCGGCCTAGTATGTGGACACATACAAAGAATCTGAATCCAGTTTTTACATTTCTACTTTATTCTGCTTTGTAGAAATGTAAAAACTACTTTGTAGAAATGTATGTAGATTTAATTGAAAGATTTGTTCCCTCTTTCATTGGACCATTTCAGACCAATCAAGGGATGATGATGATGATGATGATGATGATGCAGTTCAAGTTGCTGATGCTGAAGCAGGTAAAGATAAATGAATAACCTAATGATGAGTCTCACAACAACAACACGATGATAATACTGAGACTAATGCTAATACTACTACTAATAGCTAATGGAGCACTGCTGTGTGATGTCAGCACAGACTCATCTGGACTCATGCTGCTTCCTCTGCAGTGTGTTTGAGAATGCGGTTATTACCATTGGCAGGTTCCTTTGATCCGTGGCTTTATTGTCTATACTCTCTAAATGAACTTGCATTGTGGATGTAGTCTTTTTTTATAGTCTTTTTTTATGGGAATTTATGCACCTTAAAATTGGTGAGGCAGAAGAGATTGAACTCTTTTCAAGAAAAATGGCAGCAGTGTAGAAGCAAGTGTAGAAGTGAGGGAATAAGTGTCCTTTTTAATAACCAGAACAGCCCAAATAATTTGTATGAACAAATAAACACCCTCATATATAGTGGGAGATTACTGAGCTACCAAAACTGATTTAGTGAACTCTTCAAATATGTCAAGTTGCATTATTATTATTATTATTATTATTATTATTATTATTATTTGGCTTGCATGGGCTCTCATTAACCCTGCGGCAGACTATACAGTACTTGGCAACTTCAGTATTTGCCCAGAGACCATGAAAGCAACCAGTTGGCGCACCACACTATGCTGGAATAATAGCACCTGGCCCCAGGTTTCTATCTCAACTAGCTTGTGGTAGTTTGCTTAAATAAAACTTTGTTCAGCAATTTGCACAATATGCGTACAATGTGCATGAAAATAACAGAGGTCTAAAACAAGGCCGTGACAAAGGACTTCTTAGTTCTTAGCTGATGTTATACTTTGGTGGTACAAATTTCTTATGATGAATTGTACAGCACAATACATTTTGGAAGGAGATTGAGGGAAAAAAAATCCTTGTGTTTTACTTACTGTATGGGCATATGAAGGCTAATGTACTATAAAGTAAGAGTTAAGTTCAAAAGATACATTCAAGGGTCCTAAAGAAACATATTGTTATAATGTTATAATATTGTACAGTAAGATGGACGGTCAGACAAAGTGATTGTTAGTTGTTGAGAAAATGATTCATGTGGGGGCTGATTTCTTAAATTGTTGAAGTGAAAACGCCAGAACAAACAAACAAACAGACATGCAAAGGCCTGATGGTAAATGAGCGGAGCGAGGCAGTGGGAGGGAGGTAAGCTGGAGAACGCTGTTCGGCTTAGACATCAGCTATGTGAGGGAGGCAGGGTTTTTGTTCTGGAGGGAGCTCACATCCTATTTGGACAAGCGAACACTCACAGGAGATGTTTTAATTCCTAATGTAAAAACTACCCCCGGGGAGTTTGCATGTAATTATGAATTATCACAGTACAGCAGACAGCTCCTTCTTCATGGCAGTCGTCACTTTTCACAGGATATTCCATGAGTGGCATTCAAAGAGCAGCTCCCTGTGCTGGTGCATGCATTAAAGCAACGATTTAAAATGGTGCTGCTGCTGACATCAAAACAACACCACCAACAGGCATTTGTTAGTGGCATGGAGAAAGCATCAAAGTAGGTGAGAGTCAGAAAAAAAAAATGTCCATGCTGTATGCAAAGGAGTGATGATATCATTTTATGATGGGGAGCATGGCAACTTATGAAATACAATGCAAAAAAATAAAAAATAAAAAGTTTCAAAATGACATTGCAATTGAATTCCTATCTTTAATGCATGAATTCTTGATTAGATAGGCACCAAATCATTCTTCCACAAACCTTATGTATATTTATGTTATATATTCTCGAGAGAATGAAGACATGCAGAAGCAGAGGAAGCACAGAGCGGCCTCACTGAAAGACACTTTTGTATATGTATCTGTTTTATGAAGTCTACCTATTTGTTCCAAATTGCTACTCCAAAAACAAGAAATGTGAATTTTCTGCAGTAACAGCGTCCTTCCATCAGTTTCCTCCAGCTGATTACAGTACTGACATTATGCACTTTACTGTTTATTGGTGCAATATCTGTGTGGATGGCCACTAACAGTTGGTTACATCACTTTATTTTACTCCATAAAATACTGCGTAACCATCTCAGTATGCTCCTCTGTGTGCTACTTCACGGCATAGCAGGAACACAGTAATGTCCTGGCATCTTTTCAGTAGTTTTTCAGTACTAACACAGCTAATAACAGACAATGCTTATTCTCTTGTCACTGTACTGCAGTTTTTAAGACACAGCCTTAATTGCTAGCTGTTGGTAACCAACTGTTATATGGACCAAAAAATGTGGAAACAACACAAAGGCTTGCTCTTAAAATAAAATAAAATCTTTGCAATAGCCGCACTATCTCTAGGCTATATTTTATAGCTATGTTTTATCCTTATATAAAAAGTGAAGAGATTTCACATTTCAGTTGGACTTTAAACACGCTGCTGCAATTTGCTTAATCCGAATGGTACTTTTTAATGTGCAAAGTCAGCTTACTTCTAAGAACTCAGATGACAGGCACAGATTTCATTGCAGCCTACACATACTGTAACTTGAAATTAATATGCATTACTCATAATTTAAAAGTCAAATGTGACAGAGGAAAATCAGAGTTGCCCTGAAATAAGGAGCTAAATGCCAAATAAAAAGTGCAGCACTAATGCAGAACTGCAATCCGTCAAGGGGTGATTTTTGGGGTCCAGAGACACAGTTTGACAATCCGGCAATTAATCCCCCAGATTAGTGAAGGTATTCATATTCATATCCATCCACTCAGAAACCTTTGGGACATCTGAGGGTTTTTAATTCTGAAACCTAGAGTGGTAGAGATCCAAAGCTGGGCTGGGGGCCTTCAGCAGGCAGGAGCAGCCCCGTGTCTAAAGGGGCTGGGAGATGAACCTCGACCCCTTTGTCTCAGAGCAGTGCATTCACAGTCAACATCTTGCTCATGCTCCCAATGCTAAATGCACTAAATGCATGAGGAGAATTTAATTACAGAGTATAGAGTCCTGGCTGGCACGCACATACACACACACACACACACACACACACACACACACACACACACACACACACAGAGTGAGCGGTGGCATTCCTGTACCCAGTGACCTCTCCTGGAGGCCCTTTTAAGAAAGGAGGCTGACTGAAGTTGGGTGGCGGAAAAGGGAGGAAGGCGTGGGGGATGAATGGGCTGGTGGTGGTGGTGGGTGGTGGGGGGTGAAAGAGCCTACAGAGCAATGGCATTGGCCTAGCCTTCCCGCCCAGCGCTCACACTGTGGACAAACACTATGTTCTTATGTCAGGAAGTCTAATTAGACTTAATAAAAGCAGCATGTGAGACGTCTACCATTCCTCCATGACAGAAAGAGGAAGCTCCATGCAGAGGAAGGCCCAGTCTATGTAAATTCAGAAAGCCTCAGTACAAGGACAAAGCAATGCTGGTGATTGTGCAACAAAGGTGGAATGTTATTGTTTCACTGATAGATGTGAGAAGAACATGCGTCCTGTCATGCATGCTTGACTGAGGGGCAACCAAAACATACAGCATGTCCATTCAGCTCAACGTTACTTTTTAACCAAGCGTGCAGGTATGTTACTGCGCTGGTCCTGATCTGACACACCGTATGTCCAACATAGTTAACAGCTGTAGTTGACAGGAGACACATTAAAGTAGTTGTTGTCATTTTTTCATTGTAATATAGTCATATTGTAAGATTAACCTGCCTAACCTGTCTGTACAGTGACTTTCATTGCTTTTAATTTATAACATAACTGGTACCTTGAACTCATTTCATGCCATTTGTTCATGTATATTTTATGAGTGTTACCATGTTATGTTCTGTTTACTTTGTGTAATGTGAACTGCGACCTGAATGTAAAGTATATATTGGACAATTCGTAATCTGTAATAATGGTGTGTTTCATTTGGTCACCCGTCAGTGGCGTCATAAGCCCTTGACCCCTCTCGCTGGTCTAACCTCTGGGGAAACACAGTGTACACCAGATGATATGTTGGGGAGTGTTATGCCCCGGTTTAGGGGAACCCTTGGCATAACAGATGCGCTCCCTCCAGGCTTCCCACTCCAAAGAAGGCCAGCAACTGGATAAACCAACTTCAAACCATGTGCAGTTTTATTTATCTTCAGGGGAAGAACAGGCCAACATAACAAACAGAACAAACTGAGGAGGGAAGGTGACAAATGTGACTGAACTTAACATGAATAAAATGCTTCAACATTTCTGCCTGACTCACATCAAATAGATTTTCACTGGTAGTGATGATTGTGTAACAATGAAGACGACAACTCCCATCATCCCACGACTTCGAACTAACCAATACTAATTTAGAAATGTCTGTCAGTGTCATGAAAATAATCTTAAAGACTAGATAACTTGGAGATTTGTGTTGTTTTCCACACAGATTTTGCCTTCCCATGCAAGCATGCACCTCTTTGATGCAGCACTACTGGGATGCACTTGAGTGAAAAAGTCCGATTAGTAAACACATACTGCTGTTTAGGAGGGATTAGATGAAACATAACATCTACAACATCAGTTTTTGTATTCATTTGTGCACAAACAGACATGTAAACCGCGGCTGTATGCAGCTTATTCAGGAGCCTGTCTGCGCAGAGAAAGGGTCATTGTTAAAGTGTTCATTACAGCCATTTGCAACATATTGTGGAACTACAATGTACGGTTTAAAGAACACTTTTCTTTATTCAGCAATCTGGAGATTTCATTGGGCTTTTCATGCAGTAAAAGTAGCACGCTTCACAGTTCATATCCAGAGCAGTAAATGTACACTCTTTGCACTGCACTCTGCACTCTGTGAACAGGCACATGTAAAATCCTGCATATGCTCAAGCAATGACTCATAAGAAAAGTGTTCAAAGCAAATCCAGAAGCATGAAAAAAAAAAAAAAGCCCTGCTCAGAGCGAGAGACACGTCGGTCAAAGAGTCATCACTTCCACAGCAAGGATGACTCACTTTCCTGTGATTCATCAGGGTTTGCGGTCGCCCAGATAGGATCACCAGCCAAAAAGAACTTCCACGAATTTGCTGGCTAAGGAGAGCAGCGAGTCCAGGCAGAGGCACAAAGACGTAAATGCAGCGCTGTTGTCAGCCAGCGAGCTGGCATGTGACCCAAAGCCAAATGCCTTTGATTACATCAATTACTTCGAGTCTGACAGTGCCTCAGGGACTGATCCAACCGCCATTCATAACAGTGGCTGCCACTGAGCGACCTATCAGGCTCAGGTTCCCTTCAACCCCTCAATTCCTCGAAAAAACATACAAACACACACAATGTAAGACATGAAAGGCAACACACAAGCAATGCACTTTTCAAATCCACACGCGTTATTACTGTGTCAACAAATCCACACATGCACGCACACGCAACAACATTCAGGTATACATACATAACCTCTTGAACCCTGTTGAACCTTTACATCGTCTCTGACGCAGCTAGAAGGTTAGAAGAATATTCTATAGTGTCTGACACGTTTCTGTATCTACTCGTTTCAACACTACAGCATATGTTTAATCTGCTAGTAGTAAAATATTCAAATGCATGATGCAACTGCAAATGAAGGATGCAGAGCAGAAAGTGTTTGAACACCTTTTTAATATGACATGTTTGGTGTCCTGAAAAGTGTAAAAACACAACCTCTGAGGTTAATGCAGAGTAAAAACATGAATAAATAAAATGATGCAGTGAAACACAGGCACACTCATCATTTCATCCTGTATGAAAGTAGGACACACCTGAAGTTATGTAATGTGAATTATTGAATGTAATACATCATTTCAAATACTGATTCATGTGTAAATAGTTATTTTTGCCACCCCCATCTTCATGAAGCAATGAGTTTCATTTTATTTTGAGGCAATGATACAAACATAAGAAGGACGTACATATAACAATGTGTTTTGTATTTCAGTTAAACTTTTTTTTATTTGTTTTCATTTTATTTTAAATCTTCCACACTCTTGTTTGAACTTTCTGATTGATTTGCAGACTTATTTGGTTTCTTTGGAAAATTTTTGGATCTCCACAAGAATTTCAAATCAAGCTCTGTGTGAGTTGGTCATGACTCACTGGTGGCTCAGTGAAGTTGGAGGCCTTAACCCTTTTAAGTCATTTGTTTTTCTCTCTGTGGCGATCAGAGAGGACAGCAAACAAAGGATTCCATTATACAGTTCAGCTTTCTCTCCATGTGTATGACAATAAAGCCTTGAATCTTCCATGTTTGTGGTTGCATCAGTCACTGGAATGGAAATTATTCTCAATGTTTTCGTCATATTTGGTCTCTTTGGAAACTTGAATAGATTTACTTGTGAACAATGCTTGAGTGCACAACACACTGCGCATTTGTAGTAATGAACCCACCGCCGGGTTTTACGGGGTCACAGAGGCTAACAGACAGAAAATATTGGAATGCTGCAGAAAAACCCAGGTGCAGGAACTCACTTCCTAATGTGTGTTCTCTGAGGAACTACTGTTTGGCTGGCTGAGTTTAAGGAACCTCGCCTCTGGCCTGCCACAGGATTCATCTGATAAACTGAGCCAGTTTGCAGCTCTCACCATACCTCAGAGATTAAAAAGTAAAAGCCTCAACCTATACAGATGACAGGTTGTCATTGTGTGTTTGTCAGGTGTGTGTACAAGTGCGTGGCATGCTTGTACGTGGGTGGTGAGTGAGTTGAAGAGTTGTAATGTTCAGATGGGCGGGAAGCCAGTTTCTTGACACATAAACACAAACATCTTTTTTTTTTTTTTCTTGCACAAGCAAATTGGACTTGCAGAGCAGGAATATGACTGTCCAGGGAGGAGGGATTTCTGCGCTGGCTATTGTTCTGCAGGTTTGGAAAATGGTCTGTAAATCTTAGCTTGCATTTTGAACCTCTGGAGAGAATCTGAAAGGTGGAGATTATATCATGCAATTTAAGATAGAAGTGTTTTTCGAGGCAGATGCTGATCTGACGTCTTTCAAACTGCAGTATGTGTTCTCACCACGCCCGTTAAATCCGGCTCGTTCATATCCTGCAAATACCACAAAGGTTTGTATCATAACCAGTGAAAAGTCACAGCAGTTTTTTCAGAACGTGCTGTGAATTTCTATGTCTGTCAAACACTTTTTAAAGTTGCACGAATCAATATATTTTTTTTTTTTTGAAGGATAGATCAACTATGTATAAAGTGAAAAGAGTCACAAAAGAGTGACAAACCCGCTGACAATTAGCTCTGCTTTCCCTCAGCTCTGCAGCGCATTGAGCCTCTTTTAGCGTACTGTTTCTACCAACATCATCTTTGTTTTTGACAGCAGCTGGCAGCTGGTAAAGCCACTGCACACCACCTGCCCAGCAGCAAACAGCACACAGACAAGTGTAGCAACTAGCTGGTGAACACAGTGGTGCATTTAGCAGCGACAGTGCCAGACGTGCCTCTCAGGAGGTGGTCGACAGCAAAACAGAGCTAAGAGGAGAGTGAATGACTGACATTCATCAGGGGGCCAGAAAAAAGACTTCAGGTGAATGATAATGTTGCTTTGTGTCTGCTTTGTAAATAATCATTTATAAAAAAAAATCACACAGATATATCTGAAAACCACACTAACTGTAGGGTTATTTATCGACATGTTCCAGCTCTTCATTAAAGCAAAGTATGATAGCATCAAATGGAAATATTTTGAATACCTTTTGCATCATTTTATAGACATTTCCTCATAACCAAATCTAAATACACCGACAACGAATAAATGTAATAAGTAACGGTAAAACTGACTCTCCTTCTCAGTCCACTAAACAGAGGCTTACAGTCTGTCAGCTCTGGAGGCTGTTTACATGGGAGGTGGACCTGGATCTAACTAAGCAGCTTGTGCTGAAGTCTAAACAGGTGAAATCTTTTAAGACGGCCTGATCATTGGGTGACAGTTCCCTGTCTGTCACCGCTCTGGCTCAGGCTGTTGATGAGCGGAGTAAACAAACAGGAGTGAATGTGGTGTGAGAGATGAGTCATCAGTTCTGGGCTCGCTGTGCCTCTCTGTGTGCTCTGCGTGCCTCAGTCTGCTGAACATCCGCTCCCCTGAAGGCCCTCGTCACCGCAGGCATACTTCAGCAATTACCTTCTCGCCCACACGCTGTCAGTCACATGGGCCATAATAACAGGCTGTCGCACTGTCCCACTCCAAAATCACTCGCCAGCACTCTCCGGCTCTCTCTTTCTCTCTCTCACACTCACACACATGCACACATGGTCTACTATGCACATCCTGAATGTGATTACAGGAGCTACACGCCGTGATACTAGGTTTTTATTACATTCAACAGATTTCAGTCAGGCAATGTCTTCCATTGGTGACAATATGGTTATTTTTTTCTTCCCCTGACCAAAAAAACCATATAGATATATGATTAATTCTTCAGATTAAAATGTTTGGAAATTATTCAAAGCTGCAAAATTAACAATTTTATGTAAGCAAGCATCAAAGGACTTAACGGCTGACTTGTAATGTGTAGTGTGTCCCTTGTGACGACAAACGGAGGGACAATGATCACCAGCTCTGCAGATTCTTCGGCTCTGTTGAGCCTTTTAGCCTCTTTTAGGTCATTGTTTTCAATCTCTGCTCTCCTCAACGTTGTTCCAAGCAGCAGGTAGCTGTTTTTCAGTGGAAAAGCTCTAAAAGCGCACTGTACACGAACCCCCTCAGCACCAAACCGCAGACAGACGCATGAGAGGCTAGCTGGTGAACATAGTGGAGCATTGAGGTGCTAAAAGAAGAGTAAACATTGGACTCATGTATGTCGACACCAACATGACATGAAATGAATGCTAATACTACTCTGTGTCTGCTGGATGTGTAAATAGGCAACTGTTTGCTAACGTATTTCTAAGGCGATACAATGTCAATGTTGGCAATATAAATAAGTTAGTGTCGTGAGTTTGATATGAATAAATACATCCGAATAATCCGAAAAAGATTGTTAACCTGTTTCCCAAGGTGCAACTCTATTTCCCAGCTCTCGACAGTAGCCAGTAATGATATATCTCTTTGATTTCTTTTTAAAACATGAACAAAACCTGAAAAGTTCAGTTATCTTCGTTTACATTCGCACAATGATACTTTCATATCTTGACTGTGAATGTAATGATAATACATGAGGCTCAAACATTGCTGACCAACACGGTTGCTTTGTGGGAGTGCAACTAAAGTCTGAACATTTCTATCAAAATTCATCCAACTTTGACTGTACATTAGCATCCTGGGTGTTATGTTTTTGGTATTGTGCTGAATTATCAAAACTCTTTGAATACAGTGGATCAGTGCAGTTGAGAACCGATGCATGCATGAAGGCGGGCCAATGGGGCCTGAGATTAGCTTCTTTTCTTGTTGCAAACTGGCTGCACAGATTACACCCTCAGACCTGCAAACCTCAAGTCAAACCAGCAAGTAAATAAAGCCTCTTGACATTTGATTTTGCTCTTCCTAGACCTTTGCTTGTGGAAAACTGTGCGGGTTGATGTAGGCTTTGTGTTTACATGGCAAGAAACTGGCTTGTTGCTTTTAACTCCACGGCCTGCCTCCTACAGTCAGTTTCACCTGCTACTGAAGGGATGCTGTGGTGCAAATAGCTTTAAACCCTACAGTGGAGAATGTTAGTAATATAGCATCAATACGGCCTCAGAGGTTTCCATAACATCCAGGCTGAATAAAAACTTAGCTGACACACACTACATATATTACTCACAAAATATCAACCTAGGTGTAAGGGATTTGCTGAGGCAGTGAACAATAGGCATTTTTTTCTGTTATAGCACTGCTCTCATTACTTTCCACTCATTCTATCCTGAACCTGAGGCCATCTGGGAAGAAGATGTTCATCTTACCGTGACACACAGATGCCTCACCTTACTCATGCAGTGCTTTCCAGCATGAGGCAGCAGCATGCTGTCCGCTGTGGTCAGCTGTTCACAACTCAACACATTACAGGCAGGTGTTACATTGACCGGTGGTGATAAATACAGTAATACAACTCATCTGGAGGTTTTGTCCCACAGTTAATTAGTTTGGATGCTTTTTTGCCCTTTAACTACTTTTATACAAAAGCGTCAAAATGTTCAGTTTCCATAGGATTTCCTTTCATGTGCATCTTCTAACATTTGTATGCAAATCAGCATACTTTAAGCCACAAATTGAATTCAAATGTGTACAGTGTCCAAGGCACAGACATAATGACTACATAAGCTGAAGTCTGTTATTGGCCCAAACTACCTAAATGTTGGTGTAATCCAATTGTATGCATTCAAGAGCAGGAGACATGCATCGGTTCACAACTGAGTATTTATTGAAATGGGTTGGTTGTTGCAGTAGAGGATCCAAGGAGAGAAAAATGTAGGAAATGATCAGAAAAAAACATTTCACAATAATAAAGGTGAGTACACAGAAACTGTGCACACAGATGTAGTTGTAGGTATCTGGCAAGGAGACAAGTGGTGGAAAACGTGCCATGAGCTGCTGCACTGGTTCTCAACAACTGATGACTCACCAGCGAGTACTATACCTTTTTTCACTCCGGAGGACATGCAGACTGCACAAAAAAATGACTCTTCGATCCTTCTGAACTGAAACAAATGGTGTTTAAGAATTAGCAAGATGTCATGGGACATGTGGGTGCTGACAAAGCAGTTCACCTGGCAAGAGAGAGGTTCTTTTGGCCTTTCATGCAGAGGGAAACAGAGGATTGCATGATCAGATGGTGTGCTTGTATTAAGCAGAAGCGGCCTTGTGTTTCAGACAAAGCACGATGGGTTCCATAACTACCAATGCCTCATATGAGTGTGTCTCCATCTATTATCTCTACCTTGAGCCAAGCAAAGGAGGCTATGGATACATACTTGTTTTGGTTGGATTTCACATGCATTGGCCAAATCTTTATATTTAGGTCATTTACATTTACTATATTTGTCATTTCAGATGCTGTGTAAATTACCCACTGAAGCCGCACATCCTCATTTTTGGATTTTCATTAGCTATACACAGTGCCAATAATCAGCACAATTGGTTGCAATTGGCTCAATTCTTACACAAAAAAGGGAAAACCAGGTACCACCTTTCAATGCAGACTCTCGTTGGCTATTGTAGGCTGTGGACATGGACCATTATGCGTCTTCCGTGAATTGATTGTACCTTGGAATATTTTGCATCAGTGATGTATTTCTTTACAACTGTAGACAGTCGGGTAGAGTACTGAAGACATAAGAAGGTGTTAGGAGGTGAAGTGCTTCAACTTCATTTTTCTCTCCCATACAAATACATTCAAATAATTTTGCGGAATTAATATTTTAAGATATTTAAGCAGTTTCCAATGTTTCCACTGCAGTTTTTAAGGTGAAGGACACTTTCCATTGCCATTTCGAGTTCTGACACTTAGAGTAGGAGAGATGCTTTTGAATCTGTGCCTTGATGAGTGAGTGGGTGGATGATGGTCCCTTGTCATCCTCCACACTGATGGAGTGGAAATTCAATCACTGAGTTGTACCTGGTGTCTTCCAGCAGGCTGCACAGAATGCTTTGACCCTTCTCCCCTCCGCTGCTACCATTTCACAAAAGGCTTAATTCAGCCTCTCCTCCATGACTCATAACATTGAGCAAACAGAAGCAGCGTACTGATACACCAAGTTGAAAAAATAAGAAAAAAATAATAAAAAATACATTTGTCAAAGCTTTTGCTCCCAATTTTGCATCAGAAAAGGAGCAGCTGCTCACACTCTCCCTCCCCTCACCCTCATTAGTGCCCCTCTAAATAGACTTGCAGTGAAATTATGAATGGAGAATGACAGAGTTGAATGCTGTTCCAAATAACAAATTAATTCATGATCCCAATTAGCATACTTACTCTGTTACTGCGGCTAAATGTAATGCGTAATTATTACATAATGCATGAAGTAGAGTAAACAAAGAATTTGATGCTAGAACGTGATGCTCTTTGACTCTGCAGAGGAGTCCTCATCGAGTTCTTAAATAATCGCCTGCAGCCACTTTGAAGACCAACCAGGGATTCATGCAGATTAATGGAATCCTAACTGGCACACAGTGCAATTTATAGACCAACATGCAAGATATTATGACCCAAATTCTGTCCATTATTAAAAACTGCAACATCTCTCTCTGCCACTGCTAGCCTATTTATGTCACCCAGTTTCCATGGCTACCATGCCATAGATAAAATCTAAAGCACACACAGGTTTTCAAGTGCAACATCAACTTTCCTTTGCAAAGAAGGAAGAGGGCTGACATTACAGCCGTACGTTCATTAATGCACTTGAACAAAGGCACATCAGGATGTTACCGTGCATCATCTCATCATTTGCATGAAAGTCAAAACAGGTAAACACATCGTGTTTATAAAGGTGGAAAACATAAGCACCCTTTCATGGTGACAGCGTTTGCCAGGGTGCCTTGCCAAATGGTTGCAAGTTTAAGGCTCCAGTACTACCGAAGCACCTTTCAATAAACAGTCTTCACTAGGTTTTAGTTTTTTAGTTTTTAGGCACTAAATGTGAGCATCTGTACTTTTTTGATGACAAAATGTCTTCGTAGCCCTCTAGGTATCAAAATCTGTCAAGTGTCAAATGTATAATCTTTTACTCATTCTGTTATCAGATATTTCCAGATTTCATCTAGAAGTCATTTCAGACTAGATTTTATTTTGACAGCAATCTTGTTGTCAGTGTTGTCTTAACATTTAAGATATGATCTTTGGCTCTGACCAGAACTCAGGTATTATTACAGCAGTGGTACAGAAAATTATGAAGGATTATCCAACCGTCCACACAGACACTGAGAGAAGCAGGTCGTCTTTGAGGTATCATCTTAGCTTGCAAACACAGTCATAGCACCACAAATGGACAGTAGCCTTCTTTCCTCTCTCTCTCTTTCTCTCTCTCTCACACACACACACATACACTCACAAACACACACATGCACGCAGACACAGACCATCGCCCTTGATTTCCTACCAGTCCACAGTGGGCCAAACACTACATGTCCTTCTGAGAACAAAGGAGCACAGGACAAAGCTGGCAACAATACGCTATCTTCCTTGTTTCCACCAGTTCAGGGAGGGCAAGCAGGAGCACATACACAATACCTGGCTGAAGAGGGAAGATGACATCATTTCTCCACACTAAAATGACTCATTGTTCCCCATTTAGCTGTCAACTTCAAACACAGACAGTCACAAAACAGGCATCTTTGTCAGGAGAATGCTCAGATATTTTCAACTTGAAATGTAAACCAGAAGCTTGGGCTGTTTTACTGCCAACAGACAAACAGGTCATATTCAGGGTCCTCACCATCAAAGGCCAGACACGGCTTATGTAACTGAATCTATTTCTACATTAGATAAATCAGCTCAATTCAAAAGAGTGTCTGCTCACACAATCAATAAAGCAGGTCGGACTGGGCCTTGTAGCATGACATAATAAGGATTCACTTTGATCCCGGCCATTGATGCGCTGAAGATGTATGGTTCTTTGTCTGTGGAAAACAGCTTCGCGAGTCTGTGGTAATGACAAAGACTGGATGTTTAGCACCACCTGCTGGCTGAAGACAGACACTGTATCAGGGGCAGGGAGTGTTGACACTGGACTGTCCTCCAGACGGGGGTCTGCTGTGTTTTCTGAGCGGTGGAGCACAGAGCATACCTCATAATGATGACATACGCCTGCAAGGACTGAAAAATGTCTTTGACCTTGTCGGCATATGAAACAAAATGAAAATGCAATGAGGCACAGAAATAATTGGATACATACTGCTGAACGATAGGTATGTAGCAAAAACCAGTTTTATTCAAAAGCAATAATGAAGGGAAATATGCTAATTAGTCAAAAGTATGTGGAGACCTGAACATTAAGCATATGTAATGTCTTGCTTTGTTGACCCAACAGTCCAAAATGATCCTACATTCATTTAACAATGATAGAAAACAGATCCAAGCAGCAAATCATCACATTTGAGAAGTTACAGTCAGTAAATCAGTAGATGGTTGATTGTTCAGTGAGAAGGTCGTCCCGTGTTTGGTTTGTCCGCTCTGGACTACTGTAGATACACGATGGTGCAACATAGTAGATGGAAGAGGACCCAGTCCCTCTGTAGATAAAAGGAGCTCAAAAACAGTTATTTTTTTCAGCTGATTATACACTAATGAAAACATACTTATGAATATTCTTCGTCATCGGTCCACCACTTTGGTACAGACTGAAATAACATACATGGCGTCCTGTCAATGAATCCTGTTGACTCCCATTACGTTTCCTCTACAGACATCATGTGGTTGATGATTGTTGAGATGCATCATTAAAATCATTCAGTGTGCTGCCACAAAATTTGGTCCAGATGTCCACGAGGCCTTCGGTATGAAACCTAATGACTTTGGAGATCCACTGTCTTTTTCACCTGCCCCACCATGAGGTGACATTCAGTTTCGAGTGAAATGTCTCAACAAATATCAAATGGATTCTCATGACATTTGGTTCAGACATTTCCGTTCCCCTCAGGATGAATCGTGATAACTCTGATCCCTTTTCCTAAAGCTCCATCAGCAGCTGAAAATTTCTTTGATTCAAAACCACTTACCTACAAAACTAATATGCCCATCAGCTTTCACTGTGTGACATGAACATTATCAAATGTTAGCATGCTAACCTGCTAAACTAAGAAAATAGTAAAAAATGATATCTGCTAATCACCAGTATGTGAGCATGCTGACTTTAGCTTGTTTACAGGCACAATAGCTCATGCTATATACTATATATCCCTAAGAAAATGAACACTAAATAAACTTGTAATTCCTGCAGAGGATGATCATCACACTGCAAAAGCATCTGACACAAACACTCACACAGGAAAACGTGCATCTTTTCACCATTCCTTTTATTTCATAATGCCTTGCTCACTGCCATATACTGTACCTTAGTTCCCAATAACTTACTAGGAAACACCTGATAAACAGTGTGGTGTGTGTTTGGTAAATTCTTCGTGAACAGAAAACTCATGAGGAGATCCAGTGAAGTCACTCCTGTACAGACGCAGATTTAAAAGTCAGACTCATCAAGTCTTACACTTTTAAAAAACAGAATTCCTTAAAATAAAATTTGTACATGACCAGACAAAACAAAGTGATTGTGCAAAAATACTTGAGGAATATGAGACCAAGAAAACAAAAATCACATCCAATGCTTCCTTTAGAGTACATGTTGTCGTTTTGGATCTTAAGCTGGTGGGAGACATTTACATTATTACAGCTTACTGACATACATCCTTCTCACTCCCTTCAGAAAGAATTTCATTCAATGTCCTTACATTAAAAATAACCTTTTTTAAGCTTTTCTCCCCACTAAATGTCACATAAAACAAGCACTTAAAATGCAGGCAACTTCTAAGGCAACATGTGAACTAAAAACAAACTACATAATGTATAGGGAGCTACAGGCTCCACTATTTTGTCCGTAAGGGCATTCCCAGACCAATAAAATATGTCCTAATGCAAAAATGACACAAGCTATCATACAAAGTGAACTACTGAATAGAAAAGACTGAAACATCTACACGCAAAAACAATACTGAAGTCAAAATGAGAAGTGAATCCACAGCTCCCTGCGTTTGCTCTGGAAGCGAGCTGCGAGTGTGTTTTTAAGAGCATGAGGAGCAGATCATTACAGCTGCATCCACGCTTACAAACCCCGAGCTATTCCTTTTTCTCCTATGTCTGACATGAAGTGCATCCCTCTCTGAACCGAACACATCAAACACCTTGAAGACGTAAACAGGTACGGTCTGTGGAAGGGCTCATGCTCATGATTAAAAAAAGGGCGGTTAGAGATAAACGTGTTGATTTAAGGGGTGTGTGTTTTGCATAACAGGGATTCCACGCACACGCTGCAGAGCAGGTTTCAAACATCCTCACTGCTCTCAAACATCTGCATATGATTCACACATTCTGCTGAAGAGCCTTTGTCTTGGTTTTCACATTGTGGAGGACGGTGTGGCTGTCAGCCGCTGAGGAGTAGTCACACAGGCAGCCCAGAGGCCCTGAGAACAAACATACAGGAACACACAAGCCACACTCATCGGCCTGCCATCACACTCAGACGACACACCGCCGCTGAAGAGAGGTCCATCCTGGAGCACAGCAGCAGAGTCTGGGGGGGGGGGGATCAGGATGGGGTGCAGTGATTGTTTGGTCTGCAGTCACAGAATACACTGTGAGGATGTGCAAAGGTATGTACAGAGGACGCCGCCTTCCTGCTGGACACAAGTAAGGGTCTACAATGCAACATGCAGGACACAGTAGAATGCAGGTCTCTTTACAAAGCTGGACTGGGAACAGAGTGTGTGTGTGTGTGTGCGCAGAGCATGAGAGTGGGTAGTGTTATAGTGCTGGGGCGGGGGTGGGTGGGTGGGTGGGTGGGGGGGCAGGGAGGGGATAGTAGCAGTTCATATGTCTCTGTCTCATCACGATGTGCCCTGTCTTTTTTGTTGCTGGACCCGGATCAGCTCCAGCTGTTTTTTGCACTTCTGGTAGTATGTGGACAGACTCTTGTTCTCCTCCAGCAGCTTTTTGTGCTCCTGCACCAGACGGGACGTGTTCTGCTGGTCCTTCTCATCTTGGTCCAGTTCAGCAATGAGCTCCTTCCTGCACAGAGAGGACATGAAGCAGTGTTAACCCTCTGAGCCAAGCTGTCTTGGATTTGTTTACACTCCAATGACAGACTCGTAGCACAGTCTCTACATTAGGGCAGTCACTTTTTCAAAAGTCAAATTGGAATGAATTCAAACTAACACGAACATCAGAATGTGCTACGGGGGTCTGTGTTAAGTAATCCGACACTTGCACAGGACCTGGTCTAGATGCAGGCTGCTTACCGGTAACAGCTTTTTTCAGGCGTCTGATTGGCCAGTGCAGCTTTAGGGTTACATCACCTTTTTTTTTAACAAATAACCATGTACATGTAAACTCGGCATTAGCTTAGTTCAAGCTGAGCTAATAGTGACTTTAAAGAATGCCCACTGATGGAGCACCAGGCAAAGCACTTGAAATGGTACGTTGCACTTAGCAGTGATTGTCAAGTGGTGGTCTGTGGTTCACATCCGGCCTCGAGAATATTAATGGATTCATATAATGTGAGAAGAAAAGATAATCAGGGCTGCCAATTCTCCCACAGTCACTGTATAACACTTTCCACAACGTCCATTTTCACATGCAGTGAAAAACTTTACGAGTCTCCCGGCAGCAGCACAGAGAGGCAGGAGTGATTGTGAGTTACTATGGTTACGGGATGCTCTGCGTCTTGCCTCTCTGAAACTTTCTTCTGATTTGTTAAATTAGTATGCCTATGCAAAGTGATAAATATGATAAATTGAGAAGTTCCCCAGATACCCAGATACCCTCGTCAGGTTTGGTCTCCTGATTCAGGCTATGATGTCGAGAGGTCAACAAGCACGCTGATCAACCACATTTATTCATTGCTATGACTACGAAGCTGACATGGTTATTATGACCCTGACCGCTGTGGGGGGTAATGTTACAGAAGGCCTTCTCACAGAATGAACTGAATCTCTGAAAATGAAAATAATTGATGGCCACAATGCAGAGGGCTAAAAAAGGATAGCAAAGTGCTTCCAGGCAGCCGTTTCCTGGGTTTGTAATGAACTTCATAAATGTCAGTTAACAGGAACAGTGGAGGTCATTTTGAGGTTTGCAGACTCTTGAGCAATGCCCAAACAAATATGACCTTCAAGAGTCCGCAGAAGAAAACCTTTACTGTGTCTTCACCACGAAATTCACAGTCCGAAGAAGCAAAGGAACATCCAAACAAGCCTGATGCTGACTGATGAAGTTACAATAGACACTTTTGACTACAATGAGCAAAGGTTTGTTGGGAGAAAAAACCCTCTACACCGGTGGATTGATCATGCTTTGGGTTAGTGTCAGCCAGTGGCACAGGGAACATCTCACTGGTGGAGGGAAGAATGGATTCAGTGAAATATCAGCAAATTCTGGAAGCATCATCACACTGTAGAAAAGCTGAAGATGAAAAGAGGATGGCGTCTACAACAGATTCATGATCCTAAACACAGGTCAAGAGGATCAAGTTGAAGGTCTTACCAAGGCCACCGTAATGTTTCACGAATAGTTAGAACAGTCAATACAGTGGATAAAAAAACAACTGTTTTAATAATAAAATGAGTTTTATTCTTGTAACATAACTTTTAAATTGTGACTTTACCCCACCAATCTTTCATGGGTTTTGTCATTTCATTTAGCGTTCTTATTTCTTATTTATTTCTTTTTAAATTTTGCCTCTTAATCTACCCATCCTGCTTTGGGTGACAGAAAGTGTAATAAAATCAGCCGCTGTGTCCAAAGCAGGTTGTGAGTGTGCAGTGTGTAGGTGCTGTATTCCTGAAAGTGAAATGATGTCAGGTCAGAATTGAACATGCAGTCTGTGTTTCTTTATTCAGCAAAAATCATTTATAAGAGAAGAAGCATCACTCAGTAACATCACTGTACACCACGAGTGGAATGAGTGCTTCTGTAGTTCCAACAACTCCAACAGAGGGAGACATCTCTCTAACCGGCTTCTAATCCATCACTTACACTTTTATGGACATCATATCAGTGATTTAAGACCATCGGCTGTATAGTTTTAAACCAGGACCTTCAGAATTTGGATGGAGTAGCTTCTGAAAAATAAGGTGAGTCTGATTTAGGACTGTGGATTTGGCCCCTTTTACTTACAGTGAAAAGGCATTAGGAAGGGATCTATCAGCAGACGTTTTGTGTCATTTCATGTCAGCACGAAACACTGAGGTATGCAGATTGTTTTGCATACTAACAGCAAATCAATAGTCTCTAACACTGTAGTACTTTGTATATACTGTGTACACATAGTATCTAGTACAGAACTTGGTTGCAGCAAGTGAGTTAGCTACCAGCTGCATGCCACACCCGAGCCACCACTGGACCATTAAACTGAAGAATAAGCAGCATAAACAGCTTTTCAAAAATAAAGGTCTGCCCTATCACAGTCCTCAGAGGGATGTAATGACAAATACATGACCATTGGAGAATTTATTTTCAAAATAAAAGCAGTGGATATTTTGGGAGGAAATGCCAACTGTGTCAGGCTGAGCTGCTCAGCTCATCTTCTGCAGCCTCGGGTGGCTACTGCCTTGAATTCATCTGCTGAATTTGATCATTGCTTTTAGGTGGCATTCTGCACACACACACACACACACACACACACACACACACACACACACACACACACACACACACACATCTCTGCACAATAACATGTCTTGATCATGTGAGGTGGCCTTGGTGTGGCTGTATTAAGAAGCACTCCAAACCAAACCCTACCCTAGGCATAAAAAGAAATGAATGAATGAAATGAAAACTGGCAGATTTGTGCAGCTCGACTCACTTTCTCTGGATCAGGAGGGCGATCTCTGTTTGCACTTTCAGGTATTCCTGGGCCATCTTGCAGTGCTGCTCAAACACGGCCATGGACTCTTTGGAGTTGGGACAGGGAGCGAGAGGCTGGAAATAAACACACGTGGTGACATGAACTGACTTCAAAATGGTCTGCTCAGGCATTTATGTATGCATGTATTCATATCAGCTGTAAGCAGATAACAAATGAATACATCAACGATCTCACTGATGCTAACAAATGTGTTTTTACAGTCACATTCCACTTCTTAGATAGCATCATGTTTTACAAGATAATCCCTTCATAAGCGAATTGGTACTAACAATTTACAGCGTCTTTCAATTCATCTTTGAGAGGAAGGACACAGTTAAAGCTGACTAAATGCAACATAGATCTGACAATATGTAAATAAATGACTTGTATGCAGTGTTAACTGGTAGGTGTACCTGCAGCTGGTGATCCAGGGTGAGATAAGCCATGGGAATGGAGTTGTCTGAGCCGTTGGTGTCTGAGGAAAGGGAAAGAGTGTCAGGGCTGTTTGGCTTTAGTAAGACTGCACTGAAGGGCCGGCCGTCCACCAAAGGTCAGCTTGGGCTGACCACAGGCCAGCACTGCAAATTATTGATAACATACACAAGATGTCTCCAGTGCAGCCAGAAAGACTGACATCCATCCTCTGTCCACAATGACATGAAGGCTCTTATAGCCACCATGTTTAAAAGGGTGACTAACAGGAGTGGCCCTTTTTTCGATTGTAGGGTGTATCTGTCATATTGTCTCGTTCACCCAGCTGGCCCAAGGGTTATGTTGTGAAAGGCTTAATGAGTACCTGTGGGGTCATCAGGAGAGAAGTAACCTCTGCTTGTCTTATCAGGGGGCATCATCCTCATACTCGGACTGGACGAGCGGCTGCTGTTCCTGCTCCCCTGCAGGAGGACACAAACACTGTCAAATGCCTGCGAAGTCAGACGTAGCTTCTGAACAAAAACAAAAATAAAGAAAAGTAACCTGCTTATCATCCACACTTGGCTGCATATCCCAGATGAAACTTACTGGGGTGACTTTTGATTTGGTCAGTTTGCCATTATCACTGATGAGTTCATGCAAAGCAGCTACATGACAGCTGACAGCTAACAAACTCAAACAACGAAACACACTGAAAATGAAAAGACTGGACCAACATGAATGTGGTTTTACATCTTTTTCAATTTTTAAATAGCCTGCAGAGGCTCAAGCACCACTTTGAATGAGTCAACCTTCATTACACAGCTGACTGTTAGATGACACTGCTGTACATTGCACTACATTTCTTTAACATTTATTTCCTGAGTTACTGCCTTCAGGACATCATTTAATGGACAAATGACACCATGACCACTGAGAATCAATTCTGACTGGCCGGCAGCAGTGGATTCATTTTTAGTAACCTGAAGGGATGACTGAACACCTCTGCTGCTGGTGTTTATTCGCAGCTCTCAATGAATGCTGAGCATTCCTCTAAATAAGGAAACAATTTGAGAACCACACAAACAGAATTTGAAACGTGTTTGATATCTATGTGTATTTAGATCAGTAGGAGCAGAGAAGAGATTTACAATCAATTACATTCAGCCAAATTGAACATCATCACAATAAAAATTATTACTCAAGCTAAATACGCAGCTAAAGTCATTCGAAACCAAACAATGAATGTTGGTCTAAAGGCAACAGGATTATTTTGTAAACAGTGGTATAACAACATATACCATTAAATCTGAGGTTAATCCAATGCTACCAACAGACAATATTTCACAGTGTTTCTCTAGATCCCAGTGAGGGAATTAAAGGATCAAAACGCTAACAGAGCAAATACACACAAACAAAACTCCATGATCAACGGCACTGTCACATCACTGGGAATCTGGAGGGCAGGTTGATCCCACAGGCAGCACAGAACAATAATCTGCTTAAGCGACAGCATATTTGTGCAGTCTTTACGGACTGAACTCTAAATGAACTTCTGACTGCACAGAGCTGCGGGTTAGCTACTAAATAAATGAAGACAGATGTTTGGGAAAGCAGGTGAAATACTGTGAGCCAAGGAGCTTATTTGAAGCTGTGCGTGTTTGAGGAAGAAACACCGGGCTGTTCACTCTTCATATTCTTGGAGCTGGCATATCAAACACATCATATTCTGTGACATTTTCTCTCCAAGGATTGAGAAAGAATATACCATATGCTTTTGAAATACTGCATCAGTCAAACATCCACAAGGCTTCACAGACAGAAAACAAAGATGAGAGTGGCATACAAAAACATAAAGTGCATGAGGAAGGCAGAAATAAGCCTCTCTGGTAGGGTTCTGGTGGGGTTAAAGTGTTTAAAGTGTCTAAAACTGATTATCTGTGCATCATTGATCTCTCATTAAAGAGAAATCATTAGCCATCTTTGAATCATGGGTGTGTATAGCTCTCATGTTAAATAACCTGTCATCCCTGTCTGCTGTCTAAATGATGTTAAAGGGATTTTGGATTGATTGTTTTTCATCATTGACAGGAAATAAAGTCTTTGGAGATACGTCATAAATGCTCCTTTAATCTCCAAGACACTGAATGGGTGGACCTGTGTGCATCTTTGATTGACAGCTGGCCGAGCAGGAGCACTGAGAAATTATATTTAAAAAAAACTCCTGCTGTTAACTGCAGTTTACAAGCCAAGCGAAAGACATGCTAACAGTCTGCTTGCTTGGTGGTGAAGAGTAAGGAACACAGTGTTTAGGATCCAAACTGACTGATGATGAAATTATGTTGACTGACGTACGATTTTGAGCAGCTCAATGTGCTACAGCTGATTAATTCAAACTATCTAGAATGCAAAATTGTGCGAACTGAACACTAAACTTAGTGGATGTTTTGTTGGTATTTTGTTCAGCAAGATAAAGCGCAACCCATGACATATTCATTTTTGCTGTCTACTGCATTTCGTTGTCTCTGTGTTGCAGTCTGACAATGACAAAAAAGTTGAATCTAATCTAAAGTAGACATTAGCCGGAAAGCTACGGCGGGTTGCAAATTCAAGTGTCAAAGCAGTAGTCTTGCTGTTAAAATGTATTTTCAGTCGACACAAGGGATTAACAACCTGCTGTAGATGCCTTACATGCAGGCTCTGACTTATTGTTCAGCACTGATGGAACTCCCACAACACTACACAGATGTATCATACTGCTCGTGATCAGGCCACTTTCATATCATTCATGGTATGAGCGACAGAGGGACATGCATATTCACAGAACTGGAGTTTCTTGTAAAATCTATTTCATCTTTCAGTTGTGAATAGAAGACATGTGTCATTCAATCCAAACTGTTTTCATTCATTGTGACAGAGTGTGACTGCAGTAAGCAGGTTTGCAGTCTAGATAAGCCTCTTTTTAATGTGCTTAATGTTGTCTTCACTGTCACCAACAGCATCAGAATCCAGGAGAAAATACAAGCAAGCCAAGCTGACCAATCATAGCTCTTGTGGTCCTCGTGCGGTATATTCTTACAGCCAAAATACATGGGGAACGGACGTGGCCTGACATGTATGCAGCAGCATACCCGCAGCAGAGCGTGTGCATTATAATCAACTGAAGCTGCTACTTTGACCACAGACGCTGTGCGCATCCACACGGGCATCATGCTGCTCATCTATATCTGTAACAGTGGCGATGCCCATACCCACAGAGCAACCTTGTGGGTATTGTTACATTTCACATTAAAATAAATCAGTCAATCTTATTGTATCTATGATCCTGTAGTTAAAATGATTCCGTTTATCAATTCAGTGCTGGTTAATATACTCTACGCTTCCAAACCTTACTTAACCAACTGCATTACCACTTGGCAAAACTCATTATGCCCACAGTGAAGCTGACATGCAGCCACACAAAACCCCATTCTGTCCAGCCCATGTGATGTCTGTGACCCAGGTATTTGATTTTTTTGTCTTTTACATGAACATGGGATGTGTAATTTATAGAGCACATCTGTGACTAAAAGCATGCAATTTGACTGGAGTTAGACTTTAGAATGTAACACCAGCTACACAGATCAATTCATCTCCTTGCCTTAACAGTGACTAATCATCAATGACTGAACCTTCACAGACCCTCTGCCACTCACTTCCACTGTCTGCGTCTTACCTGGCTGGACTCTGTGCCGATGCCTGGCAGGTCCTGCACAGATCGGCGTCTCTGAGGCTCGCATGTGGCTGTGGACAGGATGGACAGAGGGGAAAGAATGAGACCCAGAAGAGTTTGCGGACAGTCGTGGTGGGAGATCGCTGCCCGTGTTTACTTGAAGGATATCCAGACCCACACATGGACAGCTGCACTGATTCACCCCTCTATGTCCTGGCCTGTCAACATATGCTGTGGTGTGGCTGGAATGTGACCACAGTGCTAAAAACTCCCAGCCCCACGGACAGTACACAACAATCACACACAGACATAGTGTGTATACACACACACCGCAGACCAAACCTATCCATAAGAGCAGCAAAACCGACTTATGTGGCAGGTTTGCACTGACTGGCTGCTTTGGGTTAGGGGCTGTCATCACCGGTTATTTTGCTGCCCAGATTAACACCAACATCTCTGAGGTCTCACCTGTCGAGTAACCACAATCAAAAGATGTCACCTGCTCCACCTGCTTTAAAGAACGTGAACAGAGTCTGTACAGCCGCATCTTCATGTCCACTGACATGTCATGACAGCTGTTGTGAATTACAGGGTTTTGACAGTCCTGACGTCCTCCACAGTTTTTAGTATCTATCTCACACACCAACACTGAAATATATGACTTAGTGTAACCACTGTGTAATGATTCCAACAGTAGAATGTAGTAAATAAATGTTTTCCAATTACTTTTTCAGCAGGCTCATATTAAATCACTTTTGTTTACAGTGTTCCCTAAACATGACATTCTAAAGTTCTGTTTGCTTTCTGGACCCAAATGTCGCCACAGGATTTGAAGATTTGGATTTGTTCAATATGAAGCATGCTGATTGTTGCTCAACAGTAGGACTGTTACACTTCGTCAGTCTTAACTGATCTAAAACACAAAGCAGCGTCATTGCTGTCAGGTGAAAACCTGGCATGTCCAAAAAGAGTTACTGAGGCTTTTCCAAACATCATGACCATGCACTTTTCTGTTTGTTTTGTTCATTCAGTCTACACTTATTAATCATTAACAGATGCCCAAACATGCATTAATGCATGCACAAATTTGAAATAAAATAAAATAAAATTTGCTTTCCAAGGTTTCACATAACAGCAATATGCATTATGAGCAATCACAAACTGGGACTTCATACGGGTTTTTCCACAGTGTGTGTACAATTTCAAATCTTCACAGGACCAGAAAATGATCAAGTTGATTGTTTCATGCTTACTCACACTTCAGAACTCATACAAATGTCTGGGTTTATCTGGTCTAGTCTCTACGGCACAATGAAAACACAGCACAAAGGAAACACACAAACAAACAAGCACTTGAATGAAAACACTGGGAACTCGTTGGATCTTTATTTGCTATATCTGCTGCTGTTAATAACCTGAGTGGACCTGTTGTCATGAAACTAAACTGAATTTCTGCATTCACAACTGAATACATGCAGTGTTCATAAAGTTAGTCTGTTGTGCAAATGAGTAATGAATCTGGATGCCCATTACGGACTTGCAGCCACAATTTTTCAGCGGTTGGTAGAAGGCAGGGGTGTAACGGTACATGTATTTGCCCATACACAGGCATTCAGTGCAGGATGTTTTGTTTTGTTTTTGCAATCAGCCTGTTGATTTGCTCTGATGCACTCTACTTTAGTCTATGTCTGGCATGTGACTAACATATATTCTGAAAAGGAACAGACAGAAACTGTGTACGACGTTGCTGAACCAAGCTTTGCTATGTTTCTGGTTCATTATACACAATCTGCAGTTGTCCAGGAATTACACACCACCCTGACAGCTGCTCTTACTGAAGACGGATGGCCTGATAATCAGACTGAATTGCCATTTTGTTTCACTTAAATATCTGAATTGTAGAAAATACTGAAGGAGTATACAGCGATTCACATAACCGTAGGAAACTGATAAACGTCGAGCCTTCACTGACAGTGAGTGTAAGTGCTAAATGAATGTAAAAAGTTTAAAGACAGTGGAATGAAGAAACATTTTTCTAAATCTAACCCTGTTAACTAATCTCTTGTTATATGTTACGTATGTGTCAAAAAAAACTTTGAGGATTCAAACCCAAAAATCCCTCTGTATTTAAGTCTTTTGCAATAGTGATGACACATTACTGACATACTGACCTGTTTTTCTTATGGTCCATATGACAGTGTTTGAGTAATACAAGCTTATTCAATATTTACATTTTGTCAAAATAAAAAGACAAAAAATCTGTTTCTTGCTGTATTGGAAACATCTTGTACCATGACCCCATAGTTACTGAGGTACATACCAAACTTTGAATTCTATATACCGTTACACTCCCACTCAATGGCCACCAGGGATTTATGTGCTGAGGAAAAGACATGATGTCCAGGTGTGCAGATGCCATGATGCGTGCCCTACCTTTAACAAGACGCACCTCCTTTGACACTGGATTAAATGAGCTTTTTCAACGTGTCTCACACAGCTCAAAAATAGACGCCTCCTCTGACATCCAGAGCTGTCCCCATTCCTTTCATCTGTATCTCTGCTTGTAATAATAGTTCTGACCCTCAGTGTGAGACAGATTAATCAAAATGACTTTTTCCAAAGTTAATGGATGTAAAGACAGCAAGAGGGGGGAGAAAAAAAAAATTAGCCATGCTTTCTCTATGTCCTCTATGCATGAAAGGCAAGGACGAGCTCAAATGCAGAGAACTGGTGCAATGATTCACTCCTGCTACCCATCTGCTGCAGCCAAGCCAGAGAGATGGCAGAGAGGACAGGGCCATGAGTTAGGATGCTTATCTCATCTGTGTCACCTGATCTGATGCACGACTCTGATTGGATTTCTTGAAGTCTGTTTAAGATTTGCCGTGAAACAGGTGAGAGAAAGACTCATCAACCTCTGTAGAAACTTCTTTACCTGGAACTAGATTTGGGATGTAAAGGCTGACACCAGATGAGAATATTAACTCATGTTCTGCTTCTGCCAGCTAAAAATCACAGAGGACAGAGCGACATAAGGCAACTCTGTAGTGTGTTACTCCATGACCAGCTCAATTTGATCCTTTTCTTCGATTGCGAATGCCCTATGGCATACAACAAATCTAATACAAATAAACATTCTGTGGTTAGTGTCATATGGAGTGACACACAGGAGAGGGCCATGTCAGAGCACAGCAACCCACAGGCTCAGCCAAGCCAGCTCCACCCAATCACCAGGAAGCCCAGGGGTCCAGTGATACCTGTGACGACGATCTTGGGGACATCCAGTATGGTGCCGAATGATGCCGTTTTACGGTGGCCTCGTTTATACTGGGGGCGTGCTGCAAAAACACACACATACAGCTGCGAACACAACAAGCATGCAGATGCAGACTGACAGACTGGGAGCCCACAGCTGGACTGGAAATGTGGGCCACACACATGCAGAGCATACAGTTTACGTGCAAGGGCAGCATGCACCCCGTCATTCCAGACACTGTGGAGGGGTACTGCACAGACTGTCGACAGCCGCTGTACTACCTTTCTCAGCACAAACAACAGCAGGCATTCAGCTCCAATGCTATTTGGACGAAAAGCTCTACAATTCAATCTAAGAACAGAGGATGTTGATTCTCGAATTGCAGGAACTCTATTCATTAATGTTGCATTAGAGTCTGAAAACATGAAGACCAACAACCAAAACCCTGAGAAACACTCTGCACTCAAATCAGAAGCTCCTGAGGTTTAAATTCAGCCTGACAGCATTGGTGAGTCTGCTGCTTTCTGTCAGTCTTTAAAAGAGGAGAGATGGTTGGCAGCTGGGTATGATGATGGGCCTCAGTTTTCAGGGGCATGTGGATGTGAAATCAATTTTCACCTCAAAGTTATGAAAGCAAATAATAAAGAACCTGCCTCTGGTGTGGGGGCACGAGCTTCTTGTAGACTCGGAAAGGC
Organism: Chaetodon auriga; assembly: GCF_051107435.1. Classification (NCBI taxonomy): domain Eukaryota; kingdom Metazoa; phylum Chordata; class Actinopteri; order Chaetodontiformes; family Chaetodontidae; genus Chaetodon; species Chaetodon auriga. The sequence goes on along the minus strand of NC_135091.1, from coordinate 21,312,664 downwards.
TTCATTCCAACAAGATTTGCTTAGACAATAACACTGCATGCATTTCCTGTGCAACTTTTCTTATCAAATGGAAATTTCAAAAACTTGTAAGAGCGTGCCAGTTTGCCTTGATTCGCTCCTCTTCTGCTCTGCTTTAATGTGCTGTTCTGTGCTGTGTAATGTCTGGCATTACCTGCAGGTGCAAATGGCATCTTAGGCTCCAGCTCTGACAGGTCAGCACTCATTCTTTTGCTGTCAGACGATGCCAGGCACTGTGTTCGTGCAGGCAGACTCTCAACACTGCCCCCCCTGGACAGAGGCAGAGTCCTCAAAGGGTCTCCCTGAGAGAACAAACACAAAAATTTCACTACAGAAGCTTGATTTGATTTCACTTGCTTTGACCACGATGGCAGAAGAATGAGTAAGTGATTTACCTTTGGCTTGAAGTGAGGAGCGAACTGAGGTGTTATCTTGATAGTATCATTGCTCCCTTGAGAATCACTGTGCTCCATGTTGGCATCACTTTTGTTGCTTGCACTGGTGCCAGTGTAGTCCAAATATGAACCTGTTACTCCAGAACACACAGGACAGGTTTCATGCTTTCTCAACTGTGGTGCCTTTCATGTAAGATCTGATATTATTTTTGTGTCATTTTCTGCTTTTTATCTGATGGTTCACAACACTGATAACACTTTGACAAAAAAGAACAACCTCAAAGTAATTAACAAAAAGTAATTCAAAAACTTTAGCCAGACTTATGTCTGCTGTTAATCATGACATTAAAGCTACCTGAGGACCAAAACTGGACTTGTTTTACTGGGGGCAGACAATCATTGACATGTTTGCTTCAAAAACAATAAACTTATTCAATCCAGACAGAGGATGAGCACCAATAAAAGGAAACTAAACATAAATGGGTGAAACATTCCTATTTCTGTGCTGATGACCATTGACCATTGATATTGGCTCTTGAACCCCCATGCATTCAGTTATGGGCACTATTTCATCATGAACTTCCTGTGCTGGTTTAAAGTTGTGAAGGAGGATTCTTGTACCTGTACTAGTTGCAGAGTTGCTCTGTCCCTCATCTGAATACTGGTATGGATATTGCAGGGGTTCATCATATCCTGGGAAGTACTGCAAACAGGAGGAGGAGGAAGAAGGAACAGCAAAATTACACTGGATTTAACAAACATAGTTAATTCAGATTTTCATTCCTGGCAACACACTCCTTGATTGTGTTCAAGTGAACCAAACACACACCTTGCTACCTAAGCTCAGTGTGTATGGAAAAAGCGGGGTTAATTCCAATATAATAACTTTAATTCAGATGTTGTGGTGTGGACCAAATAATTGGGCAGCAGCTGCTTGAAAAGGTGGGTTTTGGTCCACTTCCAATTGGAGTCTGGTGTGATCATCCACAGCATTTTATGACAGTGATTGTTCCGTGATTTTAGCATGAATTCAAAAGCTAAACTACTTTCAAAGAGCCGTGTGTGATTACCTTCATTAGATGAGTCATGATCTTCACTATCTCCTCCATGGAAGGCCGCTGAGAGGGGTCTTTAGACCAACAGCGAGTCATCAGACTCTCAATGGGCTTGGGCAAATTTTTGATTAAAGGAGGTCTTGTGCCTGAATGTTAAAGACAAACAAACAAACAAAAAAAGAAACACAGAATCACACAGAGTCAAAGGAAAAAATAAGGGTTAGCATCACACCTGACAAGCAAAGAAATATTGCAAATTCCTGCTAAATCCCCTGAGTCTGGCTGCTCGAGACACTAATGACTCAGGCAGGGAGATTCAGTGGTGAAAAATATTAACCATGTCCTCAGGTATTATTAGTGTCCCATTAGTATTCTCCTCCATCCGTCTCTGGATCAGAGGAAACTGCAGGGGGTGCCGCACAGGTGAACATGCTTCTTAGCTGCTCTCTTCTGGCAGGCTCTTAACTTTGACAGACTCCCAGCAGGCCTAGCAGGGCAGGCACGTCTGAGGACTCACAATAGATGACAGCTGGACTCCCCCCCCCCCGACTCACACACACACAGACACACAGACTGCACAGACTGTGTCAGTGACTTACCGTTGTGTACAGCCCACATAATGCGAAAAGCTGGTCCTCCAATTTCATCAAAGGGCTTCCTCCGAGTGATCACCTCCCAGAGAATGATCCCCCAGCTGAACACATCACACTTCTCGCTGTAATTGCTGCCTGTATGTACAGAAGAACACACAGCAACTGTTAGGTCCTTTTCAAAGAGGGAAAAAAGGCTGTTTGACATCGCTGACGGGCTGATAAAGGTAATTTTCTGTGGCACATTTCAGATGAGATTGAAGATGTGCCTGGGAAAGCACAACAGCTTTTATCTCATCTCCGCTTTCAGGGGGGAGGACGATGAAAATAAGGGAGCAATTTTTTACTAAGGAGCAGCTCCTGTGTTGCTTAATTACTGGGCCTATTATTGCAAAATTAAAGTGCACATCACACACCTATTCTAAAGTTGCTGCGCTGAGGCTTTCTGATAGCATTTCACACAGATGCAAATTAGTTGTAAAGAGTTCACTGGGAGGGCAAAAGTGAGTTGTTTAATTGCACTGGAGTCTTGTAACTTGCCTCCAAAAACAAGATAATGACTAGGGCTTAATTCATCTTTCCTCCTGACCCTTTTGCCAAGAACATGTCTCATCATGTAGAAATACATTAGGCTCCTGGCTGAATGTGAACACAAATTCTACACCGTCGTCTCCCAGGGGAAATAAAGCCACCAGCATCACTTCATTCATCTTCTCACTATGCTTGGGAGATTACCATCAATAAAGCAGGAAAGTAAGGCTGCTGATGATAAATCAAGAATTAATGCCTCCATGCTGGAAGCGCTAAGAAGCCATTAAGGTGAGAGGTGACAAAACAAAGCTGGGTACAAGAAAGAGCACATACAGATGGGTGGGCTGGTTCACTGGATTGTGGTGATTATGAGAGCATTTATATAACTCAAACAGGAACTGGACACAGAGCACTTTTTACTTAAAAAACAACTGACATGGCAGGTATCCAAAGCCAGTCTACTACTTTGAATGCCACTCATACTCAACGTTTTCCACGAGCGCATACAATGTCCAGCTGGGTGAGATGGGTGAATAGCAGCCAGCGGCAGACCAGGACCATGCTTTGTGAAGCATGTGCGATTGTCAGTGGATAGGAGTGGTAAAGCGAAGGAAGATCATCCACAAGCTAATCAATCAAGGATGGCACCAGATAAAAAGAAAATAAAGGAGCTCTTACGGGTTGCCAGATATATTTTGGCGGTCGTTAATATACTGGGGCCACCCGTCCAGAGAGAGAGAGAGAGAGAGTCCCCCATGTTTTAATGTCCAGCCATCCGGCCAACAGCTGGCGTTTATGGAAACTCTGCATACTTACCTTCAAATACCTCTGGGGCCATCCATGCTGCACTTCCTTTGTTGTTGGTCATGTGGGTCTGAATGTCGCATGCTGTTCCAAAGTCACATATCTTCAGCACCGTGCCGCCTGCCACTAGAAGCAAACTAAAACAAAGAAAGCAAAAATTTAACCAAAAGAAATAACTAAAAGCTTTCTGACTTAAAAAAAAAATGCTGTACCCAGCAACAGGTACAACACACAGGCACAGTTTCTCTCACTTCGTCTGTGAATGATTATCCATTGACAACCAGTCAAGAGCTGCAAGATATATTCTAATGTGATAACACACCAAATGACACTGTAATACATGTACTTTAAATTGCAGAATACATCAATATTTTAATGGAAGGAAGGAAATGAAAGTTCAAGCTCAGGAGTGACTGTGGGAAGAGTCATTAAATAAAGAAGAAATAAATAACCCAGAATTGACAATCTGTCACAATGCATGACCGCATTATTCCTAGAAACTCCACAACAGTTCTCTAGGAAACAAACCAGCTGTTCATTTCCAGAGAGTCGTGCCAGGAGTCTTCTTTCTGCCAGAGCACAGAAAACAACCTCTGGGTTCTGAACATCCTTCAGTAACACTATGTCACTGGGTGGTCACACTGATAACACCACACAGCTTTAAAAATGCAAAGGGCTTCATTGGTGGGCGCATGATGCTTCAGCCACTTTTGAGATAATGGGATACGATCCAGTAGCCAGTGTGAGTAATAGATCCATCCATCAGCTGCCAGAACACTGCCCAGCAGTTTCTAACACTAACACAAACAATTTCAAAACTCTGGAGTTACCACAACAATTATTTTTTCCCCCTTGTAGCAGTGAAGAATTTCAAGTAACATAACAGGATTTCATTTGGCAATTTGGTACATTTAAATTAAAGGTTTTTTGGATTCATTGCAATGAATGAAGGGGCATGGCTTTTTGAGAGCTAATGTTGGTCTGTACCATCTGAAAAACGTATTTGTCACTATGGAAGACAAATGAATCGCCATAGCCTCGCTCCAAGGACTGCTGTGTTATCAAAAGCCACTTAGCCAAAAGCACATCAAATTACTACACAACTACACACTACACATCAAATTTTGCATCTAAATAGGATCAAATCTGGCAATTAATGGTATTAAAAGCATTTAAAACTTTTAACTCTGCCATGTGTGATATGCCAGACCCCTTTTTCTCCTGTACTTCATATCTTGCATGCTGTTTTAACATTCTATCGTCAAATCTACTTAAAATGTAACAGTAGTGGTAATAATACTTTAAACTGTCAAAGAAATATTTTAAAAATAATAACTTGAATACAGAAAGTGCCAAAAATACAAAAGATAAATGAAATAGTCTTGCTAAACTGGTCTTGTGCTGAAACATGGGAAAGGCGGTTGCTCCAATACAGTGAAAGGTTAAAATGAACCATGTAAATGCTCCTAAAAAAGAGCTTGAGAGAAAGTTCAAATGCTGCCTACTTTAACACCTCTGTACAACTGGCCGCACCTGGTGAGACACAAGAACTCCACGTGTACAGATGTAAAAACCTTCATGACAACATATTGTTGATTAAGCGGCTTGCTATGCAATGTGCCTCAAGAAAAACTTCTGGCTCACGATATCAAGCAGCCTGACAACTTAAAAGTCAAATATTAGTTGAACAACATGAACTTCACCAAACAAATATAAAGAAAACCACAAGGCACTTTGTTGGGACAGTGAAACAGAAGACAAGAGAGTGTGAGGTGAGGAGGAGCATACTTGGGTGGCTTGAGGTCCCTGTGAATGAGAGCCTTTGGTTTCATGCCATGGAGATAGGCCACGCCCTGGGAACACTGAAAACACCAGCTCATGGCATGGGAAGCAGTGTAATAGGGGAGGGGTTCAGCACCATGCAGCACTGTGGACAAGAGAGCACAGTCACAACCACCACCACCACCACAGACAATAAACCCCCAGAGGAACCGCTCATACACACACTCACACAAACCCACTTACACAAGCCTTACACACTGGGCTGCCTACACTTTTCTTAGAGCTTCTTTAACAAATTAATTCCAGGAGGGAAAACTGAGAATACATTGTTCAAAGACAGTATTCACAACTCAACTGAATGACATCAAAGTTATGGTACTATAGAGTAGGTCCCAGGAGTAACTTTGATAGAGATTCAGTAAGTGGGGAGGGGAGATAATTGTACAGTGTAAAGCACAGCAGAGTCACGTGCTGTGGGATTCACATCCTAGAGAAACTTGCCAATCTGAACCTTTTGGGAGTGAAAGCTGTTCCAACCACTGATGTGTTGGGAAACTAGCTATAATTTCTACTTCCAGTATGAAACACTCATGCATACATTAATTACCTGAAATAATTTGGAATCAAGCAGCCTCTAACTGCATGTATAAGCAATAAAATTATGTTGACTAACTCCAGTTTATTACAACTTTCTGAGCAGTCACAGTTTGATGTGATTTTTGCCCAAACAGTGACACATTACAATATGTATCTTTAACAAGATGTTTTAGCACTACTGCATATTGTTGTCTGTTACGCCTCATTATTTCCCTGGTCCGTTTTTGATATTTAATGCGGGGACAAACGAGGTTGTACTGCATGTCACTGTGCAAAGACTAGCTCATAAAGGAATTGGACAAGTGACTGAACATGCAAACACTGGGAGGGTCAACCGAACAGGGCTGCTTCTCATGACTGTGCAAGGCTGTGTTCATTTCACTGCTAGCAAAGTGGAACAAATGCTGTCATCTGTAATGTAACAGTATTGTCCTCTATGTAGACTCACCATTGTACAATGACCCGCCTTCAGCATATTCCATTACAAGGCAGACCTGAGTGGGAAAAAAAAACAATCAGAAAATTCACCAGATTCAACCAGACGGACATACAAACATGCAAGACTGCATTGAGACACACCTTTACTGATGAGCTGGATCATCAATGTGGCCGTGTAGTTACGAGAGCTTAACACATAATAACATTCCTGTTTACTTACCGGACTGTGGCAAGAGCCATACAACTTCACGATGTTGGGGTGATTCACACGTGAAAGCTGCCGGAGCTGGAGATAAAGAGGAAATATTATGCACAATTTAATATACATGCGTGCTGTTCGACACTTAAAAGAGGCCATAATTTACTTTTTCTGTTATAGGGACAGTCAACTGTGAAACTGTGTGAACATTAAGTTTATCTGAAGGCAAATAAACAATGAGAGTACCAGAGTTTGACGCCAGTAACTGTTTCCTCTTGTTACTATTTGTGTCTTTATCTTGCAGTGCTAGCTCAGCTAGCATTAGCTAATGTGGCTATTCCCACAGACTGGGAGCGATGTTGGACTAATTCTGTAATATTGAGTGACAGTGAAGAGAAACTGTGTAAACGCCTGTTTGAAACCAAATAAATCATAAGAGCAGTAGGTTTATTGCTGGTAATTAGGGATGGGCGATGTGACCTAAAATTTACATCACAGTGTTGTTTTCTTTTTAACATAAACAGCATTATATCTTTGAATTACAAAAATGTATACGTAAAAATACTCTACTGAAAATGTGACAGTACCTCTTTTCACTCTATTAGCAATGTAAGGGAAGAACTTTCAAGAAAGACAAGGTCCATTCCAGTAAACACATTCATTTACTGGAATGGATGTGTTAATATGAATGAAAATGAGGTACAGTCCTAAATCCACATGGAAGGTTCAGCCTACTCCATAATGGAGGTTAATTAGCAAATGTAATGTGATTCATTCTCAGAGTTGGACAAGGGGTAGGATTAGACATCTCCACAGTATTTATTTGGCAGAAAACCCAAAGTACATTATGTCAGTACAATAATCATTGTACCACGGGGCATGTCTATCAAGTACATTTACATACTGCAGCAACAGACACACATACTGACACAGCACACTGCAGCAGGGCTGTCAATGACTATAAAACCAAAGTGTAAAAAAAATGCAGACATTTGATAATGAAAATTAATATTCAATTGTGGAAAAGCAGCACAGCTGTGGTGACTGCACTGAATGCACTGCATGATGGACAGGAGTCACAAACACTATGTTTCCGTTTTAACAGAAAGGTCTGTCTCTGTACAGACCATAATGTTGTCAGACACTTGGCATAACAATCTGAGCCTGTCAGCAGCAAAAACAAACTATTTAAGTGGACGTACAGTGACTATGTGCAAATGCCCAGAGGGATCGCATTGCAGCCTGTTTGGTTTGGTTTGCATTGTCTTCATAAGATATAATATGCAAAAACAGATATTTGAACGGTTTGAACCCTGTGAACTTCATTTTGGTCAATTTTGACAGCCCTACACAACAGCTGAGCCTATTGTGTAACGACAAAACCGGCTGAGCGTGCGTTGCAGTATGAAGTGTGGAGATAAAAGGTCAGCGTCCGGCGTGTAGGTCTACAATAAATGCTGCAAGCTACGTTAGCTGCGGAGCGTGCTAACGCCTGATTCATTCATTCACAGCAAAGCATATTTTTTCTAATATGCTAAAATTTTTATAGCTTTTATCATGATATTAATAATATTACAGAATCGATGTCGTGGCAGAACATGACACCGGTGACGAAAGCGGTATACCACCCACCCCTACCGGTGACAGCATTTCATGTTGCTTTTTTGTGTTTATACTGTTGCACAAGTTTAGCGATTTTGGAACCTCACCATGTGGATGAACAGAGACAGGCCTGTATGTAAAACCAAAAGTCTGAACAAAGGCAACAAGACAAAGAACAAAGGAATAGCTTCAAAGTCCTGTCAGTCCTTGCAAATCACACCTGAATATAAGATTCAATCTGAATCCAAATCCTGGTTTCTCAATGGACGAGAATCATTAGAACTAAAGGGAATCCCCATAACACGGCCATGACGTCACCAAGAATATTAGAATATACGCTTCCAGCTTCACCTCACCTTTCCACTACTACTACAGGAGGTGTATTGTTTCCAATCAAAATGTTCGTACTTTCATTAGCCAAGGCAACAGTCCTTTAACCCATTGGACGAGTAACAGACTGTTTGTGATCATCAAACATATTTGGATCCTGAAATAGATTGGCTGTTTGTGTATCTGCTGATCTCACATTGCCTGCACACTCAGTCTGTCCTCCATCGCCTACAAGGACCAGCCTGTCATTAAACAGCTGATGAAGCGACACAACGGCCCCATCTGAGCTCAAACAGGCACCGGATGCACTGATCAGAACAGACCGCACTATTCAGTCTTAAGGAGGACTGGAGATAAAACAGAGCATTTCAAACAGAGCAAAAAGTGTTCCAGCAGTCGACAGCATGAGACAAAGTGTTTTTGGAACATTAAGGCATGGAAACTGATTCTAGTAGACACCTAAAATAAAAGGATGAACCTAAAAATCAGCATAACATGGCCTCTTTAAGAAGTACTCTTCCCTGCTACTACAAATGGCAATAACATGAAGCAAAACAAACAAAACCTTAATATTAGATCTTGACCAAGCGGATCAATTATACACACTGCTGTCGGGAAGAAAACTTTGGTGATGACAAGGGCAATACCTCAACAATAAAGGCCTTCCTCTCCGATTCACTCTCGATGGTCTTGATTGCAACATCTTTGCCTTTCCATTTGGCTTTGCAAACAACCCCAAAAGCTCCTCTCCCCACCACCTGAAAGTGGACAGTTAACAAGAAAAGTTACCACATTCACAGACATACACTTCTGCACCTTGTCTTCTGAATGATCATGAAAAGCATTAATCAAGGACATGGAGAGACCACAAAAACAAACTCCACCTACCTCCTCAACTTCAATATCCTCATAGTTGATTTCTTCAAATGGATATCCAGGAGGTGTTTCAAGTATATCGGCGGATGGTAACGTAAGAGACATTACTAGCTAACGTCAGCTAGTAACTTACTGAAAAGACAGCAAATTGCAGACAAAAAGCATTATGTATTAACGTCTAATCACAGTTAAATTTGGCACAAGGGTGTGCAGACTTGCTTTATGCAATCTAATATCATAAAGGCACAGCAGTATTAACGTGTCTTTATACAGTTACATGGCAAGTCATAGAGCTATAAACAGTAAATACGTTAGCTGCTTTAAAAGAATAGCAGCACGGTTAGATATACATTCTGTCATAAGCTGTCAAACAAGATACAACGCTTAACGTTAGCCTTGTCTCAGCTAGTATGATGCTGTCAACCAACTAGCTAACCGCGTAGCTTAACTAGCAGAGCGAACTCTAACTGCCATGGAAAAACTCACTGAAATGTAAGAGTGGTCAAGGTTGGCTTTTAGGATATGTAAAGGCAAATTACATTCATAGAGCATCACTTTAAAGCGGTGCTGACAACAATTGAATATTTACATAACACAACCGCAAGTCAAAACAAGCTACTCAAGGCCTACAACGTATTAGCTCGCCCGGTGGCGTTAGCTGGCTGGCCTGGTTGCTAACGCTAGCTTCCAGGACTTATTAGCTTCAACAAACTAACCCTTCGCAGTTGCCTTGTCACCAGTGCCGGCTCTCTGGACATGGGGATTTTTTTCTACTATTCACGTACGGAAAACCGAGGAATAACGTCCATTTTTAAAAACAGCCTCTCTATATCCACTTGACAGCCAGACATAACTTTTTCACAACTCGTCTAGCTGGCTTGCTAGGAGTGTATTTTTATTCTCCGCAGGAGCATCTCCATCAGGAAGTGTGTGCGTACTGCAATTCTGTCCGCTGTTCGCTGAACAGGAGCTCTCATTCCAACCTGGAAGAAGGAAAAGCACGTTAATGTTGAAACTTTTTGTGGTGGATCCAATTTTAACTTACTTATACCTTGCTGGATATTTTAAACTCTGAGAGAGCATAATGTTTTACAAGATTCTGATTCTGATCAATTTTGTTTTATGAAAATCGTAATTTAAAATTTAGCTAGTAATTATTATAGTGCTCAACGGAATTATATTTCCCCCTGAAATGCAGTGGACTTTAAGTGTAAAGTAACTTTAAATGGAAATTCTCATGTAAAATACATGCACCTCAGAATTTAGGTAGCCTACGCAACAATAAATCCAATTGTTTGACAAAACATTCTTAATTAATTAATATCAGTGACAGAGTTGGTTGGTTGGCTTGGCTCTGCTCCACACGTTGGGTCCCCTCATATGACAGTGGAGCCTCTGGACAACTGACAGCTCTGACACATGAACTTCATTGACATTAATATAATTTAAGTGCTGCTCACATGTTAACACATCCATATCTAATATTCTGATATAACACTGAAAGTGTACTTGATGCTTTGAATATGTTTCAAATATATATCTGAATATTTATTTGCCACTGTTCTGTTATATTCCATCTGTTCTACTTTGTCTTTGTACTAATTGGTACAGCTTCATTTTTGGTAATTGCCACTTTACTGGTCCTAATTCTCTCTTTGAATTTCCCATTTGGTTTTCCTTTTGTGCTTGGGATTTTTTATTTTTGTAGATTTCCTCAGAGGGATTACACTGACTCATCTTGAATTTTCACGGGTCTCAGTGTTCCTGTAAACATGTGATAAAGACTAATAAATTTGACTTATCACTTGACTTTGTGTGAAATACAACTTGTTGGTTTGGAGCACCTTTGCCAGTCATTCTCTACGAGCTTTGAGTTCGGAGGAAGATGAAGTTCTGCTGACCTTTGATTTGGCAGTTTAGCCTCGTAAGCAAGACCCTTTGTGATCGGGCAAGTAAAACTTATGTAATGTCAAAATTACATTTGTGAGGAGGGATGTTATACAAACACAGCACTTGATGAATGCTAATTACATGCTCCACTCACAGGGAGTAATAAAGCAAGTTCCCAATGGAGGCTTTCCAAACCACTAGGCAAGCACAACTCATACTAATGAGCGTGAACTAATTTGTTGTGATATTGAACAGAGGGTTGTTAATAGCAGGAGCCATCCCTCTCCCCTGAAATAATTATTCTAATCGCTCATTTCAAAGGTGATTAAAACGCTCTCACCTGGCAGTTTTTCTGGGACTACCTGCATCGGCATATGGCTTGAGACCTGCGGTCAACAGGAAGTTGCATGTTTGTTTACTCTCTCGGCTGCCTAAGATCTTTGAAGAGTCAGACCCAATGAACTGCTCCCGTTGTAGACAGGTGACTTTAGCTGCTTGCAAAGGAGGCGTCCTTGCAGCCATGTGGCATCATCATGTAACAGTGTGATGGAAGTGATGATGCTGAGTAATATCCTGCAAAAGCAAAGTGACATTTACCAGCTGGGGATGGAGTTTAATGTGATCTTTGAGAGGAGTTTTTCACTCACTGTTGATAACGATGCGTCCTCATCTGAAACTCTGCTATGTGATGTACCCAAAAGTTCTGTCCTTGTCCTAATTCAGTTTGCCTCATATATGGACAGATGATAAGTAGTTTTAAAGTCTCCTATGACTGCTGTGCAGATGCTACTCAATTATCTATGTCACTAAAGTGTGAAACAGTTGCAAAATGTGTGAGGTGATGGAAAGTCAGACACTGAGTCTTGACCAGCATGTGAAGTGTTTGATTCGATCCTATTTTTAACATCACGATCTTAGGAACGTTGTATCTCAGGGTTAGATGGAGATGATATTGATTATTTGTCACTGGGCTCACATCAAATTCAGAATCCATTGAAAGAGTCCTGTGACTACTTGTAGAGCTCTGCATGGTCAGCCACCTTCCCTCATTAAAAAACTACTGCAGCCCTAAATCACCAGCATATTTTTGAGGTCTTCTGATGAGGGTTTGTTGGTTGTTTCTCATGGAAGGCTTAGAGGAGACTGGCTCCTAGTCTTTAGAACTGTCTTCTTTTGGACTTCAGATCTGCAGATCTGTCTATATTTTCTCACTGTTGCTTAATATTTTATTGGTGAAGCACAGATGCTGTAACTTACTAGTCACTGTAAATCCTTATACTGTTTTTTTGCACACTGGGAACCAGTGTGTTATGTGCACTCATGGCCACAGGGTGTTGCTGTTGTACTTCCAACAGTTGGCCTCTCCTTCAATCACAGTTCCCTCTTTTTCTCCTCTTATACCCGTAAGGCCAATATAATTCATCTGTTTACCTCTATACACAGAAATTTCTCACAATTAGAATGCATTCATTTGTATTCTTATGTCAGCATCAGCATTCTCCTACATGCAAAATAATCTGTTTCCTCCGCTAAGTTGTATGATTGATTATGGCTCATTCATGCAGCTGATGAACATTTGTCTTGTGTTTATGGCTTTTAAGTGCCACAAGCACTGCAGGTTGGCATTATGGATATCTCTGTCCCCGATAAGACTTACATTGTTTAATTAGAGTGTAGGGGAAAAAGACCACTGTTTGCAAATATTCACCCAAATCATTTTCTGTAAGTGGAGCAACTCTCACCACTGCACCCTCGACAAGTAAACACTGTAGACACTGGGGACCACTGCAAAGTCATTTTGCAAAATCATTTTAACTTTATCTAAATGCTCCGTTCACTTATGCTGAATTTATTTGACAGATGAAATACATCACTAGAAAAATAATGCCATAGGCTAATTAGTATTAGTCTGAGAAACTGTTTCTGCAGCGTGCACATGGCTGAATACCCAATAGAGTCACAGTGTGAATCAAAGAGCTACACCTGAAAGAGTGGCTTAAATCCTCCAGAAGCCTCTGTAAAGACTGTACCAATGGGACTATTATAGCCAAGGCATGTTCAGAGCCCAGGTAGAAATGAATGCATTATTTGCCTTCCCTCTGTTCTCACTTCAAGAGCTGATTTGAATCAGATTGCCACCCCAGCCCCCTTTCCCTCCTGTTCAGCAGGTGACAAAGCAGCTCCAGCCCAGCACAGTCGGTGGTAGCTGTACCACCGAACAGGCTGACTGCTCGGCAACCAACTGAGTGACCTTTCCTCATTGTTCCACCAAGACTCGCATCAGCCTTGATAAGTGGCTGAAAGGGGAGAGTGCGGGGCCCACTCTGCCTTCGCACACAGCCATCCCCTTCCATCTGATCCCCCCATCCACCCACCCCAACGCCTGGTGATGAACCTTCCCTTGTTTCTTGTGTGGGATAATTTATCCACTCAAGCTTATCTGAAGGGAGTGGCTGACCTTTTCATTTTGAACAGTAATGCTACCTTTTGGATGATTTTTAGAGCATGAGATGGTGTGCGGGACCAGACACCTGCCTGGTGGATTATCCGATGACAAGCTGAGTGGTTAATATTTTTAGCTCATATTTAATGAGCTAAAAATATTGCTCTCAGCTGCCCTCCACTTTCATTACTGTCTAATATGGAATGTACTTTTATTGAAAAAAGTTAAAATGTCTTGAGGCAAATTACACTAATTTTTGATGTCACAGGTGTTGAAGTACTTCATGTTTCTCTCTAAATGCTGCATTGCGCTGAAGCTGTTAAGCACAAGTTGAGGCTGAATTTATCCTCTGAAGAGATTATGGAGATGTTAATGTATATATATTTGTGTGTGTGTGTGTGTGTGTGTGTGTGTGTGTGTCATCGTGTATATATATAATTTTTGGCGTTGAAGCTTTTGAGATATTATAAGGGAGACATTATAGCACACCAATGTTTAAAGAGAGTAAAGACTATGTAACATCATACTATCAACAATTAATTCAAATGTTCATAAAATAGCACTTTAACTCAAACAGCAAACATAAATTATAGAGAGAAATATAATTTATTTTTACAAATTGTAAGAAGATAAAACCGGCTTGCACAAATTTCTGTTAAGAAATACTTTGATCTGAAAACCCAATCTAACCCAATCCCTGGCACCACTGAAACAACCTTAAAGAACAGGTACGCCTGTCCATGTTGGATCTCTGGGCTGCACCGAGTTGCAGCTCCACATCTGAAGCCTTCAGACGTCGTGTCCTGCTCTCACGGTTGTCCCACATGATGAACCGCATAGAATCAATCGGATGTGTGGCATCACAGCATCAGTGTGGACATGCAGATTGAACTGTCTCCATGCTTCCCTTGATATCTAGTCATTACAGGTTGCCCATTTACATTTTGTGTTATTATGTTGCCTGTTTCAGTTTCTTGTGCATATGGGTGCAGATGTTTTGCTGCTGTTCCTGCCACCCTGTAGACACCTCTGTATGTGTGTGTGAAGGTATGTGGTTATTTGGCTGTTGTTTTTTTTCCAGTGGGCTAATTTATTTATTTTCTGTGTGTGTTTGTTGCCTGTTGCTTGTATAGGTATAGTTTTAATGTGTTGGATTTTCATGCAGGAGATCAGATTTTTCATGCTTTCACAAATCTGCATTTAACATTCTCCTTTTTTCACTAATCATAACCAAGATCTTTCCCTCACCTTGACCTATAGTTTTGGAGTTGTCTGTTGTCTTTGTTTTCTGTTAACTACCTTTGTCTTCCCAGTCAAAATTGACCATTCCCTTCTAGCAGATTCTAAATTTATCAATGTATATATATTATCACCTAATGTTGTGTTTCATCTTTTTATCAACTCAAATTCTTGTGAACAATACCAGTTTTGAACTTCCATACCTCCATTTGCTATTATGGCCTGACATTGACCCGTCAGGCTCACCCACCCACCCATGCCAATTTGTGGCCAATGAGCATTATACTGTATATATATTAGATTAGATTAGCCATATTGTGCTATTTTTCACAGATTACCCAGTTTCAATGTCTAACAAGAACTTTTGTTTTGAAACCATTGAAAATGATTAGATAGTGACACAAAATACCATGTTCCCAAACAAAACTGACGTATGATTTATATAGTAGAGAACAAAAGCATGTGAACAAAATCAAGCCCAAGCAAAAAAAAAAAAAAAAAAAATCTTATTCTCTGTTTCTCTGGGTCCTTTTGAAAAATGACAAGTAAAACATAATTACAAAAAATCTTCACAATCTATCACGTCACGTGTTTCATCCTCATCTTCTGATTCTTCAAATACAATCCGAAGCTTCAGCCATTGTGCTGCCACAGAATTGAATTTAGAGGCAGGCCTCACAAAAGCTTTATATACAAGATCTGCGAGAAAGTTTAGCAAACAATGTTGCAAACAGGTGTGGTTCTCACAGGGAAACAATCAGACTGGGGACAGGTTTGGATTTTAGACACATGTGCACACACACAAGTGCACATACACACAGTACACACACATGTATGCGCTCACACATGACACACACACACACACACGTAGACACGCACGCACACACACACACCTCTATTTTATACATGAATTAATCTTACCCATTCATTTTTAATGACCGGTCATTTCTGACCGGAAAGACCAAGGGTGTACATAAGTTCAATAAAACATCCAAAACAAAACAAACAAACAAACAAACAAAAAAATCTCATAATTCATTTTGTGTGTTCAAATGCCATTCGGTCATATTTAACTGCAAAGACAAAAGGAGGGTTAAGAAGAATTTATTGCCAAAACCACAAACTTTTCCAAACGAACAGTTTCCCTGTACAGATATTCTGGAAAGGGAAAGTTCTGAAGACCCTGGCACTGGGCATAAAAAATGTTGTAGGTGAACTCATTCTAGGGTTTTGCAGAATCTTCCTATATCAACAGGGCGATGGGGCTTGTTCAAATCCAACACAACCCTGATTAACTCTGGCATTTTGCTTTGAGTATTTTCCCCAGACCCTCAAACTATGTTCAGTTTAGGAGGTGAAAATTCAAAAACAGTTGTGAGGAAACCTTGAACCACAACAATTATATTAGCTTTTCTAGCCAAACATTCTCGCTCTGTTAGTGACTTTCCACAGGGTCTTTAGTGTAATGCTCCCTCCACCCAGACTACTATCTGACAAACATGGTAGATAGCTAACAGAGGGTTTTGAATATCAAAAACAATACTTAGTTTGAATATTAAGGATTCAGCTTTATATGTCTGAAGCTGAAAAAAAAAAAAAGAATGTGACCACATTGAGCATAAACAGTATCAGCCAATTCTTCCTTGAAAGGCTTTGTTTGTTTTTCTTTATATATTTTTGCATCTAGCTCCAGTATACGTTTTCCAAGGGAATCAATCATATTTAAACAAATTGCAAAACTGTTGGATAGTATCAAGAGTTGTAGATTAGTTCTCCAAAGAGCTCCCATGGGATCCATCTCAGTAAACACTACATTTCATCTGGAGCCACCAGCTTGACAGGCCTGTCTGCGGATTTGTTTTGGCTTTGGAGTATATGATTATGGAAACAAATGACTGCTACACAGTGGTTCAAAGCTGAAGTGGTTTTACACTCAGTTAAAAGCTTGGTGTTTTTATTGGAAACATAAGAGGTTATCGCAGGGCTCATATAGCCTGTGACATCATCCCAGAGAATGTCTGGTAGCCGAGTCTTGAAATGAAGTTACGACTGCTCCCACAGAGTTCCTGATAAAGACTCATTTATCAAACCTATTTTACCTGGCTGTGTCCTTGACAGTGTATCCAAATGGGTGTGTTGAAAGATAAGATTTTTTTTCTGGTTTGCAGACTTTACACACACAGCTGCTTTCCACATCAGAGTCAAGTTAATACAATCAGTTATTCCTGGCATCTTCTCCATTGGTACTCTGACCGCTCACCCAGTCAAGAGTCTGCAGCTGTGATAAAGACAGAGCCCTTTGCCAAGGAAGCAGCCAGTGCAGCAACACATCAATATTGAGCATCAAAATGCCTTGAGGAGTGGGATAAGGTAATGTCCGTACCCTTGAGCAGGCGGACAGTATCAAGGCGAGAACACAGAGGAGCAGAGTGTGGCAGTCTCCAGAGGGGGGGTCAGACAGGGATCAAGGGCGTTCTTGTTACTTGTGATTATTCCTCCTAGTGTCTGCAGGACAGCTTTTGGAGGTGATAAGAAACAGCAAGACGGAGTGGACGGAGTTTTAGAGCTGCTCCTTCTCAACTCGGAAGCCCCATAAGAAATCAGGACAGTGTGAGGAACTAATTTCTTTTCAGTGCCATTGGGTCAGGTGTACAACCTTTCAGGGATTTAGGGAGATTATGGCCGCCCCTTAGCAGCATCTCTCTGCCTGACCACAGACTTTCACTCCAGCACCTGTGTAACACCAGGTGGTGTTCATGTGACAAATATGGAGGAGAAAATCCATGATGCATTTGACTCTGACTCCTGATATGGAGGTGCAAAGTGAGGGTTTCATTCAATTTCTGCACAGACACTGTTGGGTAACTGGCTGTTGGAGCATTTTCAAGGCTTGGACCGACATGAAACTCCTAACTGAACCAGGAGAGTGTGAATCAGTACAAAAAATGAACAAAGTGTCTGGTTCTCTGTACCCACAAGACTGCGTACATAAAATTGCAAGAGGTCACTATCTTATCTTTTTGTAAAAGAAAAATCCAAAATCCAATCATTAACATCTGGTGGAAGTTTAAGATTACGCTTTGTAGAAATCTGATAATGCAAAGCAGTTAGTTCTCTTTTCTAGGTCAGTTCGCCGGTGTGGATTGTGTTTTGGCATCGTTATTTGTTCATAATTGCAGTATTTTGAATTTGCTACAGCTCTGATTTGCACCTCTGACTGGCTTTTTTTTACTCAGCAAAAGTGGATAAGGCTGATGTCCTAGAAGGTGAAATAACTGATGGGCAAAAAGTGTTGAAGAGACTCCTGCATTTCATGTTAACGCCCATTGGAGATATCATGTTAAGAAACTTATTTTCCCACACGTTGATGTGGAACCAACAGCTCCACCTCACAACTCTACTGGGTCAACTTAACATATATTCTTGACAAAACGTACGTCATTATAATTTGTAAAGCAATAGTTTAATAGAGCATTAAAAAAATATGTAAATATCAATTTGAGGAACATTGCCAGCATGCTGCAAGCCAATTTACAGCCTCTTGACAACAATCTGGACGAACTTCAATGCTGGATTAGCTCTCACAGGGACATGAAGGACTGTTGTATGTTCTGATTTACAGAGATCTGTTTGAGTCTGCACACCTGACAGGACAATACAGCTGGACAGCTTTTCTGTGCACTGTATGGACTGTTCCATGGTAACTACTGGCAAGGCAAATGGAGATGGTGTATGCTTCTATCTCACTTCTAAACCCTGGATTAACAATGACATTCAGCTGAGACTGAGGCAGTGCATGCTTGCTTTGAGACTGGTAGACAAAGAGTGCTACATGAAACGCTGGTAGGACTTACGGAGAGCTATCAAAGCCACAAAGACAAACAAGAAAAAGAAGTGACTACAGTGGCTGTAACTCATGGCACATGTGGAAGGAACTGCAGCCAATTACAAATCTAAAACCAACTTGGCTACAAACACTCCTGCCTCTCTCCCAGATGAACCTAACAGTTTTTATTCCTGCTTTGAAAGCACGCATCTTGGATCCAGTGATAGCAGCACAGCGCCCAAAAGTCGATACAGTCGATCGACAGGTGACAGAGGCTTTTAAAAGGCTTTAAAAAGGTTAAAGGCTGGCAAAGCTGACTCAGGTGGCGTACCCTCCTCCGTCCTTAAGTCTTGCTACACTTCGCTATCTCAGGTTTCCACAGATGTCTTTAACCTGTCCCTGTCATTGCATGTGGTTCCATATATGTTTTAAAAACCGACAATGTTCTTGTACCTTTGAAAACACTTTCACTTGCCTCAATTACCATTATCCTGTTGCTTTGACCACAGTTATAATAATGTGCCTGGAAAGACTAGTGAAGTCATTTATTAAATGGAACATTCCTGCTACCCTTGATCCATTGCAGTTTGCCTACTGGTCCAATAGATCTGTAGATTATCTAACTTGCCCTGCATAATGTTTTAGCTCACCCTGAAAAGAAAAATACTTATTTGAGAATATTTGATGTTTGATTATAGCTTATACCATCCAAACTGGAGTTAAAACTCAGGGGTCTTGGCAACTCCATCTGCAGCTGGCTGTTTAATTTTTTGACGAGCAGGTCCCAGACTGTGAGAGTAGGTAATACACACTCATCTACAATAACTCTTAGGACTGGCATGCCACAAAGATGCTGTCTGAGTCCCCTCATGTACAACCTATTTACACTCGACTGCTGTGAAATAGGACAACAGCAGTGTTGGAAAATCAGCTGATGACACCACAGCGATTGGACTGATAAGAGACAGTGATGAGGGGGCCTGCTGGAGAGAAGTGGTGTCATGACAACAATCTCTCTCTTAATGCCAATGAGAAAGAAGAAATGATTGTTGGCTTCGGGAAGACCAGAGGGAATCTGTCGAAATGGTTGGCAGTTTTAAATTTGGGCACAGACATCACAGACACACTCACACGATCCCCCAGCACCAAGGGCACCCTCAAGAAGCAGAGGCCGTACTTCCTGAGGCACCTCTAGAGTTCTAGTATTTGGAGCTGAAGCTCTTGTGAACTTTTACTAATGTACCATCGAGCCTGTGTTGGCAGACTGCAGCTTGACTGGACAGCACAGGAAAAAACTAGAGAGGGCTATAAAGACAGTAAAATCGTTGGCATGGAATTACCACAGCTTCAGAATGTTTCCAACTCTCACTCCAAAAAGAGAGACCATAACATCATTAAGAACGCCAGCCATCCTGCTCATGGACTGTTCTACTCCTTCCATCTAAAAAAATGTTACCAGAGCATCAAATCTCACACCACCGTCACAGTTTCAACAGTTCGAAGGTTGAGACAGCCAGGGCACAAGCATTTCACTGTACATGTGACAATAAACTTGAATTTGAAGTCAGGTGGTTACAGAAGTGCTTAAGGCATGGAAAAATGACGTTTGTCAGATCTCAAACAGGTGGAAATGACTTTTGCATTTTGGAGCAGCAAAATACAGCGAAGCTATTTTCAAATGATGCTACAGTCCAAAAATAAATATCAGTTCACATAACTGACATAATGAGATTTTCAGGCCTTTGAGTCGACAAATAAATTCATAAATTACTAATAAAGCAAAAGCCATTTTCACCTACAAGTGAAATAAAAAACGAATGCAATAATTCACTCTTGGCATATTAGTCAGCTTTTCAGCTGACTTGGACAAATTAAAACTCAACAACCACTCAAATGTTTAATCATCTTTGATCAAGAATATTTCAGGAAGAAGAACGTGGAATAAAAATGATGATATTATAGGATTTGCTGCATCAAATTTACCAAGTTTGTACGTAAGTTGGTCTGAATGTGACCAAAGTCAAGCTTTGATGCATAAATAGTAATGAGTCTGTGTTTAAAAAATATACTTTATGTTCAAATCAACCACTCAGACTGTCTTGATCCTCTTATGCTTTTTTTTCCTTCCTGAGAGTCACATTTCTGACACTTTATGTGGGTCAGTTCACTCAACTTCGTGGATAACAATTACCATCTAATTTGCGGACGTGAATTCAAATGAAATGTGGGGTTACTGCACAGACGTCAGAGTTGGCTGGAGTGTTTCCAGAGCTCTGTGGTCCAGCGTAGATCTCCACATGGCTCCTTTGCAGCAGAGGAGACTTGTGGCAGCTGCTTAGTTTGCCCCTACCTTGGCATGGCTGATGAACTGTGACAGCTGATGTCTGAACAACCAGTCAAAGAAACTGCCTGTAATGAGGAGTCTGCTGCTTGAGAGACAGATGCCATCATATTTCAGATAAAGTTATTCCCCTGCACTAGTGGGGCTGCACTGGCTCTGGCAGGCTCAATGTGCCGGTGGCTGTCACGTGGTGAGTTCTGAGATCACTGTCTGTTTGTTTATGTGGGGGAGAAGCAAATATCCTGGCACTACCTGTGTGTGTGAAAACGTGGCTCTACATATAGCTTCATAGAAAATGCAGAATCTGGCCTTCAATCTGGCTTTGGCCAGCTGCCTGAGGATGAACCAGGCCAGAACGGGATTCAAAGCCAGACTGTGCTGATTTAGACAACAATAGGAATCAGTCTTGGCTGGAGCTATATGTGCAGTCCTAATTGAAAAGCTACATTTCCCAGTGGTTTAAAGGTGACTCAGCTATGTTAAAAGTAGTATGACTAATGTCTTAAATTAGCACATCATTAATGCGTACATCCATCTGTACAAAACTCCCAAAAACAACTTCACTGCGGTTGGAGATGCTCTCCAGTGTGCTTTAAGCATACACAGATATCCAAATATACAAATCCAAGTTTCGGTAATGGCTGATTCAAACACCATGCTTCTGAACAACATTCCACACAGACCTGTCACTAGTGCAAATGTCAGAATTTGCAGAAAAATACAGTTTAAAGGAACATAATGGTGTTTTAGCTCCTTGAAGGAGTACTCCAGTTATTTAGCACTTCCATAGGGGAACTCCTGAGAGACAGATTGGAACAAAAACAGTAGATGCAGCAGAGGCAGCAGTTCTCCTTTGGGGACTTCAGGGTCAAGGTCCACAAACCCTGTATACACCTTGCATAATACAATTCAGCAGTGCCCTTCGTTAGACCCTTCATGGCAAACATCCATATAATTCAGACTTCATGCCCTCGGACACTGTAATGTCTTGAGAATTAAGTTGTAATAAATTATTAGTTTATTTCAGTAATCGTGAGAGCAGTCTATCACTTACATGTCGAACAAGAGTTCTGGTTCCCCGACAAGCACCTTATTGTCATAAATTTTAGGATATTGAAATTAAATGATACCAGTGACAATGTATGAGTCACATAACCAGATGTGTTATGAAGCAGCCGTAGAGTACAGCTCATAGCATCATACAAGGATGACTATTGAGATGATATGAAAAGTAAGTGGTCAACTGTTGTAGCAGTGTGCAGTGCGTTGAACAAATGCAAGTGCTCGGCTGCTGTCTTGTCCACTCTAACAGGCATTCTGTTGTAGACTCATATTGTCAAGTGATGGGGACACAGAGGTGAGACAGCTTTCAGACACACACTAGATTGGCAGCGACATATAATGTGTACAATATAAGTGAATAGTCAGGAAATGGTATAGCATGCATATGTATTCTGAATTGAATGCAATTTAATAACACGACGTGTGTACAACATATTGTTCTCAAAATATAGCACAGAGTAATATTATGATTTGACATGAAAAATAATCTAATAAATTGTGACTCTTTTTCTCATAATTCTTTTCTTGACAGCAGTGGTGGATAGTAACAAGTCCTGTATTTTCGTACAATTTTGAGGCACCTGTACTCTCAGTATTTCCATTTTATGCTACTTCTACCCCACCAAATTTCAGAGGGAAATATTGTAGTTTTTACTGCACTAGATGTTTTGACAGCTCTAGTTCCTTGTTACTTTTCAAAATGAGGTTCCTAATGTTTGGCTTTACCCATTATGACAAAGCAGGATGGGATTCCTTTTCAAGTTTCATATGTCAATGAGTTGTTCCACTGAAGAGACATAAATTCCACAGATGAAATTTTCATTTTAAGAGTACCAAAGAGGTAAAATGATTCAATATTTCAAGATAAAGAAAAGATGGGAGGACAAAACCCAAAAATATGAATAGCAGTTTCTGTAGCAGGAACTCCTGGACTAAATGAAGCAGTTAAAACTAGGTCCACCTGGAGAACCTACATGAAATGCAGCTTATGTGCAAATACACTTATATTAACAATCTAGTTTTGCCACTTTAGCTTCTTTTAGTACATTTTGCTACTGTAACAATCACCATCTTAGCTTTCTGGTTATTTGTTGTCTTGTATATGCTGTTGTTGGCAGCGGCGGTATGGGCAGTTTCTCTCTGCGGGTGGCTGCTGCTCCGCCATAGCTTTCAGCTTTTGTGTTGTGTTGGGCGCAGTGGATTCTTGCAAATTGCAGTAGGAGCAGTAGGTGGGACCAATGGAGCCGTTTTTTTTTTTCACAGATTACATGTTTCATGTACTGCTGTCTGGGCATAGGGACAGTTTTAGCAAATATGACAAAAAATTACTTTCATACAAGTTACCTACTGCAGCTTTAATGGAGTATTTCTTGTTGATTTGGTAGTTTTATGTAAATAAAGCCTCTGAGTACTTCCTCTTCCACAACAGTGGCCCAATACTGTGCCATACTGCAGCCGTCTGGCAAGCAATACAGACGTATCTGCTGCCATAGCACCAGACCACAGACCCCTCAATTCACTGTCTGCACACTACAAACTACAACTTGTGTGTCACACAACCCTGTGCTGTACCATAATAAATAAATGAACCTGCGCATCATACCATAAACATCACACCCAAGTCCCTCCTGCTCATCAAAGAAAGCACAGAATGGCCTTGTTCAACAATTCATAGAGCAAACCAGCCCTCTAAGGTCATCCAGCGAGGGTCAGTTCAGGATCTGGTGAAGCAGCTGTTAGTCTTTATATTCCTGATCACTGGATCCTGAGTATGGGGGATGTGCTCAGACTCATCTTTTTTTCTGTTACCTCTCAATGAATTAAACAGTTTGACCTTAAGCACTGAGTTGTTTGTGTGTGTGTGTGTGTGTGTGTGTGTGTGTGTGTGTGTGTGTGTGTCACTGTGTGCTTATGATAGAACAGTTGTGAATGGCTCTACAGTATTTCCCCTACATCTCTCTTTGCTTTTAAATTTTCACATAAAGCAAACTGTTGTTTTCCCCTGTGTATGAAATGTGCTTAATAGTCTGGAGAATAAATAATGTACCTCCAAGCCAAAAATGGACTTGTGTAACCTTTACTCCACTGTTGCCTGTCTAGTGACAAAGCAGCCTAATCCGTACAGTTCGACTGCATGCTTCGGCATGTTTTTTCCTCCATTGTAAGGAGTCAAAGGTAATGTCCATACTTTCAATGTCATCAGTGAAATGTTGTGTATGTATATGTGATGGGAGTCATCTCTTCTCCTGTAGCAGTGAGCTGAAACATTAGGTCAGGTCCACTTAGAGGCAAATTTGTAGTGACGTTTGAAATTAATAAAGGAAATTGAGATTCATTTATACATGCCGGCCTCAGCAGGCACATCAGCAAAACTGTCAAACAGAGGTCACATATATCCAAGCTTCCTATGGAGGAGGCCCTAAGCCAAGTAGAAAATTGCTTATTTTCCAGTTCCAACAGGATGTAGTATTCTCTATGGCCAGCAGCAAACATCTTTTCCTATGTAAAAGCAATAGATCAGCGCTTTTAACAGAGCTTGTCAGGGATCGCTTCTTTGGAGTTTAGTGAAAGAGCTGACATCATACAGCCAAACATAGAAACGTCGCTCTGATAGTGCTCAGGACATCAATCAATCACTCTGCTATGCAAGCTACAAAATGTGTTGTTTTTCATAGAAATCCACTGCTGGGGTGCAATAAATTACATTTAATTCAATCTTTTCTTGTCCTGCCTCACATAACTGAGGCTATACAGTCTACATTTGCTTAGCTTTGCTATTGAATTCAACCATAACATTTCAACTTTTTAATCAAGTTTCATGTCTGCAAGGAGATATTACTTTGTGAAATAGGGTTCAGGTTAGGGTTATGTCACGCACAAATGCTGTTATCAAAAGGATAATGTCATACCGTACTATAAATCTAAGGAATTCTGACAAATTGTTATCATTATCAGCAACTGAAAAGACAATGGAAAGTGAAATTCTGGAGGGATATTGGCCCACATTTCAAGGTAAAGTAACATATCTGATAACCCATTATGTACCATCAGACAACAGCTAACACATTCAACCACTTCATGGTTGACGTTACCATTGATACTTATACATGATACCATAAATTAATTCTGAAATATTAACACACATCTGCGACAGATTTATTTAAGCCTGGAAGTCAAACACCCAGGATGTAATCATCTCACAATGTAATGTAACATAATGTAACAAAGCAGGCATATCTCGTCATACCACGCAAACACTCACTGCTAAAGTGTGCGGTACAAACTTCTGTGTTGGATGTAATCTGTATGAACATCACACAGAAACGTGCGTTCCAGTGAGCATAATGTCATATAACAATACTGACTTACCCAGAACCTTTCTGAGGTCAGGTGAAGAGTCACCAAGGCAGTTAATGTTACATTGCAGGCTTGAATCCATCCAGTGTAGTCAAGCCTAATCAATCAATTGGTGTTACGGTCTCATTCAAGACAGTAACATCTTTAGACTGCCACACATTCTACACATCCACTCATAACACTCCTCTGAAACTGCCACATGTTAAATACAAGCCTGGTTGGCACAAGGACTAAGTTGTGCCATGTGCTGTCCTGCTTTTTGTTATGAAATCTAAGATGAATGTGATGACTCATTTGTAACAGAATGGGTAACAAGGTTAATATGATGCTAGTTATCCACTAGATAGACAGGAGAAGAATATTTCTCGTTTTACACACAAGTACTGTGTTTAAATCTTTAATACATCTTACTTAACACTCCATTATTTCCAGTATCCTTGGTTAGCATAAGCAGTTCCTATCATTGTGTTTAGTTCATAGAGTATACTACTGTTTTGTCCCATGGTTGAAGACTTAAGTACTATGATCTGCTCTTTACATCCAGTGCTTATTTTGGCTAAGATTGTAGTGTTTTACAGAGAGAGGACATACTCTGCCATCTCTATACAACTGCAACTTAACACCACCACTTAACACCAGCAAACAGCACTTGTTCAGTACTCCAGTGTTGTCTCGGTATATGTCATTTATCCTTCATGCTGTGTGTTGTACCCTGTGGCTTTTAAAAATGTGCAGTGTTTGT
Organism: Chaetodon auriga; assembly: GCF_051107435.1. Lineage (NCBI taxonomy): Eukaryota > Metazoa > Chordata > Actinopteri > Chaetodontiformes > Chaetodontidae > Chaetodon > Chaetodon auriga. The sequence continues at coordinate 21,286,547 of NC_135091.1, read as the reverse complement.
GAAATTCATTTATCCCCTTTGTTGAAGTGAATGTGATCAGAGGACTGATACCAACCTCGTTTCTGGGTTTTAAATACAGGAGTCAGGATGCGGTTAGCCTAGCTTAGCATAAAGACTGGAAGCAGGGGAAACAGCTCGAAAAATCCCGCCAACATCACCTCACTGATTCTTTGTCTGATCCATGCATAAACAGAAATGTAAAAATGACAAAATAAATACTAAAAAAATGATTGAAAATATGTACCTGGCAGAAAATGTTTTTCAGTTGACTATTTCCAACAATATTTGTTGAATATTTGTTCGGTATGGCTAAGAGTTGCTTTTGTTATTGAAACTAATACAACTGATGGTTTGAGAAAGATCATGATCTCACTTACGTTAGAAAATATCAACAGTTAATCAATAGATATAATGGATGTTCAGTGTGGAACAATGCCTGTAACCTCTCCACAGCCTTTTCACTCAGTTTGCTCTCCATTCTGTTTATTGTTATTTTCTGATCAGTCAATGCATCTGTTTTTCTTTCTTTTTTCACTTCCATACGTACATCCATTCAATGCAGTCTCACTTTCTCTGTGGTTAATATTTAAATGACTGAACCAATCTATTATTTATCAAGGCCACATCCATACCAAAGCTCACTTTCAAATACAGAACAAATGTACCCTACATGCACATTGCCATTGTGTGTAGTATACTGCAGAATCCATTACCAGTGCCCAGGACCTTACTATTCACTTTACTAAATGAAGGTTACAGCCATTATACAATATATGACCATATAACAACCCTGACTGAGCCCCCGCCATGTGCTTAGGATGCAGGTGAATTAGCTTTTTCAAAGCAGTGTTACTTTGACAAACTATTCTGCACTGAGGATCGTAACAATGTAATTTGATTTCTTTCAAGTTGTTAGTCATTTGGTAAATTACAGATTTTGAAGTCATTTCCCCAACAGCAACAGGCCATGCTTTTCTCCCTGATGAGGTGAGAGAGGCTTAATTTCCTCTTCAGAGTGGCTCCCTCTTGGGTCATTGGACACAACTCTCATTGTTTCTTATCCTCATCTCAGTTTGGTGCCCAGTCAGCCTCATATGATAACACGGATTAAACATCGAACTCCTTCAACCCAAGTCGATGTATATTTTATACTCCACAGGAAGGACATAACTGAGTTACAGTTTTCTTTTCTATTTTCCCTCTAACGTTCGAGTCAGCGTTTTCATTCTCCTTCTTCATTTTCTGCATGTCTCACTGTACTATGAAAAATGAAAACTTTTGCCTCACTTTTCCCGAATTCAGCAGAGCTTTAATCGAATTTTTCATCTCATCACATTCAATCACATAACTGAAGCTGGTGGGCAACTTTAAAGCAACCTGGAGCACATTGCCAACAGCATGTATATTCTTACTTGTTTTCACAAGTTGAACACATTGCTTGAAAAAACTTATTGTATTATTAAAACTGTTAATTTACTCCGCAACAACAGGAGATACAGAGGGTGGCACCAACAAGAACCTGATTTGCAGTGTGAACATTATGGTGCTGACCTTTGCTTAGACATCATGTTTTAGTTAATCTCAAGCTAAACTCAGACAGTGAATAGTCTTAGTGACAAAATGAGTGAACACAGCTTCTAATTGGTCAAACTGTAGTGAGTCGTGCAAAACACTATGACAATAAATGAACTGAACGGAAATGAAAAGAAGACTATAATATATACACAATATTGACAAAAGTCTGACAAACATTTTATTATATATAAAAAGGTTGGAGACACTATTAATCTATAATGTAGAAAATACACTCGTTCAGGTCGTGGTACTTGTGCTTTACGAAGGCAACTGGACTTTCGTGAGGTTCCAGAAGATGTTTCATCTCTTATCCAAAAGGTTTCTTCAGTTCTAACTGACTGGTTGAGGACACATTTGAGTCGCTGACCCACCCAGCCTCATGTGAGTTGTTGGGGGTCACATGGTTCATGGTATGAATGGGTGGTAAGGGGCCTGGGGAGAGATCTCAGGACTGCATTCTAAGTGGTTGATATTAGTATGTTATGAAAGAGGTGAAGGAGGCAACTAAACTACGAGGTTTAGGAAAAGATCAGGGTTTGGATTGAACTCAGCATTGACTATTAGTTTAACACAGGACACGAACAGCAAGTTTCTGACATTTATTGATGCAAGATATCGCACTGAAATCAGAATATAAGCCCTACTTCTGAGTATTTTTTTTTTTTATTGCTGTTGGATTTTAACACTATTTAGCTGTTCAAGTATAATGGTCAATTTGAGAATTTATCAACATTCAGATTAAAGTCATTTGAAAATCTGACACATACGTGAGCAGGACGAGGAGCAGAAATCAACGTATATCTTCATAAATTGATGTTTGAAGTTAGGCGTGAGGCCTCCTGTGCCTCCTGGCAGTCCATCCGTCACATCCAGCCCGTCACATTCTCATTTGGCCCACAGAATATTAATGAGTTCAGAAAATGTGCACATCTAATGCTACCCACCAGCAGAAGAGGTCCTCTCTGCCATGTGAGTGATGGTTGATCGGCTAAATAGTCTGTATTTCATAGCTCACCCACTCTATGGACACTAACAGAATCACTAAGCTTGTCTATTAGATCCAGGAGGCATCACTTGGGTTTGTTTTTGTTGGCCAGCTGTTGTATTGAGTCTCAAACTGAGTTTTTGTTTGTTTCCTGGTATCCTACAGATGAGGTTTTTTTGTTGAGATAAAGACTCATACATTAGTAGTTGAACTGTGGGTTTTGTATTGAGCACTGACTGCCTCCTTGGTGGAGGCCTTTTCTAGTTCAGTATCTATTCATCCTTATGGATTTTTAATGTTTTTAGGAGTCTGTTCACTGTGGCATAAAAATATATTTATTTATTTATTATTCACTTTTGAAGTCCATCTCCCTCAGAAGAATTCTGGTCCTTGGACAAATGTAGTTGAGGATCCCTGCCACCTTGTGTTATGAATAGGCTACAATATGTTATGAAGTGAAATGCTATCTATTTTGGAGTAAATTTACTATTGAGCAAAAATTTGTCAGTGATGTTGGCTATACAGTGGATATGCAGCTGTACATCATTCACAGTGATCCTGTCCCCAGATGAATGTGAATTTAATGTGGTTTATTTCCCAATGGTTGACATCTCTGTCATGGTGACATTAACTGCTAGAAAGAGTGTTGTGTGTTGCTGCTGCTGAGTTCACACATTAACATTACATCAGAGAATTTGCTATCAGCTCCTAAGTCGCTGATACGAAATGTGTCTCCTTTTCTCTAGGAGACAATAAGTAGTGTAAATGTAGTTGAAAGAATACGTTTGAGTCCATTCTGTTGAAATTTGCCCTCAAAATATTTGTGAAAACTGAGATTTAAACAAAAGGAAGGCTCTGGGACAGTGAGCATTTTCCTGCTTACACAACGTAATTTCTATTTATCTGCCAGATGACAGAAGCTGGACCAGCATACCAGCACACAGTGACTCAATATGGTATCTCAATAAATTGTTGTGAACCATAGCTACTGGAGCCTGACATACTGTATAGAATATATTCAAAGGCCCAAGGCACACAGTATATCTATCAATCACCCGTCACTCAAAATTCAACACATTTGCACATAGTTTGTAAAGCCCAATTCACAGCTAGCTGGGTCCAATTATTCCCTCCTGCTTGTGTATTTGCAGGGTGCAGCACCCTCTCAGGCCGCTTGTGTTTTTATAGACCTCCTCTCTGTCACTGGGCTAGAGACACACCACAGAGCTGGGAGTGTGGGTGTGCACAGGAAATATTTCCTGTAATTGTTCCAGGGCTTGTGTCGAGGAACATAGAGCACATAAATCAGTGTTTAGCAATTTCCTGAAAGCCACAATATTCAGTATGCAAGCTGACATGCAGTTGACTCACTGCCTGTGTTTTCTCTGTGCATGGAGGGGTTTTCATTTGTATATTAAAATGACACGGTCTCAATGGGCTGTCTGCCGCCGGGGCCGAGAATGGAAGTTAGCATGTCGTGTCGGTGTGTGCATCTATTTGATAACATGATCATGAGTGCAGATAGGTATGACCAACAAGTGCTTATCTCCATGTGAAACATGCCATACCCACAGCCAGTCATATCTCTGCCGTGTGTGACTATAATAAATACCATATCACTGGAAAATAATTGTGATTGCTTTCCTGATAAGCAATAGCAGAGATCTCCCACTGGTGCTTTTGCATGCTGCAAACCAGAGCGAAGACTTTGAACCTCGGATTCACTGCATTTATCTCAGCGCCTCACACTGTGAATGTATTACTTGCAGGTTAAACTAAATCAAGCTCTCCTTGTGATTTCCCATGTCTTCAGATTGCATTTAACTGTGCAGTCCCACATAGACAAACGCACAGAGCGTGTAACAGACACCACCTGACTCATATGGAACTGATTGTCATTGTTCACTGTCATTGAAGATGCTCATTCTGTAATATGTAAGCATTCTCAGTGACGGTTAGGTGACATAAATGACATACGCTGTTATTAGGATTTTAACCACCTCTGACAAAGCTAACAACCCTGACCTGCTTTTGAACAGGAAAAAATGCATTAGTAGGAGTTGAGATGAGCCAGGAGGTGAGATAAAATCAGATCATCTTCCTGGATGTATGAAAAAAAAAAAAAAAAGAATCCCTTTCTTATGGCTGATATGGAAACTCAAAGAAAGGATTAGGAAAATAACTGAGAGCACTGCTGTTTAAATTGTAGTTAAAAGGTAATCCACACTTTGTTTTGCCTTTCAGCTGTCAGAAACAGTACCATGAAAGGAGACCAGGAGACTTTGTTTGTAACGTTTCAAATTTCACAGTGTGAAGAGACTTTTCATTCTGCAGCTACAAAGGCGGCTGAAAGGAGAGCAGTAAGATGCAGACAGAGTGTCGTATCCATTCCTCTGGTATCAGGACATGAAAAGAACACAAACATGACCTCACATTCACTTGAAATGGCCCTAAGATGCGACCTGCATACAATGTCACGCTCCAAATCCATTTTCATTTTAATGAGAACACCAGTGAGTGACAGCTCTGAGGAAACCCTCCTGCAGCTCCACATTTTAGGGTAATCTTATGAAGGTATTGTAGAGGGCAATCTGGAATGAACATCTCTTTTTGCTTATAAACGATGAGTAAAAATGATATCATAGGGAAGCAAATCCTCATGAATAATATCATATTTAGTCCTTATCAGTTATCTGTCATCAGTGATATTGAAATCTTTAAAGATGGATGATGTTTTATGAAGATGTTCGGGGTTTTGAATCTGAACACAGTCCCATTTGTAATCTGCTAGACTAATTGCAAACTTTTATAAAGGGAGACTTATTTAGAAATGGTACCCAGACTTAATTTGGCCCTGTACATGATAATATCAATATGACATCTAACGCATAGATTAGCATATCATGCAAAATATTGGAACACATTTTAAAATTGAAATGACAAAAACTGGGTGCAATCAAGTTTCTTTTCAACTTCCTTGAAATAACCGAGAGACAAAACAGTGCTGATGATGGTAGAGCTGCAGTCGGAGCAGAGGAATCTTCCCTCTCTCAGCAGTAATGATGATGGCGTATACAGTATGCTGGCTTGTAATTAAGGAACAGTGTCTGGGTCATGCCAGACTGTGGCAGTGTATTGCACTGAACTGAGCATCATTAACAGCTCACTCATCCCCTGTTTAAACCAAATGGCGACAGTGAGTAGCGGGCATATGTGGTAATTAGGCAATTTCTAACACATTTTAGCAATTAATTACCATTTGATATGTGAGGGTAGAGTGTTAAAGGATGAGGGATGTTCCCGTGATGCCCCCAGCTTATTGGCATTGATTAACACAGTGATTTAGCTCATGGAGATGGCTCAACCTCTGTTTCCACGCCTTTTTATAGAGCATGTTTTGCCATTTGATTATACTGATGTTTCCCAGCTCTGAAGCTCAATGTGGATGACATCCAATGTGAACTTCAGCCGAAATTCAAATACAATACAACATGTCAGTTCCATTCTTGGGATGGTTGCGGCAATGGTGAGCTGCGCTGCACACACCAGTACTTGCCTCGAGGCCTTTTCTGTGCTTGGTTTTTCATCCAAACTACTGCATATGCCAAAGTATGTATTCCAGAAAATGTGTGATCTGTTAATTTTATCTTCCCTCAATTCCTCTACAAGTAGGCATGATTCATCTCACACCTGCTATCCAACTGCTTCATTTCTTACATTTAGCCCACACAAGACACAAGCGCAGCCACTTGTTGGTGCCAGAGATGACCACAGAAGTTTGAGAAAACCTACAGTCAGAACAGAAAGTTCATTAGGTCTTTTTTTTTTTTTTTTTCGCTAGAAAAAAAAAAAAGGAATTTCAAAGTAGACAGATTTGTCATATTTTCGCTTCTTGGTGGTCAGTTTCGAGATTCCTCAAACCACTGAAATCCAGCTCATCCTGATACGAAGAGGAAGAACTCATTTGAGGAGACATGTTGGTCAGGCCATGCTGTGCTTAAGTATTCCCACTCAGCCCTTTGACACAGCATCTAGCTGAGAGCAGGTAGACTTCCACTTCTTCAGCTGTACAGACTGCCGTCTCACTCCTCAGCACTGCAGAAGAGAACTTGTGTCGGGGATATGAGACGCAGAGGAGAGAAGAAATATTTAGTCTCAGCTTGCTAGTTCACCCAATGCGGATCAAGCAAGGCAATTTGGAGTAAATAATACCATTTCCTCCCCCCAGGCAATCAAAACACTATCTCTGTGAAAAATAACATGGGCACACACCAGATGATTGCCCACTTTCTCTGGCAGAAATCTACTCACCAAACTTGGGTGGTAGTGGCGGACAAAGTTTCTCCCTACATCCATTTTCCAGTAAACAACTGGAGAGAGGTTGTTTTTAGATGAGATGCTGAAAGGGGAAGCTTTTCAGAGCTGCAGTGCGGATCACAGACAAGGAAATACTTTTGCTATGTGAGTTTGATTTAGAGATTTAATGAATCGTGTTTTAAATAAATTATTGTAAGTGTACAAAGCTTTGTGTCTAAATTGACTGTTGCACAAAGATCAAGCAAAGGGATTCAAGTCCAGGCCAAGCCTGAGTTTTCTTTTAATCTAGGGCACGACATTTTTTTTGACACTGTTTTTAACAGTGGTGAAAGTACTCTGGGAAGAACATTAACTCAAGCAGTGTACTAGAGTGCAGTTCTGGGGTAATTTACTTGTGTATTACAATTTTATGCTACTCTTTACAACCATATTTATCTTATAATCAGAATTACTTTGCAGATTGAAATGTAATAATCAACATATAGGCTGTGTAAAGTTCTACTGCTGTAGCATATAATGTGGGAAAGAATGATGAATATTGCAGTTATTGTTTCATAAGGTTGTTAAGGTATGTTATACAGTTTTTTTTTTCAGATATAATCAACATTATTGAGACATTTTTAATTCACATTACTGAAAATTTGATAAATACTTTTTAATTATTCATAGCATCCACCCAGTTCAAACTCACTCAAAACTGCACTAGTCAGTGGTTTCAGATGAACAATGGACCAAATGACTGCATGTAGGCTAATGTGAACCTGGAGTGATGAACCCACAGAAAATTAGCACTCAACTCCTCTGAGTGTTGCCGCCTCTTTTATATCATTGTGTTGGTTTAAAAGCCTGAAAGAACGCTGTTCACACTCACAGCTCTTATCATTGTTGTTTCCAGCAGCAGCAGCAGACACCGGTTTTCTGTGAGTGAAAAAGCTCTGAAAAACCTTCTGTCCTACCTGCTCAGCACCCAACAGAGACTGAGAGGAGTTAACTTTTGTCTGTTAGCTAGAAGATAGCTGGTGGAAAGAACCAAGATTTGTTTCTCAGGAGGACCAAAACCACTTAAAGGAGAATAAATGAGACTCATCAAAGTTTTTACCAAATCAACTGTATAAGGCCACAACATGTGAGGCCTGTGTGATTTGGGGCTTGTTTCATGCTCTGGCCCAAATCACAAATGTGACAAAAGATTTTGTATTTTACCTTCGGCCTTCTTTATATTTTGTCTTCAGGACATCCCATGGAGAAATATTAGACCCTTTTCTCCATGATGTGTGTTTAACACTGCTTTGCAGATAAAGAATTTCAAAACACAATGCACATAAGATGCATTGTTATGCGTATAGTATAGTACATTATATTATTCAATGACAATACTTCCAGCACCCCGCGTTGACAAGATGCAACATGTATGAATGAAATGACAATCCTCTGACTCTTTCTGCATAATGCATGCTTTTGTTGATAATACTTTGCGGATATTATTACTTAAAGCTGCATTAATTCTTTTGCATTTTTTTTTACAGTTTATATATTATCACCATATAAACTTGTTGTGGATAATCTATTAGAAATTTTATACCTACATCTCCAGCAGACACAGAACAGCATTAGCATTAATTTAGAGTCATGTATCTGTCACCTGATCTGACGTGCAGTATTTACTCTTTTAGCTTTAGTTTGGTCAACTTGTTGTCAGTCTGCTGTTTGGTGCTGGGCAGGTAGTTGGGTTTATCACAGCTTTTTGGCTTAAAACAGCTGCCTTCTGCTGGTGGAAATGCGGTTCATGGAAACTGGGCTGTGCAGCTGAAAACCAAAGCAACAAGCAAAAAGAACCAAAAAAGCTCCAAAGAGCTGAGTGGAATTGATTGCAGAGTAATAATTCTCTGTGGATTCATCAGGATGAGCGACACCTTTCATATTCCACATTTGACAATTGATAGAAAAACATTGATTTGTGCAGCTTCAAGTAAAATTTTGAAGACAGGACTATTGGGAGTGTTTTTTTACTCTGGGGCATTGCTACTTTCACTTAAAGCATGTACGTAACTCCACTTCCATCACTGGTTATGCAAAGAGGAACATGAAGAGAATGCTGATGTTATAAACAATGTCTTTCAACCTTGTATGGGGACAGAAGAAGGAGATTAATTTGCAGATCTGACAAAATGTGCATTTCATATTTGAGACCTAAAATGGACTTGAGCCTGCAACATTCAACTATTTTCTATGGTTTAGTCTTCTGTACTTTAAGCATCATTCAAAGGATTATTTATGGTTGTAATTCACGAGTTTTGCAAGGCATTAGCAGAGCAGCTGGGACTTGAAAGACAGAAACAAACATGGGCCTCTTGTCTGAAATTGGAACTTTCAACATAATTACATAGTGTTTTGACAGGAATGAGAGGAAAAGAGGGCACAGACAGTGTTCGTCGTTCCGCCATGAGAGCGAGGAGCGACGCTGTGGAGAGTGCCATGCTTCATGCAGCTGGAGCAGATTGTTGTGAATAGAACAGGAGCCACGGGTGATCCTGCGAGACTGATTAGACTTCCTCCATCTCCCCCAAATGAATTCACAGTGATTGAGTATGAGGCGACAGCACTCCTCTCCTTGTCACTGTCACTCCTTATTGCCCTACCTTGCACCATCCAGCTCAGTCTGGGAAGCTTCCACTGCAAATACTGAAGGACGTCATTGCAGAGGAGAGAGCTGAAGGGCCCTGTCCTGTTGTATGACCAGCTGCATCACTCACAAGTGGACCTGGGCAGTAGACTTACAGTGATGAAGTGTCTGGACTTTTGAAAATTGATTGTTCTTATTAGGATCAAACTGATAAATGTGTTTATGATATGCTCTGCTAATGTTGTCCTTGTAAAGTACAATGAAATGTTAAATTATTGTTTCACCTCGGTTAATAGTTAATATCATAACATAGACTACACCAATTTTACAGTAACCCAAAATTGATTTTCTGATAAATTGTTACAATGTATTATTTTTAATATTATTAATTTGATATGCACATGATGGGTAGATAACAGTAAACTACAAATTTACCTCTGCAAACCCTGTCTTCTGATGAGGGTCGTATGTGGCTGTGGCTAAAACACATTGAGAATATGTTCTGTAAGCTAAATATTTCTGTTAAATATTATGAATAATAGACTTGATTTGGCAAACATTTTTGTATTACTGTTACATCGAGCAGGCGTATGGCAACATTAGCATTTGGAGTTGTGGTTGTATCAGACCTGATGAATGTAAGATCAATATTCACTGTTTTGGCTTTGTTTTGGTCTCCACCAACTCCTGAGAAATATATGTCTGTAGCTACTAAACGCTCCACTATGCTCAGCTAGCTGCTAACTTTATCTGTCTACTGGCAGGTGAATAATGAGAAAACCATGGTGGTAATTCTCTCACAGTTTGTTTGCGAACACACGCTTTTTCTCCTTCTGTCACCATCAGGTCTCTTCATTGTGTTCCAGTTCTACATAGCGTAGATAAGATGCTAATTTACATTTACGGTGTTTGTCTATATCTAGGCTCCTATGTGGTACCATGAAAATTATGTCTTTGGATTATCACATTTCTATTCCTATTCCTGATGCATTAGGTATTTTTATGTTGACTGAAGAAATATTACTGATTGACAAACCATCAATGTTTCCTTTGCAGCTCAGAAACACAGCTGGACTCTGTATTCCAGTTTTTTCAAATGAAATTGTAAATGTTTGCTCACACCAGAAAGTGGTAGAATGAAATGAGCCCATGGGCCCATGCAAAATTCCATATTAACATACTATTGTGTGTGCTGAAATAGTGTGCGAGATACGTTATTATGTCCAAAACTGTAGTATGAACTGAACAGTATGTGAGGTGTTTGCTATTTCCAGTGAATATTTCAGTATGCAAACAGTTGACACTACACCAGAACAGATATCCCATGATGCAATGTGGCATTGATAACAACAACATATACTTGGCTTCAGAAGCTTGGTGATGTAGTGACTATAATTGCAGTGCTAGCAGGTGAACTGATGTAGCTGGCAAGCTAACCGCTAATTCACGAACCAGCTGAGCAGGTGGGAAGTCAGTCATTATTCTGTTTTCTCCCCCTTGTATATTGTCCACAAGCTTGGTAACAGTCAGTTTGCAAACTTGTTAGCTCATTAGCTTAGCTTAGCTTTGCCACTTATGGGACAAAATGTTCTGTTTATTCAGAAGACATTACCGTACCACTGACTCCTGTCTCAGATCTGTCTGCAAACCATTGCTTTTTTGTGCCGCAGTTAATACTCCAACATGAAATTTCACTCTTTTAAAAGCTGCTGTGATGGGACCTTAAAGCGAATGAACACACAAATTAAGCCATGAAACCATTGCATTCAAACATTTTTGAATAGACTGAGTTACAATGCCGTAACAAAGCTCAGTATTTTGGTATCAGTACTAAACCGTTGTTTAGATGCACTGGTTTGTGAACACTGAACTATTTAGAGTGGCACAGAGCTAGAGAGCAAAACTACAGAATACATCTAACTGTCTTTTCTCTTTTTTTTAGCCAAACAGGGGATAGTTGAAACATCCACGCAAGTCCTTGACAGTCTTTTTGTTTCTTACAGCTCTTCTCTTCTTCTGTTTGATTTCAGATATACACAAGTCTCTGAGATCACCTTTGTGTTTTGTTAGAGATGTTGAAAAGGGAGGAGGGGGAGGAAGAGGAGGAGGCACTCACAGTGAATAGCTGCTGGCAGCTCTTCATTTGAAACTATTTAATTCACGGAGAGGTGAGTGAACTGCTTGGGAGAACAAGGGAAGACGTTGGAGACACAGACAATACTGTAGACAGCCGACATATAGTGAAGCCACAATGGATCACTGGGGGAATCAGAAAATTCTCTGGCTGGAGTAATTTGATGGTAATAGTTGCACAAGATGTAGCCACTGGATTAATTAAATCCACTGAGTCCTATGTTTTTTTTCCAAGTCTCACAGTGATGATGACAGTGATAATGAACTAAGATTCTTGCATCCCTCTCCGCTCACACAAATGTTATATTTCTTAATTTCATGTAGCGAAATCATTCATTATAACATGATTGAATCATGGTAAGTGGCAGCCATTATTGAACACTTCCATCTCCTGTTATTGTAGCACCTGGATGCAGAGGAATTCATTATATACTGCAGCCCAGGATGCTTTGTTTGACGTTAACCAAAGAGTTTGTTCAGTTGAAGAGCTGAATGAGTCAAATAATCAACATGGTTCAGCCGACAGAGATTCTCACAGCTGCTGGTGTTACTTTACTACACACTACCAGAATCAAACTTCTCATATGTAAGACAGACTGTGTGTAAGTGTGTAGCCTAATGCTTCAACATTTACATACAATTACAGATAAACATCTGTAGTCATTTTTTTTAAGCTGCCACCGACACAGCTGGAAAATCTCCCAAAGTCTTGTCAAAAGTACCTGGATTTGTTGCCATGAACATGGCTCTCTGAGCTATCACACCACCGCTCCTTCTCGTCCTGATGAGGGAAACTCAGCTCATATTCATGGACCAGTAATCTGAACTACATCACAATTGGAGAAAGACTGATATGATACATGTGAAACGTACAGATTGGATGCATCCACGGTTTGCAGAAGCATACAATGTCAACATTTTACTCTGGTGTTCTGGCTGCATGTTTCACTGCTGAAATTTACATAATCTGATGTAATGTTACGCACGTCGTTCACCTGTTATTTAATGCTGTTAATCATGCTTGCAGCAGCTATACCAAGTGATCCCAGATCCCACTGCGTGAAGTCTGTCTGTCAGCTATCTGAGCCACGTGTTTACAAATTTCTTCACTCTAAGAGGTTTATCACTTTTGTCACAAAGACATTTCCTTCCAATGGTGGATGCTGCATTGCTGATATTAACTTTATTTACATACTGCCTGCTTATCAGTGTGATGCAGACACATTTTTAAAAGTGCTTGATTCTACCTTAATCCACTGACTTATCTCGACTGTGGGACAATGCTATAAAAATATTTTCCATGTTGAAAGGAAAGTTCCTACTTAAGGTAAAGTGTGCCCACAGGCATGAAATAGTCTGAAAGTCAAAGCTGTCTCCTCTGCTAATTTCAGTCAGTAATACTTAAAATGTGGCTTCTGTACTTTATTTCTTTTTTAAACAACACTGTTTCCCAGTGGATGAACAAGTGCAATTATATCAAAGGAAAATTTTTTCCCACTGTTAATTTCAAGAGCTTATTTGTGTCATGTGTAATGTGTCATTTGGTTTTTAAAGAGGCATTAACTTTAACATTTTTTTTTTTATTATTATTTATTATAACATTATATGAAGTTTCAAGCCTGTTTCACCTCTGGCCACAACTAGCATTACAGATGGTTGTGGTCAGAAGTGTGATCTGTTGCACCTGTAACCACACCCAACAGTGATGTCACTGGGTACTGATGTACACCTGAACATCACTGTCGAAGGTGAGAACTTAAATCACTAGACCTAGAGGTTAAAGTAATATAGGTTATATAGATACTATACACTATACTCTATGTACTCTATTTAGTATATATATATTTGATATCTTTTTATATAATCTAATTAATATTCTATAGGGGGGATTGAGTAGAATTTATTCAATAATTATTTTACCACATTTCCTTAATTCTTTCTTGTGTGTGTGGCTGCAGGATTTTTTTTTTATATTTTTATTTTTTGTATTTTGTTTATGATGATGTTTATATTGAATACTATTACTGTTTTTAAAGGCTTTGGCCCAGTGGGTGCTGTTCCACCCTGGGGTGGCTTTAGGATGGGCCAAGCGTGCAGCAAGTTTTATCATATCATTGTTTTTTTATCGCGTTTTTAACAGTGTTTCACCACATGAAAAATTAATAACACTCACATTTTCTCCTACGTTTTCAAACATTTCAAAACAGAAGAAAGAGGTAATAAATATCATAATCAATGTATTAAATATGCAGCTGTGCCAATAACATGACAACCCACAATTGCCGGTTACCATGGTAACACACCACGCTTTGTGGATCTCCACAGTAGTGCCGGTCAGAGCAGTGATGGAAAGATGTGAGGTGGTGAACAGAGCTCGGGAACTGATCCATGTCAGCCCTCAACACTGTCTGACAGGACTGAGTCTGAGCTCAGCAGCCAAACTGAAACCAGACTCAACTTTACTCGGCTTGGCAGCTTAACGGACAGGTTTGGGCTGCTTGTGGAAGACGGAGATCCGGTCACTGTGGTATTGTGCGTTCAAACATCATGTGTGTGTGATCTGACTCTCTCATGGCTGGACAGGAAAGTGCCTGTCAGTGCAGCCGACCTGCTGGTTTCACTCTTTCTCCTCACACAAACGACAGCCTCACGTCCCACTAAAATGCCTGCAGTGTTTATTGTTTTGTTTGTTTGTCCTTGCACACCTTATGAGCTGATTCTAATTTTGAACAACGTGAAAGAAATCCATTTAGCATGTTAGAGTGTTTGATTGTATTCATTGTTTATTTCAAATCAAACATTGGTGTTTGTTCCTTCTAAGAGATGGAAAATAGGTCTATATCACTGAACTTAATAATGATATAACGTAATAAAAGAGCATGAAATCTAAAATTGTTAAAAATTAGACTCATGTGTGCTGTCAGACAGAAGAACTTTAGAGAAAACTGAAGCCTGATGAAAGGTTAGAAGGTCATCAGCATCATGAAGTATCATCCTTGAAAGAATCACATTTCATGCCTTTCTGTCTAGTGGTTTTTGAGATGTCTTGCACATTATGTTAGAGCTCTGACTCTTGTGGCCTTGATATGTTCTCTGGTGTTAACTGCAGCTGTGGATAGCATGGAGTTAGTGCTGCTGGATTTTCTGGCCACACTTCCTTCTATAGGTTCCTGTTTTGGATTTAATCGTGCTGGGACTGAGGCTTGAATATTAAATATGAAGTCATGCCCTGCCCAAAGTAGTTATGTGTAAATACAAGATAAGGGCTTTCACCACAGGGCGTCTCAGTCATCCACATACTGTCTTCATAAACGCACACACACACACACACACACACACACATACACTCAAAGAAGCTTTTGCAACTGCTCTGTGGGCTCACCAGCAACATGCTGCATGTCAGTGTTTCTCACAGCTCATTCCCATGGGTTTGTTCATAATTGGTGAATATTTCCTCCATGTAGGGGGCTAGCAAAACTCAAAGTGACAAGCCTCAAAGCCAGAGTAGTAGCAGCAACATGAATCATTTGAAATGAACCAAATTCCCGAGGATTTTCTGTTTGTTTGTTACTGAGACTGAATGAGGAGGTTAACAACAAGAAGGGAGTACAGAGGAGGAGCGAAAAAAGCTATTCGTCTTATTTCAAGATTCACCCTGGCAATTACAAAAAGTCATTTAAATGCTAACAAGCTAGATGGGCAAAACGAAACAGGACTTAAAAGACTAAACCTGCAAATAATCCCTGTGATCAAACAGGAGAAAGGACACACTCGAGTCACACTAAACAAGCAGGCGCACACACAATACATTTCAAATGACTATAGATGTTTTAACGCTGGTATTTTCATCTGGGAGTGAAAAATGTCTCAAAAGTCATTCAATTTGATGTTGTGACTACCATGTGTCCTCTTGAAATTCCTAAGCAGGACTCTCGGGAGGACTTTGTCCCAGATATCGTATATGCACGTGCAACTGTTTAAGTGTTTACACACATAACAAGCTAAGCTGCTGTTGACTTGCGCAAGCAAAAATCTTTCAGGCTAACATGTACAGGCTGATTATCACTTACTTTTCTTCAACATTATTATTATTACATCATTGTTATTAATGATGCAGCATGTTACGGATACTGTAGATGTCTGTGCTATCTGTCTTCATAGTCAGTACTTTCTCTGCATACAGCATTCGTTTTTAACTCTAACCCCCACAAGTTAATAGTGGGTTAGTTGCTGCTCTGAATGCACAACAGGACACCAACATTCTGTTTCAACAAAATAAAAAAAACAGTGGATTTGCAGGCAGGAAGCCCAAGGCAGTATAAAAACCAGTGCCAGTTCAGAGTAAATGCACATGTGCACAGATAGCATGCAGCCACACTCTCAATATTGGACACATCGATACAACATATTTTAGTTCATTTTAGGTTATTTAAAGTAAATAAATTTGCTAGTTTATGCTATTTTCTGTGCCACTAATTTTGTATGGAAGGAAATTGTTAACATTGTTTGGGGAGGAGGGTGCTTCTTTTTGTATGTACATATCCTTTCTGGATTTATATTTTTCATAAATAAATGTAATAAATATGTTTTAAAAATATTTATAATTTTATTATTCATTATTCTTTTGGAACTGGTCTTCACAGGTGAGGAATGACTCATGAAGAAAGTGGTCAGTATGTTGACTCATTGATATGAATGAACTAATCATTACTTAATGCTTTATTCATATACTATCTCCCAGACTGTTCTCTATTAACTCATTATTATCAATATAGTCCTCGGATCACATTTGTCCAGGAATTACTCATTAACGATTCATTGATTATCAGTTCACTCCTGATTCATTCCTCACTCGTGCCTTAATAACTACTCACATGTATGTGTACCTCATTGTGATTGTAGGTGTGTTACTGTTAAATTCATTTTAATTTTTCTGAAACTCACTACTGGTTAAATTGTTATATTTATATTCTGAAATACACTTGTTCCACTGTTTCTTTTTACTGACTTTTATATCTTTCCATTACATTTTATTTTATATTGTATTTTAGATTCATCTTTAATTTATTTATCACTTAGTCTGGAGCTATGCACCAAAGATTTTAATTATATGTTGTGTGTATATATGACAATGAGACTTTTTGATCAATTCAAAGATTTATCCGTGACATGCTGAAGCATGGTGTAACCG
Organism: Chaetodon auriga; assembly: GCF_051107435.1. Lineage (NCBI taxonomy): Eukaryota > Metazoa > Chordata > Actinopteri > Chaetodontiformes > Chaetodontidae > Chaetodon > Chaetodon auriga. The sequence goes on along the minus strand of NC_135091.1, from coordinate 21,269,723 downwards.
TTGCGCTCATAGAGAAAGAGTCATTGAACTAAGTAAAGTCAGCTACACAACAATGTCTATCCCAGGTTTGGTAACATTAGCCAACATCCCCCATAAGCTACTGTTTCTTGATGTATTATTTTTCTATTATTTGTCTTTTTTTAGTTTGATACATAGTTATGATAACATATAATTTGTCTTACAGTGAAGAAAAAATCTGTCATAGAGAAAAATCACTGCTGTGTCCAAAATCATTACATTTACTGCAATACTTTCATTTGAGAGTTCAAATTCTTAATGTGTAAACTACATAGTGCCCTGAAAATCCCACAGTAGAAAAAGAACTTTCTGCTAACAATCCCACAATTCACTGGGCCACATCTTATAAATGCAAAAACTACAGCTGTGTGACTCTAGAGTGATGATTAAAGATGATGATCATAAGTCTCCAGAATTTCAATGCAGTGCTGAGTATGCCTTTGAATGTCCATTACAGGGAGAGTGGTGTGCATAAAATTTGAGGAGAGGTGCATTTTATCACTTATTGACTCAACTTTGAATTTGTAGGATGAAGACTGTGTTTTTTTTTTCTTGCAAAAGTTACACAATGTCACTATAAAATCAGTGGAAAAATGAACAATTGACCTTTTTCACAGTAGACATTTTATCTTGTCTTGAAGGAGGAACCCAGGTGTTACTAAGAATATTAATGATGGCTGTGTTCCGCTTAAGTGTTCCAGTAAGCCATTAATTCATTACACATGTGGCTTCCTGTAATGACAAATCAAAATATTTGCCATAAAAATAGCCTGCCTTTGGTATCTTATGCTGCCTTCACATCACAAGGGAAATCTCAGAATAAAAAGTAGAGCTTACATAATTAAGCAAAACTGAAATGTCTGAATAATGAAATGTACCTCCAAGTTACCTCAAAGACAGTCCTCCTAGATGAGAACTGCTAATCAGCTAAAACATATAATTTAAAGTATAATGAATAGTGCAATTAGCCTAATTACTTTTCTCATGCAGCAACAAGCCTGGAATTTACTACATCTATACAAAATGATAAGAAATTTGTATTATTGTTTTTTGTTTTTTTTTGTTTGTTTTTGTGTTGTTTTTGTTTAACTATGACCCCAACATTGATGCCACATGGCAAACATCATTTCACATCTACCTCCCTTTGGTAAGAGCAAATCACATGGGGCATGCATATTTTGTGGAATCAATAACTGAAAGTGGACAACAAGACACAAAACCCACAAGTGACAAATATTCCAATTTTTAAAACATATGTTTCTTCTTTTATTGTTGATTTTAAACAAGAACAGTGTAAGAGTGAAGAGAGTATGCATATGATATGCAATACAGATCTATTTGAATGAGCCCGTGGGTGATGGTGATGACTTTATCAACACCCCCTTTTGACAACTGCAAAAGATTGTTTTGTCATTTGACAACCCTGCTACATTATCTGTGGAACATGATGTAAAATCTGTTGCTCTTAAGCCTCTGCGAAACACTTTAAATACCCAATATCACTTAAGACAACACCAAACTGATGCTTTTGGGATTTATTGAGTATTTGCTTTGACAGCTGTTTCTCATTAAGTGTTTTGCACTGATTAATTGGGATGCTGAATAAAAGGTGTTGCGGGGAATTGTGTTCTGAGGTGAACAAAGGTGTAAAGCAAGAGCCATTTAATTAAATATTGAACAGTCTCAGATGGATGTCTATGTTGGTGACCTAAACTACAAGCAATGCTAATTAAAATTTCTCTTCTGTCAGGGGACCTACTGTGGATCCTCCCTCAGCTTGCTCACTTGCAAAAAGCATTAATTCCAGTAGATAAACATGAAAGAGTCCCATTTAGAGGCTATTTAGAAGAACAGAGCTTTGTACAATTTGTGCTGACGATAGGGATTTTTTTTTTTCTACACGAATGGGAAATTCTGTAAATTCTCAAATAAAAGTTGGTGTACGACCAAAAAATTGATGAGTCTTGAAGAACTGAGGACTGGTTACTAATAGGGCAGGGTGAAAAACAAAACAAAACAAAAAAAGCTCAAGATCCCAACTATAGGTCTGAAATCTTTTGTGGCCCCAGCTACCATATTAAAACAAAGCATCACCTTGCTAGTGGATAGTGTTTTAATGACTATTGAGTTAAGTAAAGAGTTATGAAAAAACATTTTGTACAATAACGACATGTTCTTTAACTCCCACGTCAAACAAATTTCAAGGACTGCCTTTTTTCACCAACATAACATTGCAAAAATCAGGCAAATCTTGTCTCAAAACAATGCACAGAAAACTGGTTGACACAATTGTTACTTTCAGGCTGGATTATTGCATTTCATTATTATCAGGCTGTCCCAATAAAGACTCTTCAGCAGAACCAGTGCATTGCAGCACATGTTGTGACAAAAACAAGGAAAAGAGATTATATTTCTCCCATATTAGTCACTCTGCACTGGCTCCCTGTAAAACCTAGAATTGAAATTAAAATCCTTCTTATTGGCGAAGTCCTAAATAGTTAGGCACCATTGTGTCTTAAAGAGCTCATAGTGCCTTATTACCCCACTAGAACACTGTGTTCCAGAACGCAGGCTTACTTATGGTTCCTAAAGTCTCCAAAAGCAGAATGGGAGCCAGAGCTTTTAGCTATCAAGCTCATCTACTTCCATCTTCCAGTCTTAGTCCAGGAGACAGATACCCTCTTTGCATTTAAGAGTGAGCTTGAAACCCTCCTTTTTGATAAATCATACAGTTAGGGCTGGCTCAGGCTTGCATTGGACTAGCCCTTAGTTATGCTGTAATAGGCTCAGGAGCCTTCCAGTGATACACTCCTCTCCCTCTCCATTTGTATGCATTCATGTCACATTAATGCATGTTACCAACTTGGCATCCTTAGGGTGGCGGACGAAAGCAAACAACCCAAAACATTTCCATTAAGAGCAACCTGCTGCAGCTTCAGAAACAATGGCAACTCAAAAACACACATACAAAAATGTAAAGAGCAAACACATGGCAAATACATAATTGATAGAACTCTGAAAACAAATCTCTCTCTCTCTCTCTCTTTCTCTCTCTCTCTCTCTTTCTCTCTCGGGTTGAAAATCAAGCTTTTCCACTTAGTGCAGTGCTCCCCCTACAGGCCTGGAGAACTTCCGTTGTGTTGAGTTTGTATTTCTGCCATGTTGCATTCCACCTCTCGCACACTGAAAACATGTTCCCACAGCTATGCAAACTGTGACGCTACTTACAACATCTGAAACACAATATGCTGACATTTATTTGAACTCATCATATAATGTGATGGTTGTGGTTTCATGTTGTGCTGCGGCTTCAAGTCATGAGTGGGACATCCATACAGCACTGGCTAATCTCGTTTTGTTCCAAAGCAAAACTCATCCACTCAAACTCACAGATGCTGTCCTTGTAAATTGCATCACACTTGAATGAATGAGTCACCAACAAATCACAAAAAGGCATTATTCCCTCACTATCTACAACAAGGCTGAAGTTTGTCTCTTATATAAGTCTGTTTCAAATTAAGTTCTCTCCGTGTTTCTAGTAAATAAAGGCCACTAATTGAGATATTCAGTGTTTTGATGACATCCATGACCTTAGAGTCATCATTGACCTGACACAAGAATCGACTGCAACATGTAAAATCAGCTAAAGTTAACAATTTATTTCTCATTTGAAATCTTGAGATCTTTTGCTCAGATTACTGGTTGCATCTCTCCGTTTTTCAAATCCACACAAAAGAACAAATATGTCTTTCTACTGTCAAAAACAGGAACACTGTGTGCGGCAAAGCCTCCACTGGCAAGGTAATAAAGATGTCTACTGAGAGCTCAAACTATGAGAGTCTGGAGAAAAAAGTATGGAATTTTATTTTTGACTCTGCAGAGCCAAAGTGACAACCTGTGTCTAGCTGAAAAAATAATGAGCCAGGAATGCTCGCTCATCACTTTAGGAGCAGCATCTCTTTGTTGTTAGACAGGAGCAGAGTCCGGCCCATCCACGCTCCCTGTACCGGAGTGCTGTTGTTTCTGGAGAACTCGGAAAGTTACTCAATCATGGCCCACCCCTGGGAGAGCAGTCAGGTACTTCACCTTATGAATGCACTGCTGCAGCAGTCACTTGCCGGCTGAATGCCTCTGCAGAAAGCCTGAGCGGCATGCAGCTGTATAAAAGGAATGATGAGACGGACTTCCTGTCATGGTTGGAAGTCAGCGGCTTTGACCCCTGTGTAATAATGTCAGTTGTGAAGCCTTTTCTCTTTGCTGTGACCTGTATGTAAATATGGCAGAAGAAAATGAATGTGGAAAAACAGCAATTATCAAACAGGTTTCACCTGTGAGTGCTCTCTATTTTCCTGGACGAGCACACAGCCTTATGTGGCAAATAAACTGAATAAAATAAGATTTCTCTTTTTTGCCACTAGCTAAAACATTTCTATTGGAATTGGAGGTGAATAAAATAGGCATGGTGTATAATCCTCTCCGAAAGGATTGCAGAGGAGTAAACCTGCCCGGCAGAAGCAAATTAAGATGTCAGCAGCAGTGTGTGGAAGTGGAAGTGCGCACAGTCTCAAGAGCACAGATGTGAGACTATTTTTGAAAGAAGCAGACGAGGAAGATGACCTCAATCACCATCGCAATTCCCTTATTAAATCAGACTCAATAACAGCAACACCGGTCCCATTATGCCACATTGGCTTTTACATGGATTCCTTATCAGGCCTTAACAACTTCAATTTACATCATGCTGTGTGATGGGGGCTGTGCTCATTTCGGATAGTGCAGCGTTGATGCTCAACTTAGTACCAGGTGACAGAATTTCAGAGATTTATTCCACCTCTGTGGACCATACCTCTCAACACTGGGATTTGGTAATAAGGTTTTTTTTCTAGTGTCCTGGCCAGGGTCATCCCACCACTCTTTAGCACTGTCCACGTACCCCCAACATTTAGACAAGGCTACACACAGTGAATCCTAAAACCACCACTAGGGAACCACTTTTAAAAAATGTGACTACAATTAGTGACTACAATTAGGTGGTCAGGATCAGATACCTGGTTGAAAGTGAAATGCTGTGAACAGCACTAAGTTTATTTATGTAAGACTTGGAGGACATGTGCACATCCCTTACATGCCATGCTTCACTTCTGACAGAGGCTACTGGCAAGAGAGACAGTTGGTAGCAGAGGGCAACGATGAAAATGGATGGCAGAGACAGAATAAATACAGTCATTTGTGGAGCAGGTTTCTGCTCTTCTTGGGTGAACTTATGTTTGGCAGATTTGTTACTTTTCCCTTTGATACATTAAAATCCTTGTGGCATACTTTACAACAAGCATGACTTTGACTGACGTTGCTCTCCGTTAAGTACGGGTAAGCCTCCTCCCATTTGGTGAGATACTGGCACAAACTTTTAGCCTTTTTGTGCAGGTACTCTATCCCTCTCAAGTTCATCCTTCTTCTTCTTCTTCTTCTTCTTCTTCTTCTTCTTCTTCTTCTTCTTCTTGTTTTATTAGTGGGTGCTTTTTGAGTGAATAACTTGTCAATAGATGTTACAGCTAATGTAACTGCCACCTGCTGTACCAGAGAGGAAGATAGGAGCCACATCAAATTGGCAGTTATACCTCCTGTCAACGTTGCAGACAATCTTATTTTTTTGTTTTGCAAGCTTTACAATTCTTTAAGATTTGCAAGAAAATATTTAAACGGGAGAACTGTGAGAGAAGGGTAAAATATGGCAAAATCCCCACAAAATCTCAGAAAATCTCTACAACATATTACCAGACAAGAGCATAGATGTTGGACAATTCTGCAAAACCCAGGAAACGTTCAAAGACTTTTTTTCTTTAACTTCCAATGCCAATGTTTTTCAAATTCTTGCTTATGATATGGTTAAGCTTAGGGAAAGATCAAAGTTTTTTGTAAATAAGAATGCAAATGTTAACCACTGTGAAAGATTTAAAATGGCGTGAATTTTCCATGTCATAAAACAACACTGAAACACAGTACGCCTCTTTGTTTTCTGTGCTGTGAATTTATTTAAATATGGCCTGGAAGATTCACAATGACAAACCATTCATTCAATTATTGAATACAAAAAGCTAAATAATTTTTAAATATTTTTATCTAGTTATGAATCAGGAGGAGAAATACATATATCAATATCTTGTATTTCACTTTTTTATTTAGGCAGTTAAAATCTTCCATAAATTGAAGATCTGTGATAGAAAGTGAGAAATGCTACATGTCCATCCACCACCCCGACCTCCACACCCTCCAATTTACGCCTCACAACATAAAAGATGCACTATGTTCTGCGTTAGCCGTAAATTTTTTACTACCAGTGTTGTTCTGTAGCGTATAGCTACAGTATGCTCTTTAACATTCTGAATGCCAGTGAGCATTGGAAGAGGAGGAACAAAAGAAGCTGGATAAGAAGTCTGTGTGTTGCTGAAGTTCATAATTAGATTCCAAACAACCCCACAGTGCAACCTCTATTCTGACCTTCAGGTGAACCCTTTTCCAACCATCTATTATCTTCTACTTCTACTTTCCACACTTCTGTCCCACCTGAAACTCAATCTTTTTTTTTTTTAACATCACTTGGCAATAAGTATCTGCATTGGACAATTCAAATCAAGTGTGACCCAGATTCCTCTGTGCTGTATTTTACCTTCCTGCACCGTGTGGTAGGTAATAGATAGTGAAGTGCTTCTTTATTTAGCCTGCTCTGAAATGTTATTTAAAAGCCCCTTGGGATACTTTATCACACCCGTACAAATGTATTTGTTTCTCTTCTTTTTGAGCTGTTATCATTTTTACTGTTATGTTGTTATCATTTGGCTTCTGTGTTTTATCACTAAACTACATCCGTACAGGACATGGATTTGTCTGGCCAGGGAGCTGATTAATTCAGTGAAAGTCTAATACATTGCTGGGTAGGCAGCGCCTGTAGTGCCTGCTGACAGGAAGACTGAGTTTTCAGACTCTTGTGAGAAAGACAGCCTGCCATTTAGAAGTCACCTCCAATAAAAAGAGTGCTGTATGCAAAGAATGGGCCATCAACCACCGCAGTGCGTCTCTCTCTGGAGGGCAGTTTTACCACTGTCAGGTCTTTATGTATGGACTGTAATGTGGTCTGTGAAATGTGAGGCTTCCACAGAAGATGCATCAGGGATCACAACAAAACAAACGGCTCTTTCATGCTAATCTTTTTGTACATTGGCAATATATTGGGCGATGATGGCAACATGATTTGGCATTCCTCTCCGCAGACTCAGGTTACACGCTGCTGATAAGCGTTTGAAAAGAAATGTCAGTCAAACTTTTCAAAACAGCAATCCGTCATCATCTCAAGTACTTTGTTTACTTGTCAAGACAGCATACTCAAGCTGGCTTGCAAAATTGTCAGTGATGACAGGGAAGTTTTAACAGGCAAGTCAATGTCAGCGTGCCTGTTTTCAAATGACAGAGAGGATAGGAATGTTTTCTTTGTGAAGAGTGATTGACTAACAACAGTCACCTTTTGAAAAGAAGAGAAAATGCCACAAGTGTTGAGCTTTGCAGTGAAATGTAAAAATGTTTCTTGTGTCCACAGCTGCTGTACTGTGTAGATGTGTTCTCACTGCAGGATTTACCACCTGCTGAATCACACAGTCACACCATATGCTGAAAAGAACTTGTTGAACTACTGCAGATATCAAGCAGAAAATAGGAAACATGTTGATTGGGGGACTGAAAGTCAGGCTGCATTCACACTACAGGGGCTTAAACCTTTTCCAGTTCTCCAGTTCCGTGACCCTGTTTTGTTTTGTATTCTGTTCAAGACAGTGCAGAGAGCTCCACTACACCAAAAACATATCATTATTTTTTAAATGAACTAATGTCAGAGTATCTATATTACAAACCTCTCATGATCTTGTCTATATATGAAATGATGGGTTTCAAACATCAAGGTTGAGAAACAATGTAATACATAACAGAATAAAGATGTAGGAAGCATAAACAGTAGGTAAAGGTTAGAGTTAAAGCTGCAACTAAGAATTGTTTTTATCATCAGTTATTTGAACTGTTATTGTCATGTAATCAGTTTCAGCTATGACAGATGATACTATCACATTCACTCTATTTACAATAATTTACAATGGTGGCTGGTTGGCTGGGTGGGAGAGGAGAGCCCACAGGAGCAGGAGGGGACCCATGTAACCTTTAAACCTACGGCTGTCAGGCTGACACCAATCAGCTCCCTGGAATCACCTATACACTAATACAATCAATTATTCACTCAGACAATCAGAGAGGCTCACTTACAGCCCATTACACACCGAGCCACCACAGCAGGCTCTCCAGAGAGGGGAAGATATCCAGTGGCCCACACAGGAGGTTAAAGCAAATAATATACAGATACACAAAACACCGCGTCACTAAATGACATCAGGGTCAAATTCATTTTCATACCATTTTAATAATGAATGAAAACCAGTGCCTGTCTGGAAGGTAGGGACACATTGTCTGACATATGCTTTATGTGGTTTAATATTGGTAATGGTGCGGTGGTGGGGTAAGGGTTAGAGAAGTGAGCTTGTGTCTGGCAGGTCATTGGTTCGATTCCCCTGACCAGGATGACAAATCTGTAGAAAATGAAAGGCAGCACTTGCTTTTAAAGAAGGCCCTTAACCCTTACTGCTGCAGTGGAGCTGTTCAGTGGCTGGCAGATGAACAGTACTGAGCAGCTTCCAGGTCTGAATCTGTAACTGTGTGAATGTGATGGTAAAGGTGAAAAATATATATAAATATGTAAAATACACCTCTGTATGTAAAGTATAGATGTCTTATAATAAATGGTCTTAAAACACACAAAAGCATATGTATGATTCTTTCTGATAGCCTGTCTATTAATTTATTTTACTTATTTCTTCTGCATCACAACATCCTGTTAAAAGAGTTTCACCCAGTTCCTGTTTCCAGACAGATTAGCTTCTTTACTGTCTTTTAATTGTTGGGCCTCGTTGTCCTTTAAGTTAATGTAAAAGTTGCACTAATCAATATATTTGTACGCAATGGGCAAAATGACTAGCTATAAAGTGTAAGGGAATGGAGATAAAGCCATCAAGAAATTTGAACAACCTGCATGTTTGCTGTTTTGTTTAACAGCCTAGTTTAGACTCTCACCTGTTGAAAATAGTGAAGAATTCAACAGATGGAGCCAGACATTTTTCTCAGGAGGTATTCAAGACCAAAAACAGAGCTAAAAGGAGAGTGAGCATTGGACTTACACTCATTAGGTTGCCAAAAAACATGACACCAAATGCTAATGATTATTGCTGATTGAGGCAAAAAAGGGAGAGAGATTTCAAGCTTAACCAGATGCTTGTAGGCTATACACTTGGAGATCACCTTTTATAGTACAGTTCATATCGATATCAGAGCTATGTGACTCTATGCAGCTTTTTGCTGTTTAAACTGATAGTTCATATCTTCTGGTGTCGTCCAGCCACATCCAAACACTGTATTGCCCTATCATATCCACATCTCATGTATATCTGTTCAGAATCTTTCATGTTATAAATTTGCTCTATCTATATTTTAATCTGCCATTGTCAAGCTGTGTGTTCCAGCTAAAGAAAGCCTGCCCTCATTGTGTCAGACTGTCAAACGGAAAAGGTTTTGAAACTAAATGAACTGAAAGTCATCCTGAAGTTGTGTTTTGCTTAGCGATCATTTTAAAAGTGATATCCCAGGCAGCAGGAAATGTGTCTTCTCTGTTTCGTGCACTCATCAGTTTATATTCCCCTGAGAATTTTAAGTGCATCACACTTCTCCTGATTACTGCACACATCTGAAAGCAACTGGTACTTATTATGGGTATCATTTATCAGTTGACTTGTTGTGATTTTGTTTAGAATAATAAGGTTTGATCATTTAAATCCAACTGTATCAAATCCTACCCTGAAAACATAATTTCTCAGCTGCCTTGAATGTAAAATTGTTATATTTTCATATCAGTAAGAAGTTTGCTTGAAGCTGGACATGTGGACGCACAGTCTGGTACAGACCCAGACAACTGGTTTTGGCCAGACTTTCATAACTTCAGAAGTGTAGCAGTGGCACAATTTGGAGGAGACAAACACAGTGGCAGATTTGTATCAGGTTTGGTTCTAGCCGGAGGGTCCAAATGGTAATCAATGAACAAAACAAACTAGTGTTTACTCTGCCTACTCATCTGGGTGAATCTTTCAGGAACACCAATCAATTTATTTAGATTAATTAACTGCCCAAGCCCTTCTCAAAGTTAAAACTCTATAGCTTCATACAGCGTTACTATTGTCACATCCCAGATGCCAAATCATAGTGGATCACAAAATAGAAAATAATAATAAACTTGTAAAAGTCCTGAAATTTTTTACCCACTTGGAACGGTGTAACAGCATGATGGAAATCTACACCATTACAATGGTTTCCAAACATTTTACACCTCTTCATAGTGACTTCTTCACCTTGTTGCTACTTTCACAGCTATACATTTCACCATTTAAAGACCTTATTTTAATAAAGTAGCAAAACCAAAAAAAAAACACTATACTAAATTTAATTCATCTGTTACAGTCTATTTAAAGGATAGGCTCACATTTTTTCAATTCTGAGTTAGGGTTTTGGTCACTGTAATTGTTTTCCTCTTGTCAATGCTGGTCTTGAAAAGATCACCTCCTGATGTGATTCCAGTGGAAGTGATGGGGGACAAACTCCACAGTCCTCCATCTGCTTAAAAATTTATTGCTAAATTCAGCCAAAGCTACTGTGAGGCTACAGCAATCTAAATTAGATAGATCAAGTGGGGATTCTCCAAAGTTAGAGTAATTTTAGTCCAAAGTGTCCTTTTTTCTGATACTTTTGCAAGTTTGATATGTATCGGGTCTGCACTGATACATACTGCCTCTAGGTAAAGGGCCACATGCTCACATGCTAAAGTCTGACTCTGACAAAAGCTCGCCCCTTCTCTCACTTACTCTGTTGCTAGCCATCAAAATGAAAGCATTATAGCCTTAAACAGTGTTACAAACTCACTGAGTTCTGTGTGACAAGTTTATCTTTAAGTGGTGCGGGTGGTGACTGACTGATACATGTTTTCCCCTTCTGCCTTGTTTAATCCTCTGGAGGAGTTTAAGTTCACCTACCCAGGAGACTGGCTGGAATGGAAGCAAAGATTTTTGCACGTCAGGACAGCCACCCAGCTAAACAGAGAGGATGGGGAAGTCCAGGTCTGCCCGCTCATTTATGTCATGGGCAGTGAAGCTGAAAAGATATTCAGCTCCTTTGAGTTTGAAGAGGAAGAACATTAGACATACTACAACGCCGTCTTGAAAAAATATGATAACTACTACTTCATTCCAAGACAAAATCTAATACGTCCCCAATTCCAAAAGCATTGCGATGCTGCATAAAACATAAATAAAACAGAATGTGATATTTTGCTGATCTTTTTTGACATATATTCAATTGAAAATGGTACAAAGACAATATATTTAATATTTGACCTCATCAGCTTCATTGACTGTGGTAAATATATGCTTATTCTGAATTTGATGCCAGCAACACATTTCAAACAAGCTGTGGAACGCTCCAAAAACACCTGTTTGGAACATTCCACAGATAAACAGGTTCATTGGTAACAGCTGATAGTATCAAGATTGGGTATGAAACAAGCATCCTGGAAAGGCTCAGTTGATCACAAGCAAGGATGAAGTGAGGTTCACCACTTTGTGAACACATGATTGTGTAAAGGATAGTGCTACATGGGCGTTGTTAGTAAACACAACTCTCCACTCTCTTAATGATTGTAATGATGCATTGTGATTTAATTTATGTTATACACAGCATCCCAAGCATCTTCTTGGAATGATCAAGTATATGCCCAAACTCATCCCAGAGGACAGGACAACCACACTTTCACCTTCACCCAAGGTGAATATGGAATGACTGTGGGGACCTACACAGTAGACCACCTTCCAGAGACTGAAGTATGCCTTTGCATCTGCACCTGTTTTCTCCTTCTATTATGCTATCAGGCCCACTGTGGTGTTGGCTGATGCTACCAGTTACAGACTTGGAGGGGTCCTGCTGCAGCAGCATGGTGAGGACTGGACATTTTAACACTTTGAAAATTACCTGTTTGGACTAGTCAACTTTAAACTGATTACCGACCACAAGCCCCTGGTACCCTTCACAGCCCCTTCATGAAGGCTGTGTACGCAACAGAAAGGCATTTGAAGAAGCCAATGCTCTCTCCCGCTGCCTGGTGCAAAATTCTGGGGATGAGATGTCCAGCAACAACAAGGCTACACATATAGACTCAGTCCTGAGCCATGTCCTAGCTACACCACAGTAGATTCAAAAGATCAGAGACCACACAGCCAGAGACCCCCAGCTCCAGGTAGTGAAGAAGTTCTCCCAGTCAGTCTGGCCAGCTTATGAAAGGAAAATACCTGAGACGTCCAGGTGAGAGGAGAATTGACAGAAGTAGACGGTTTAGTGGTCAGGGGTAACCATATTGTCATTCCCAGCTCTATGAGAACAGAAACAGTAGGGGGATTCATGATAGTCATCAAGGTGTTAGTGAAATGCAGCGAGAGAGCCAACCATTCAGTGTGGTGGCCAAGAAGCTCAGTAATGGATAGGCAGGGAGGGCTACGGGAAACAAAAAGGATTCTTAGGCCAGACAATCCCCTCCTGGCTGCTGATGGATCATAAAATTCTGCCAAACTTACCCACCCTGTCTGAGACGTGAGACCCAGAGAAGTAGGAAATCAGGCAAGCAGATGCAGCTACCAAGCAGAAACAAGTATATCACTACAACTGCAGGAATGTGGTGAGAAATCTACCTGATGGACCCCAGGAAACAGTGCTCTCATGAGACTGGACAATTGACAATGGACAACACCGGGCATTATCCAAGAAGCCAGTTCCACTCCTAGAAATTATGTGGTGGACAATACAATATAGATGTCATGTGCTGAGTGCACCAACAGTATCGACACACACACCTACATCTAAGGAGCAGGTTACTGCAGAGGGGTCAGAGGATTCTGGGAGTGAAACAAACAACAGTGACACAAACAGCTGGAGAAGCTCTTATAAGCACACAAGGGACAGCTACTATCACTCGCTCAGGTCAAGTGAGTAAACCAGGTCCTTGGCTGGACTGGTGAGGACATTCTTCCTGGTAAGGCCAAAGGACACAGAATACAGGAAACAGGAAAGAGCGAGATGTATTACCCATTGTTAAAATTAAAAAGGACTGTTTTGGGGTACAGATTTGTTACCAGTTAAATGTTAAGGTTGAGTTATGAAAATGCTATGACAGCTGTTATAAACTGTAGTTGGACAATATAGACTGTCAAAAAGAAAAAAAAAGAAAAAAAGAAAAAAAAAAAGGTTCTTTATTACCTGTAACAATGTTCCAAGAAAGAATGCTAAGAGGAAATTGTCAAGGAAACCACAGAATTATTAGTAAGGTATTTTGTGTGATAACTCCTCTGAGGAGAGGAATGAAAGATTGGAATTTCCAATACTTTGTGAGCATCCATGCAAATCTTTTGATACTTCAAGTATGTGATGTTAGACAAAAAAGTCAGGAAGGACTGGGACTGTTCAGAAATTCCAAGTGTACTTCTTAGTTACATATCAAGCAGACATTACACATTATTTTAAGTCACAATTAATATTTTCCTGAAAAGACGTCAGAGTCAAAAATGAGACAGTAGAGTATAGACCTCTACCTTTTGGTATTAGCTATTACTCTCTCTGTGTGTGTGTGTGTGTGTGTGTGTGTGTGTGTATGTAAAAAGTGTACTGCATATACACACACACACACACACACACACACACACACACATACACACATATATACATATACATCCTTGCTAAGATTGGATATGATGTAATGAGGCTTGAGTAAAGTAACATACAAACAACTGCTGCATGACCGGAGAGAGAAATTCACTGTAGTTTTCCCCGGGTGTAAATATCAGATAGAGCTGCCTCATACAATAGTACAACGTTCATAACACCTTGACAGACATTGATATGGATATTGTTAAAATGGGGCTGCTCAGAAATCTCTCATCAGATAATTTCCGTGAAGGAAATGAGGGAAAACAGGCTCTGTTATTCTGGACTGTCTGCTGTGGGTCTCCATAGACTTCTGATGCCCAGGGTGAATATTTCAGCCCTAATGCCTGAACAGTACCTGCATAATTCACATCACAACTCCCCCCTCCTGTTCAATGTCTTCACCCAAGATCTGCTCCCCAAAAGAGCTTTATATGCCTCCTCTGATGTGAAGGGAGAATCTCACACTCGTTTTGTGCAGACACACACATGCACACACTCACAAGCACACACACACGCACGGAGGAACTTCCATTCCCCTCTCTCGTCCCTCAACACTCTCTCGCTTCTTGCCTCTGGCTGTACTCCAGCAGCCAAAGCTGGACCTCAGTATTTCATGGTGAGGCTCGCCAGGATGTCAGCCTGGATAAATGTGCAAAGTGTCTGTATTGGTTGTGACAGTCAGCAGGGATTGCTATATAGTGACTGTAAGGGAACGCACAAGTAGAGGACAAAATCATTATGTCATTAATTACTGCTGATTGTTCTCAGGTTTTTTGATGTCAGTCAGTTGGCGCTGTAGGCCTGTTGGTCCACCAAATATGTCAAGAGCAAGACAGCTGCTTCTTACAGTACAGTAAAGGTCCCTAAAGGATGATTTCCAGTGATTTTGGTGACTTCTTTTCAATGACTCTATGACAGTGGTTTGTCTAGTACCATTGTCAGGTCAAACTACAGTCCTAGTACTGTTACTGAGCATTAAGCACTGATTTGGTGCAAGTTGAAACATGTCCAGACATCTAGTTTTTATGTTATTTCAACAGCATTTCAGTTACAATATTTCAGTTTGAAATGAGTCCTAACTACAGCTGTACATGTAGAATTATACTTATGCAACCTACATGCCTAAAAATCTGTTCTCTGGCAAATTAAGCCCAGATTTCAACCAGGCTGTCTGGATGATTTGATTCATTCATGAATGATTTGCAAACCATCAAATCAGTCATGAATGAATGGTAATACATTAGCAACAGGGAGTTCAATGTTATAATTTAATGTTTTCATCTCATTCATTCTGTCTAAAGGCCCAGATATACTCCAAAATGGACACAGACAGCAGACATACACGCATTCTGTTTCTACTACATTTATTTTCTTTCTTGTCATCTGTTCACTCATAGTTGGTGTGTATTTTTAGTGTGGACAGCCTTTAGAGACTACTTGTTTTTTGACAGCCTCAGTGTTTTGGTTGAATCTGGCATGTGATATAGAAAACTGAAGGAAACAGTAAACATTTTCACACCCTCACTTTATGTTTTGCAGTGTCATTACATACTCACTGACAGTAAAGCTTTTGTGGCCTTTCTTTAACACGAAGTACTGCAGACTGGAGCTGAAATGTGATGAGGCAATCTCATCTGCAGGCATCGTTGTCCCCATTAACTGTCTCTAAGAAATATCTTCCTGATCAGATCCAAGCAACAGTGGTGGCATTACATGGTCATTTGAAAGGATGCAGGGGGTGAAATATTCAATTGGTTGTCTGCAGGCGACTAATGCTGCTGATTTCTGTAAACACGAATGGCAAGAGATTGAGTTGTTCCAATGAAATATGACGGCAAACACCCCGGGAAGTTATTGTCGGGGGACAAATTAGTAACGAATTGTGGCCTGACCTTGACAAGTGGCTCTCATTTGGAAGCCAAAATACTGGAAGCCTGCTGTGGCTATTCTGCACAGTTCAGGTTATTCAAACCACACTTCGAAATAATTGAAAGGGAAATCTTGACTCCATTGTGCACAATAGTTGAAAGTGACAAAAGGGATTATTTCAAAAAAGAGAGAGGATGTCATGTAGCCGCATATGCTCTCTAATATACAGTATATTACCTATTTTATCGTAACAAGGGCCCAAAACCAGAAATCCTCCAGTTTGATCTCTTCAGGAGCACCTAAAGACATTATATTGTATAATATTTGGGATGTTCCCTGCAGAATACTCTCTGCAGTTATTACTTTGTGAACCATGGGTCCGTAATATTAAGGGTATTTTAAGGGGTATCAGCTTGTGGACTCACTGTATGCTAGCACACTCTCTGGGCAGCTAATCTAGCCTTGGCTTGTATTTAAATGAACAGGGGATGTATTCAGACATTTGAGACTGTTACTGTAAACTGAAAAAAGAGCAAAATAATAACTATAATAATAATGACTTCTATCAGCTACATCTACTTATTGGTTGAAAATTCATCATAACCTGAATGAAGGTTCAATAATAGGGCTAGCAGCTCATATTACAAACTAGAAAGAAGCTAACATGGGTGTTTGGCCTGCCAAGGCAACTGCCTTGGCAACCTAGCATAGTGTTGGGTTGGTCTGGTTCGCACACATGTGGCTTCATACTGACTGTAAACAATATCTAATCTAGCATGAGTCAGTCATCAGATCCTTCTATTTCTACAGAATGCTCACTTGATTTAATGGTCTTAACAGAGGAGTTATCTTGCACATAGCCTGCTGCCTACATGTTAGCTGGCTAGCTAAGATTGGTGATGATTGGTGATTGGTGACGTGTAAGGCTAATACTGCATGTTGTTACAGGGGCACTGATGTGTGTCCATGGTCCAACAACAATTTGGGCCAAGGGTGCTGATTAGTCATATTGAAAGCACCAACTACCTTAAACAATGACAAAAACCTCTACTGCTCAATCTAGAAGTGGTTTTGTACAAACTACATAATCTTATTAACTAATGACCACAGAGAAAACCTTGACAGAAGCTCTTCTCGCAACAGCTATCTAATGGCTAGAGAAGCAGAACTGTAACTTAAAAGCTGCAGATTCAAATCCTGTTTAAGGACATCTGGGTGAGAAAGTGAATATGCCTCCATAATCCTCAAGTGTTGCTCAGTCCTCAAGTTCCAGTGGAACTGGTCAGAGGAAGAAGGATCAAGGTGGACCTAAGACAGAAGTAATTTAAATTTTCTGGAATTATGATAGTGGTGGACTGAAGTCTCTGGTTGTAGTATGTATGCCCAGTGCTGCTCTGATATTTTACTTAAATAAAAGCTCCAATACCACACTGTAAAAAGACACTGTATTGCATTGACAATGTTTCACTCAAGTAAAATTATGTAAGTATAATGCAAGTATAATTCGGAAAATGTACTTGAAATAGAAGTAAATGTAAAATGACCCTTGTGGCTGTCGAACTGTTATGTTTCATTAAATTATTACTGATGCATTTAGTGGATGTTGAGCTATTTCTGTTTTACTATTTTATATAATATACTAATAACTAATGAGTATTTTCACTGACAATTTATTAGCTGATTGTTTCTATGAAATTGTGAAACAGTGAGAAATTTCTGTCTCCTTACCTTTAACCAAAATGACACGTTCACAGTGCTTTCTTTTGTACAACCCAGAGTACAAAATTCCAAATTATTTCAAATAATAATTGAAATAATTAAAAGGAAAAGAAGCAAATCGCCACATTTGAGGATCCATAACCATGAAATATTTTTGCTTCACAAAATGTCTGAAGCAATTATCAAAATAGTTGCCAATTTATCTCTGCCAAATGAATCAGTGATCGACTAATCGTATAAACTGTATGCACATAGCTGACATGTTGGGGCTTTGGCAGCCACAGAGACACCACATGGGGACCACAAGAACAGTGATTGGTTAGCTTAGACTGCTTGTATTCTCTTCTGCGAGTTTGTGATGCTTCAGATTAGAACAGAGACAACATGAAGCCAGTTGTAGCTGCTACAAATTAAAACCTACGCTGCGGGTATCAATGGTAGGACTACAGCTAACACCATGCATGAAGTATAAACCCACAGGAAAAGTCACACAATGGCCAGAAGTTGCCTGGGACATTATGTGCTGGGGAGCATGTTTGTGTTAAGTTAGTTGCTTGTTAGATTTTGATAATGTTTGTCATTTAAAAATGGGAAATATGGCCTTTTGGTGGTGACAGAGAATGGGTCAGCTGCTGCTTGTAATCAGGAAGTAAGGGTTTGATTCAGAGGCCCTGAACTTGTGTCTTCTCCCCAGATAAGATGGTTTAGTTTCAGACAAACCAACACGAACACTCAGGTGAGTTCAGGTACATTTCATTCTAACCTTGTGTGTCACCAATGAAGTTGCCCTCCAGTGGCCTTTTCTGAGCATTGCGTTGTTGCAAATTTCAGTTAATTCAAAATTTATCCTTGTTCCACTCTGAACACCTTAGTCTAAGAAAAAGTAGCCTATGACCCAGCCTATGATATTTGTTCATTTGACCAGTAATGTGAAAAAGTAGAACAATTGCCTGAAAAACGTTTTCAAAGGCCCTTAATGAACAAGTGAAGTAGCTTTAATTAGAAGTATACATAATACATAAATGATCATTCATTCATCTTCTATACCCGCGTATCCCTTTCGGGGTTGCGGGGGGCTGGAGCCTATCCCAGCTGGCAATGGGCGAGAGGCTGGGCACACACTGAACAGGTCGCCAGCCGATCGCAGGGCAACATAGACAGACAGGGCAACATAGACAGACATACAGACAGACAACCATTCACACTCACACTCACACCTACGGACAACACCAATTAACCTAATGAGCATGTTTTTGGTCTGTGGGAGGAAGCCAGAGTGCCCGGAGAGAACCCACGCATGCACGGGAAGAACATGCAAACTTCACACAGAAAGGCCCTGCCCAACCCGGGGATCGAACCAGCGACCTCCTTGCTGTGAGGCACGCGCACTACCTGCTGCGCGTGCCTCTGAAATCTTTTCAGGTGCAACTTAATAATATCTTAAGGAATGTTATTCAGTATTCAGGTTTGTAAAAGTTTATTGAATGAGGTAAATTAATAGATACATTAATGAATTGTTTTATATACATATTGGGATTTTAAAACACCTTGAAATTCGCAGAATAACATTATACTGTGTGTACACCTTAATTTGGACCTTAAAGGGACTTTAATTTTCAAGTTAATGTGCAAATTAATTAATAAATAAATGAATGGATTCTACCACTTTAAGAGGTTTGTAATGGATAATCTCAAAATATGAAGGGGTTTTTAAGGGGTTAAAACACTGAAAGGTAACAAATAGCACAAAAATCATGACTGACTTTTAATTTCAACTGATAAATGAAAGACCTTTTAAGATGTAAATTAAGGCATATTTCCTCCATCCCTTGCTGGTGACTGCTGTAATGCTGTGAAACAGAGGCTGTCAGGGAAAAGCGCTCTTGTGGGGTTTCACCCACATCAGATGAAGTTGTAAATCTACTGCAGTGGTTGAGTGACACATCAGAATGAAGGCAGCACCAATTACACCGGGGAGAGCTGGGACAGTTTTCTCAGGGCATGTGTCGTTATTTCCACTGTGGCAAAAAAAAAAAAAAAAGTCAAATAAATAAATAATGAATGGAGAAATTATATTGTCAACTGTTCAAGTCCTTGCTGGGTAAGCAGAAATTCTTTGCAGTTCTTTGGCTGCTGTGGGAGGAGAGAGAGGGAGTACATTTTCATTTTCGGGAAGACATGCAGGAGAAAATGTGACCCTACTCGTGCTACACCGTTTGCATTGTTTTCTGTAATGACTATAATTCTATGACACTAAGGTGTGTGTCTGTTGTCCCATAATCTGATGGAATCATTGTTCCTGTTGGATGCTTCTATCACAAATAAACCTGTAGCACTGGATAATATGATTTCACACTGAGTTATCCATGCTCGTATAAAATAACTGACAGCATGAGCTGGCACTCTTTGTCAAATATTTCTAATAACCAATGTCATGCTTGTACACTCAAAAAGAGGATCCCCCCTCTTTGAATTTGGAGTCTAATGACCTGGAATTTGAAAACATTTCTCAAACCAAAATGCTTTTACAACTTTTTGAAATAGAATCATTTTCCATCCTCATGTAGTGATGCTATTAGTTGCAGCACATTGGCAAATGCAATTAATCAGCTTTCCTTTGGGGGGCACAATGTGAACAAGCAAGATTAGGAGATGGTAACCACCAGACCTGGGAGATAAAAGAGGACTTCAGTGCATGCAGGTCTAACTCTGCTCAGCTCTGTGCGTTCAGGCTCACCCCTCTGTTGATTCATACTGCAAGTCAGGTGTGCAGTGGTGTCAGCAGGTGTCAGTCTGTAGAACAGGAGCCACATCGGATTTGTCAGAGAGGGTAAAATGCATGGCAATGGCAATGTTACTATATTTCTGTTTCTGTGTTTTTCTGAATGTAAGCTATATGTGTGAGCTTCTTATGCTTGTGTGTTATATATAAACTTGTGAGGCCAATAGTATGTGGACAGAGGTGTTAGCTAATCTTCGTCTGGGGCCGTTTTTCCTGTGTGGGCTCAGGCCCTTCGTTTTAATGAAAATAAATCTTAATGCTGCAGTTTACAGTAAAATTTGAGACGAGTGCTTTCCAGCTGTTTGGCAAAGGTAATTTCCTGTTTCCGCATGACAATGCCCCCATGCACAAAGCCAGCTCTCTAAGGAAATGCTTTTCCTAGATTGGTGTGGAACAACTTGACTGGCCGACTTTATCATCCAACATCAGTCGCAGGCCTCACTAATGCTCTTGAGGGAACAAATCCCTGCAGCCATCTTCCAAAATGTTTTATGAGTTAGTGCATGAGTGGCCAAGTTCAGTGGCCATGTTCAGGTACTACTAAAAAGAAAAGGGGAAACATTTTTCAAATGATGACATAAATAACTGATCCACCTGCTGATTTGATTGATTATCCATATTAATCATTTAGCCCGTCAGTTAAGCTTCCAGTCCATTACACTTGCTACTTTTTAAGTTTGAGTCTCTTTTATCTTATATTTGGCCATGTCTGACATACCAATCTATATCATTTAATTGTGGCCTCATATTCAAACCTTTGCGGTGTTTGCAAGTTACGTGTGTTTTGTGTTATGTCTGCATACATAAGCATAGATAAGCCTATAAAGTATGTATGTATACTGTATGGACACTGGTGTGTCTGTGTCTATGTTCATCTGCATATGTATTCATTATATGCATGAGCACTTTCAGGTCTGTATGTCCAGTATTTTCATAATTTTGATATATGTGAATCTGCATATTGGCCTGTGTGTGTGTGTGTGTGTGTGTGTGTGTGTGTGTGTGTGTGTTGAACAGTGTGACTAACAGAGGGGAGGGCTCTGCCACTAGAGGTCGATTATGATATACATCTGTGTCTGACCTGAGCTCGTAACCCTGTCACTTTAGAACAGGACATTATGAATAAACAGTCTCATTCCTGAAAAACCACACTGACTGTGCGGCTGCTGAAGAATGGGCTCCTTTCAGATTAATGACTGCAATGGTCTAATCAGATGAAAAAAGGGCTGCCTGGGGCAGGGAAATGACTGTCCATTTTCACAGGTAATTTGTCTAATGCTCCCTTATTAAGATCATCGTTACGATGCTGCAGCACAGCGGCCGACCGACAGCCACATTGAGTTTGCTCATTCATCTTTCCTCTGGGGCACAATCTCTTATTATTATATTTCACCCCAGATCACTTGTAATTATCAGATTTAAGTGTTGTCTCCACAATTAGCCTGCCCCTGCATCAAATAAACCCCACCGGTTCATGCATGTAGAGTAAACATCTCCCTTCAAAAAAGAGCACTTTGTTTCCAAAAT
This sequence comes from Chaetodon auriga, assembly GCF_051107435.1. NCBI lineage: Eukaryota > Metazoa > Chordata > Actinopteri > Chaetodontiformes > Chaetodontidae > Chaetodon > Chaetodon auriga. The sequence continues at coordinate 21,247,924 of NC_135091.1, read as the reverse complement.
TCTATGATCTCTGCTCGCTCTTTGTTCATTCGGAGCCCTACGCCAATCAAGTCCAACATCAAGGGGCTGTGATTCAGCAGCTCAACAAGCTGGCAGATCTGTACCTCTGTAGGCACTGACTGTCGCTCCGCCGCTGGTGGGAATGTGCGTCCTCAGTAGTGAAAGTCTCCTTCCTGCTGTTGAAATGTGACTTGGGGTGACAAGCTGCTAGCCAGGAGCAACTGGGGTGCCAGTATGTTGCCGGTGCAGAGCAGGAGGCCTCACCTCCAGTGAGGGCCATCAGGCTCCCCACATATCTGCCATTATGAGTCTAGACGATGGTGACAAATACTAAAGAGGAAATGAAGCAATAGAAATATATCAGAGGCAGTATTGAGCCAGTGTTGTCTGGGCTTTTATGACACCCTAACTCTTTTCTATGGGGGGTCACTGTCACCGATAAATACTCTACACTGTACACCTGTTGGGTGTTAATTTCCAAGTGACATAAGAGCTGGTATTAGAAATTACATTAGACGTGAAACAAAGTGTTTCATTTATGTTAAACAAGAAAGGTTCATCATCAGACATTATCTAAATTGATCCTGCACTAACAGCACAGTATTGGTTGATGCAGGTTAAGGTCCCAGTGAGACAATGAAGTAGATACACTTTGACTTACTGATGAAGTAAATGTAGATATGGCTTATAAAATCTAAAAATGAGGACTCTGCTAACAGCATCGATCCTGCTGTTTGTTTATGGCTACAAGGAGGTTATAGTGACGGAACATTGTGATTTCAGGGGCTCATTGCTGCAATCGTGCTCAAACCCAGATATATACATAAATAAGATGCTCCGCTCAATTGCAATCTTACAGTTGCTGCTTCAATCATTACTCTGATAAAGTTGGAGCGATGCTAAGACAGAAAACAACTGAACAGCAAAAACAGGACCCTCATGGCTGCCTTTCAACAAAGGAAAGAAATATGGTACAAATTGAATGAACCAAAATTCAATACTTCTACAGAAATCTAACCGTGCTTTTACCCTGTAGAAACAAGCATAGCAACATTCAATTCCTCTTTCTTTGGACTGATCAGATTTACATGGAAAAAGTTTCAGGAGGCCTACTTTTCTCACACTGCCAGATTTAAGGCACACATGTCATAATAGCAGCAGACAGCCATACAAATTTTGAGGAGAGGTTACTTTATTGAATTTACAACTTCAGGCTTCCCAGATTAAGCAGATAGCAAGGCTTGCAGCCGGGCTACACTGGGATGAAACAGACGAGGTGTAGCGATGTTATTTGTATTCACAGGGCCCTGCTCAGGTGTTCAGAGAGCTACAGTAAAGCCTGTCAGATCAGCTTTGGCACAGGAGAAAGGACAAATGTTTTGTCAGGATATAGAATTCCATTGGACCTCCTTGGGCACAGAAAGCCATTTAAACCCCAATTTCAGCGCTCACAAACAAGGGCAGAAGGTATCTGGCACAGTGAATGAGATTTCAATGCAGCAATATTACAATATATAGAATGTCTGCTGTGTCTCAGTCTAAATCTCAGTGTAATGAGATATAAAATCTCATCATCTGCATCTCCTGTAAATGTATGACCAGCACAAACAAATAAAACTGCTCCTTAATAAAAGCCTTAAAAAGGGAGGGGGAATGAAATTCCCAGTACTATAAATTCCAATTAGTTATACTTTGCCATTTATTGTTCAATTTTAAAGCTGAACTAAATATTTCAAAAAACAATGGATCAAATGGCTGCACTGCATGTGTTTCTCATAATGTGACAGTTCACAAAGAATTATGGCCAGGCTCTGCACTTCCCCCAGTTCTACAGAACAGTTTTTGAACTGTTTTGACCTGACAACTTGCAACTTGGTTGTTTTGGTCCAGACTCACTGCTCCCAACCTCATTTCCAGCAGCAGGAAGGTTGTTTTCAGGAAAAACACAAATATTAACCCACCGCATACTACCTGCCTGAATACAGACTAAAACAAAGCTAGAAGCAGAGTGAATATTGGACTTAATTTAGGTCAACAGAGACTCCACAGAATGCTTGTCCGTATCTGCTGAATGTGTTGAATGGGCAACTGTTTGACGTGGTGGCCATGTTAACTTCACAACGGCATAATATGTCAAATTAAACAAAGAAAAATGAGTTTTTAAGATGCCATTGACGACCTCAAAACAAAAGGCTACCAGAAAAGGGGTAGAATAATGCCCTATGAACTGCTGACAGGCTTTGACTTTACTATGCAGAAAGGGCTGACTGAAAGCAGATTGTGCTTGTTTATTGTGTATTAATTCAAACTGGTCAGTGTTATACTCAATGGCTGTTTACCCCAGTTGGAAAAGAAATGAACCAATCTGAGTGTCAGATGTGCTCAGGGTTCTAAATTAACACCCGCCAACCCGCCAAATGCGGGTTAAAATTCATATTGGCGGGTGTAAATAAAAACTTACTAGCCAATTTGGCCGGTAACGCATTAAGCTTGGTTTAGGCTTCTGCGTCGCGGCGACGCCGTACCTACGCCGTCGACGCAGACCCCTACGCGGACCCTACGCCGTAGCCTGACGCGCACCTCCAAAAAATCCTGACTGACGTGAACGTCGAGGACTGTGATTGGTCCGTTCAGAACGTAATTTTCGGTTCAGTCGTAGCCCTATGGTCGCAGCACAACAACACCGCCATTTTCAAAGTTTCTGTGGTGAGAGCTACAAGAAAAACTGGACCAAGCCGAAGAAAGAATTATCGAGGAGGTACGCAAGTACGACCACCTCTACAACTCCTCTTCGCGGCAGCAAGAGCCCCCCGAAACCATACAAAGACACAGCCGCACCCCCCTAGCGGCTTGGCAGTGAATTGCGGAGCAACGCGTTCCCTCGACGCAGAACTACGAATGCTCAGTGACGGCGTAGGGTGTACGCCGTAGGTACGGCGTCGCCGCGACGCTGAAGCCTAAACCAAGCTTTAGGCAATCATGTCAGTCAGAGCCGCTCTACAGTTCTTGGTCATTTGTCTCCCGGACAGTCCGTCCTACATTTCCCATGAACACGGTCGTAATGCTACGTGATGACGTACAAGACGCCTATTGGCTGTGCGCAGGCACACTATAGTTTGTAGTGCAACCGGCGCGAGAAACCACGGAAACACAAAGAAGAAGAAGAAGAACGAACGGCGGCGTATAAACTATAAAAAAGGAGACTGAGCTAGCTAAAAGTAAAAAGTAAAGTTAAACTAAATGCGTGGTTGGGACAGACGTCTGGGGGCGAGAAGAGGAAGGAGGCAGGGGATGAGAATGTCGACAAAGCGTGCGAAACGAAGAAAAGAAAGTTTAACGCTAAATGGTTGACAGGTCGTGAATGGCTTGTGTTTGATCACGAAAATGCCGTCATGTTTTGTAAGGATTGCCGCATGTACACGAAAGAAAAAAACAAGACGAATAATTTTGTGGTGGGGACTAATAATTTTAAAGTCAAGGCAGTAAAGGACCATGAGAGTGCCCGAAGTCATCAGGAGAGCCGAAGGAGTCTGCAATACTGACTGCTGCACTATTTGTGTTTTCTAGTTGTACATACATAATTCAGTTTATTACCAATGCAATTTTTTTGCAAGTGTTTAAGTCATGGCTGTTACTTATATATATTTCTTATTAAAGAAGGAAAGCAAAAACACTTGAAGTTGAAAGGAAAAATACATTTTATTAGGAATGTAATGATACTAAATACTTACTGGAAAAATGTCTTTTATAAAATAATAAATCTGACAGCATTTTTTATTTGTATAAATTAAATGTTTGCACTTTCTGTGTATATTTTGTTTCATGTGTTGTACTTTCTGTGCATTTTTCAAAAATGATCAAATGCATTCAGTGGCACTCATAATCTCTCTTATTTTCACCGGGAAAAAATTTGGCTAGTGGAAATTCTGATTGGCTGGTAACTTTAGAAGGTCACCAGCCACATTGGCTGGTGATCAAAAAAGTTAATTTAGAACCCTGGATGTGCTGGGGGCAATAGAGATGGAAACAAATGCAAACAAGATCAGTTCAGTGATTTAATCTGAAAGAGCAAAAACTTAGTGTTGCAAAGCAGGCAAGGGTCAAAACCTGGAAGGCAGTCCAACACAAGCAAACAAATCCAAAATAGAGCAGTCAGGAATCCAAATACCAATAAAAAGGCAAAAAGGTCAAATGGGAAAATCAGGCAGCTAAAAACAGGTTCCACAAACAGGTAAGAGACAAACAGTATATGGGTGCAGTGGCAAGAGCTTGAGGGCATAAAGCACATGGTAATAACTTAACATCTCGGAAAAGGAGAAAGGAAGGAGACCACTACATATAGTGAGCGGCTGAAGGGCCTAGGAAAACAGAAATGTGACTGGAAAGTAGAAACAGGAGACACACTGACACCAAGCTTTGGAATTATGTTGTGATGACAGACATAAACATCTCTGTGAACCAGGCCTGAACTGTCAGAAGCAAGCTGATTGGCCAGGAGTGTCAGCCCTGACTTAAAATGAATGAAATAGGTAAATCAAAGAGGAAACCACACAGGGTAGCCACACATCAACCCAGTGTGATGATGCCACCCAATGGTTTGTGGACTACTACTACTTTTGAAGTCTCAAGTACTACTGGCCATTAGAAAAGAATGTAGGTTTAAGGCATTTTCACATTGTCTTCACTTTTCAGACCCAGAAGTTCTGTTGACTATTTAAACTGTCTATGTTATCAACACAACGCTAAATCAGTGCAGCACGGGAGAGAGATGGAATGAGAGAAAGAGGAAATGTAGAGCTGAGAGGGAGCACATTCAAAGGAGAAAAGTCTGGCTATAAAGTAAAATCACAGATATCTTCATGAGCAAGTTACGCGGTTTGTGTTTAAAAATAGAAAATAACATACAATCAGGGCTGCCCTCAACCTGTCATATCACAGCTCGGCTAGCTTTGCCAGGCTGATCCCAGGTTGACAGACCTGTATACTCCTTGCTGTCAGGTGGAGGTATCCCCGGTTACTCAGAGCTACCAGAACTTCATGATGATAAATAATTCCAGTCAGAGCTCTGAGAATATGCAAGGTGCGAAACAAACACTCATGAAGGAACAAAAAATATATAATTATAAGTTTTTATTCCTGTTGGCTTGATATGGAAGTGCAATTGACTAACTCTTAAAACTATTACTATTTTTGATGTATTTTTTTTAAAACTAAAAGTAAAAGATATGTTAATGGCATAAACAGTAAACAGAAAAAATGCGCTTCCAGTGCACATGGTCTTCCGTGAATGCAGTCAGAGCTTGGCTTGGACTGACATTTGACTGAATTACTATCCCAGTCTGCCCCTGCTGCAAACCTATGCATGCAAAGGTGTTTTTGGTAAGCATAGGTTGCAGAGGCTCTCAGTGGAGCTGACCTTCACACCTTCCAAATCTCCAAAACACGTCATTGGGACCCACAAGCTGATTGGTTGGAGAGCGGAAACAGCAACATAAACATCTCTGAACAATCATGCACACCGGGTTCCGCACAGCTTGGAGAAGCATGTTTCAGCCTTTACGGAAATAACTTGCTCCAAACGATATATTAGCTTAACTGACTTCATTCTTTAGAAATCAGTGGTATCCATGCAATTTAAGAGGAAATGTCCAACTATGTATATATCTGACCTGGTCCAGCATCAGCTCAGATATGTCAAATATGTTGATCAACTGTATGGCAATCCAGTCAGCTTGGCTTAAAAATTTAGTACTAACTAACCTCAAGGAGGAAAGGTTGTATGGTTCAACCCTTTTTAATTTAATGAAGCATAAATCTTTCGTATGGCAAACATTAAGTTATAACCATTCTATGAGTGAATGTACAAACAGCTGGTGCAGAAAGCTCCAGCTTCTCTCTGCAGCTCAGATAAAAAATATACTTGTCTCTTGCTTCTCAACAAAGACTACAAACTCCTACTAACACCCTGAGGTGGTTAAGGAAACAGACTTGATGGACACGTCTCACCTGAAATTTTCACCAGTGCTGTACACCCTGCTGTCCTGTCGCGGGCCATCACGATCTCACCCCTGTCTCGTTGTCTGAAGATATCCTGGGAGGCTGCACTCATTTCATTTTGATAGAAATGAAGTTGGGAAGCAGAGCTGTTCAATTACGCAGCTCAGGCCCACCAGGAGAGAAGTGACACCACATCCGACACTCACACAAGCTTCCAGAGTCAGGGGAACCTGCGAGGAAGAGGAGCAGGAGGAGTGAAAGAGGAGACAGGAACAGAGAGCAGGAAGGGGTGCAAGGGAAAGCGACAGAGACAAAGAGCGTCCACAATATACAATGTATAATGAGTACTTTGCAGAATGGCTGGCCGACAAGCCCCAGAGTGGAGATAATTATGGCATGGCAGCAGCAATGAATCTCTGCAGAATGAACAGATCTGCTACTCCCCTCTCTATTTGTCTTTGGCCCTGTGAAGCCCTCCCGTCTGTAGTCTGACCTGAAGATTACCTCTCAACACTCACCTCAGCTATGATGTAGCAGTTTCCCTGAAAATGCTGGTTTTAAACCTTTATCATGCACATCTTTACTTTGTGGCCTTATCGATTCAATAAAAGCAAGTTGAAAAGACAAGGATTTCTGGCAACAGTGGTGTTTTTGGGATGTGTCACTGTCTGGAATGCGCGTTTTCTGGGAGGACCGGACTGTGATGGGAAAAGGATGGGACTCACACAGTGACAAAATAGTGTGTGCAAATCCCAGTGCTATATCAGGCAAAAATATCAAAAAATAAAATGGGCAGGCTAATTGAACTATGCAAGTCCTTAACTTTGTGTTTTGAATCCTAAACAAGCCCTTCAACAAATGTGTTTTATATTTCTAAACGGAGAAACAGTTAGTGTTGTAAATGTACAGAAATGATGAAAAACTTGTATTTACAATTTATTATTCAAATACATTTTCTAACATTTAAAAATAAAAAGACTCGTGTTGGGTGTAGCTAAACCTAAAAACAGGATGAAAAGCAGAGCAGAGCAAAGGAAATGCTGATTAAATATGTATCTGAAATGCTGAATAGCTGTAGCCTGCTAACTCAAACTGTAGTCTGTTTATGTTAGACTGAATCAAAGAACGTCCATGATCAGGAAAATCAAGAGTTGATTTCCTGCACGCTTTATTATATCCTGTAAGCCTGGGCTCAGAGAGGATATCAGGTCATTCTAAGTCAAAAGGCTAAAGTCTGAGGTGGGAGTCTTTTTTTGATTTTCTCATTATGTGCATTTTATTGTTATCTTGTTTTCCAAACGTGTGGTTTTTCATTATTTTTGCCACAATATTCACAAGATCTGGCTTTTAGTGATTGTTTGGGACTGTTTGATCACGACTGAGTGATATGTGCTTGATGCCTTGAGTTTTTGTGTTGTAAACTGTTGTACACGCTGATATAAGTGATGGTTGGGCTCAACCTGGGTTAATTTAAATTCTATTAGGTGGTGTCTATATAAGGCCAGTCGGTCACATGAGTATTACGAAGATGTAACGTCATTACTGCACTCAGTAAATCTTTGTTGGGAGCATCTATTCAGTGTACCTTTTCGTGATATTGATGAGGGTTACATGCATATAGAAATGCTCAAATACAACAACACAAATAGACATAAACTACACACCTGCTTATTGTACAGTGAAAGAGAGGCACAGATAGACCTCTCCATGCACACATGGACACACACACAGAGGCGCAGAGTGTTGGAAATGGCTCAGACTTCCTGGGGGACTCAGCTTGCTACCATTACGCCGCCAGAAATGAATCATCTGCTATTGATTTCTGCACACTCTCCTCCACTAGCGTATTCATCACAGCTCGATTTCAGAATCTTTCTCTTTTCCAACCATTTCCATAAAAGCCTTTTGATTGATCCTCGAATTGCGCCAGACTCGGGTGTTTTACTCCTGTTTGGTTTCCAGGCGGTAGCTGGATTTGTCCCTTGATTATTTACAGGGTGAGAAAGCCTGTGGCGCTGATTAATTTCCACCTAATTGTAACCTGTGTGTGCTGTATTGATTTTCTAGACATGACTTCGCCCAGAGCTGCAAATTAATAATATCGCAAAGACAAATGTGTCTAAAACTTTAACCTAACCCTTAAAATTGATGACTATTATAGAAAACAATCATTTCTTTGCAGGTAAATATTGCTTTTCTGACAAAACTGGGCCCCAGCCCCCAGTTTGACAGTAACAAATACATCTGAGGAAGAGGTGAACACCACATCACCTTGTTTCTACCTGAGTGTATAAACTGTGAATATTGATTTGCCTCTGGCTCGCCTGCTTAGGAGGTGAAGAAGCCACATTGCAAAGACAAAATACTATCTAATGCAACTGCTGCACTTATCAAAAGGAGGACATTTGAGCTAATAGAATAATATTCATGTTCAAACACAAATGGTGCTCAGCTGCAGTATAAACAACCATTGTGATGTGTAATGTCTAAGATTCACTTGGCATAGCTGCTAGCGTAGACGTCATGTGGAGGAGGGTATTAATTTTACACTACACTCAATTTAAACGTCAGAGGCTGAATATCCACTGCTGGTGGCTGATAATTATAACCTTTGTTCATTACAGTGGTCAGACGCACAAAACCAAAAGTCAAACATAAAGGTTTGTATGAATAAATTAACCCAATGTATAACACTCCGTTCTCCATATTACAGCCAGTGTTTTTAATGATATTTAAAGCAGTATATTAATGCACTTCCATAAAGTTGGGGGAGATGCAGGAGACAAATAAATCAATAATAATAATAAAAAGAATCATAAACATCAATGCAGGCCCCTGTGGGAGAAGGTCCATAGACATTGAATACATTTCCTATTTGTCAACTCAATAATATTTCTCATCATAAGCTAATGACTCTGCAGGTAAAGCACCGTATCTGTCAAACGTCACATATTCAATTTGTGATGCAAGAAGATTAAATAAAATAAAATAATTTTTCAAAAAACTCCAATATGGTGCCACTTCTCAAAATTCAAAATGAGCTAGTTTGGGGGAGGAGAGGAAATAGCAGTCTTTCAGATTTTTAGATGAATCAGAAGTATGAGAGAATACCATAAAAACATTTGTGTTTGAGTTAAAATACACACGTAAGAGTAAAAAACACACCTTTTTCTTATCAAAAGCAAAATCGTATGCGAGGGCTTGGTCATCCTTTTCCCCCCGGGTTTAGGCTCTCAGTCTACATCTGCAGACCCTACTCAGGGTTGAAAAACCTCACTATCCTGTCCTTGGGGAAAATAAATCTATTCTCTGGTTTGCAATATGTAATCATGATATAAGGAAGGAATTCAGGAAAGAGCTCCTTTAGTGAGGATGTGAACACAACATTATTTGTCATATTATGCCTGTATGAGGGCTCTATCAACAAAATTAATGGGGATTTTGTTGCATTACCATTATAAGGGAGACCAATAGTACTATATAGCAACAGTAATACAGTAACCAACTTTACCATAAAATGTTATGTGAATAAATAGAAATAATAGAATAATAGAAATAGAAATGTATATAAGTAAAAGAAAGCCAGCAAAGCTAAGCAATATTGAATGTTGTACCTAATTCCAATTGTATTTTAAGGATGATAAATATGTTAGACGTATTGTAGTGTCATGTAACATACACTGAAAGCAGTAATGTTGACTTGACACCACATAACTACATCTCAGGAAGCCAAGGGTTGGGAAATACTTCCAGGGACCTGTTCCATGGCATTTTTCCTACATTCAAACATGCCTGAAATGTAACATTTATTACTGTTGAGGGCCAGTGAGTACCAGTTGGTGTACACTGACCACAGTGGTAATTATACTGAGAGGCAGGTAAAGTACTGAGTAATAACCCATAAAAGTAGGGCTGGGGAGCTGTCCTTGATACTTATTTTGTACTTGCAGTACATGGATTCACTGCTTGCTCTACTAACCTTTCCTTTCACATTTTGGAGGTGCTTCAAGTGACTAATTGGGCCCATTTCTCCCCAGACACATATGTGTCCCTGTTAATTCCCAGTCCGAAGGTAACCAGAGCATTGCTGTGCCTTTGGAGGTGACTTGATGCAGCGTCAGGACCTGATCAGGGGGCCAACTAGAGGACCACTGAGGATCCCATTCTGAGGATTAATGGGAAGCATGCTGTTTCTCACCTGGAATTAGCATAGCTGCAACTGCATAGCAGGGAATTGGCAATGGCAGGCCTCAGTGTAGCAGAAGAGGAACAGAGGAGCATGATGCCTCACAAGAGATCACCTTAATGCTGGAAATTTTTATGACGTTACATTGCCTGAATGGAAAGGCCTGGCAATGTGTGGAATTCTTGCTTTCCTTGTCAATCATCCTCCATGTTCATTTCAGCATAAGGCCATTGTTTGCCACGTGTTGAGCCAGACAGCGGTTACACTTCAACTAAGCAAGGGTGAGATCAAAAGTACACAGCAGGTAAAGAGATCAAAGCAAGCTGCTGCTCAGCATCTTATGTGCAGGACTTGACTTCACAGAAACCTGCTCTTGCCATGAAACCAACGGCATGCTGACAAGTCTGGACACCAGCAATTTAAATGCACTTTTCCAAGGAGGTGATGAATGATTTTTTTTTTTGTTTTTTTGTTATCATCCTTCATGTCACTTTCCCCACTGTAAGCCCACACTCTTTCAAGGGGAGCGTGTCTGGGATTTTCCATATGGAGTGGACCGATTATAAGGTAACTAAGATACCCTAACCTTTCCTGCTAAGAGGCTGCGCACACACACTCTAGATCAGTGATTTCCAACCAAGGTCCTTGCACCTCAGGGTTTTCTTCTGTAGTCACCAGTGGGTATGTAGAAAGTTTACAATAACTCACCTATTTGAAAAAAAATAAAATAAAAAAAAGAAAGTAAATTAGCATTTGATTAAAAATATATGTACATGACTGAGAGAGGGCGAAAACTACGAAGCAAGTGAGAGGTCTAAACAATTAGCTAAAAGTATTGAAAATGTAATCAAAATAATTAGCAAAAAGTAGTGGCTAAACAGTTAAAATAATCAGCTAAGTAATCAAGGTCATTTATTTGTCTTTTTTTTTATTATTATTATTATTTTTTGGGGCTTTTTAGCCTTTATGACAGTGGCAGCTAAAGACATTACAGGAAATGGGGCAGAGAGAGAGGGGAAGACATGCAGCAAATGAGCCGCAGGCAGGGGTTGAACCTGCAGAGGACTGACAGCCTCAATGCATGGGGCGCACACCCTACCAGCTCACATAAAACATATAGTATATAGAAATATTTAAATTTAAACTGAATACATAGAATAAAATAAAATGAAACAATATAAACAATTATTTATATACACCACTAAAGAAATAATCCTGTGCATTTTCTGAATATGCATCTGGGGGAATGTGAACAGCAGCAACAAGGTAGTGTTGGCACTTTAACATTACAAACCACTTCTGGAAGGTCTGAACAACTTTCGCTGTGTTTGAGCACCAAGCATCATTGAAGCAAACACAGTCTTTTGTTCAGTTAGCACAGAACATGGTCTGCCCAAGTAACGGCATTAATAAATCCTTTTACCAATTCTTACTGTCCTGTTTTTAATGTATATTTGCACTGATTTTAATTTATTATTGGTCAATTGTTTGTTTCATGTTGTGTTATGTATTTTATTATTCATTTACTCTGCATGACAGTAATGATATTATCACGGAGGTTGAGGGTAAAATGAGTGTAGCGCCCTCTGCTGGGGCCCTATAGATTTGGGGTGGTGCGCCCTGTGTGTAGGCAACAGTCTGTGAATGCCATCTCTGTGGTAAGTGTGCATTTTATCAGTTCTGTAAAAATACAGGGACATTAACTTTGTTTTATGGCTAAAAGTGTGGTTTCTGTACCTTGTAAGATGACTTAAGGCCTCTATCACTTGAGTTAACACTGTATGTTAATATTGGCGATTTTTAATTGTTTAAGTCACGTTATTGGGTGCAGCAAGTGCAGTTTCATTAGCTAGCTTAATTTATATGTAAAATGTGTTGGGTAGCTGCTGGCTAGCACCGGGTCAAATCTATCTTATTTTTGCTATTATGTTATTTTGTTTTAGCATTTTTGAGAGGTCCATGTGCAAGACTGACTGTGAGGGATTGCTTTTTAATGCAACAGAGAAAGAGTCCACAACCACTACACCCACTGACTGGAATAGCTTGATCTGGGATGTTGTGACGGAGCCAGGCCTCTGTGAACTGTGGGCACAATAATCTCTGATTCCCTGTTGCTGATTTAGTCCAAGTCCAATTTTGTATACTCCATTTTCCTGCAACTGGACATTAGCCAGAAGTAGGCTAAGGAGTGGATCAGTTAGATTCAAGCTGGGTTAGCTGGACTCTTGAATAGCATTGAATAATATCTAATTTGAAATCAACTCAAATGAACACAGTTGGAATATGACTGGTGGTGTCTGTCAAAGGGTACCTTGTGTGACAGGTCTGTGGGGGTACATCTGATAAAAAGATTGGGAACGGCTGGTCTACATCAGGGTAAAACAGCTATGCTGATGGATGACCTTTCTCTGAACTCCTGCTGTTTGTCTCACAGCTGATTAGAGAGCCTTGCATATCTGAAAGACTATTTATTCCCCTTCTCGTTTCATCTCCATCTGAAGTTTCCTGACATGCCGAAGGGGATGTGAATCAATGTGAGATCTGGGGAAGAGTATTACTGTGATAAGTTTATTCCAAAGACATGAAAGGGAATGCCATAATAAGCCGTCTGCCCCAAAGTATTTTAGTCTGTGAGCGCGTGTGAGAATTTTAATCTCACAGCTGTCTTGTCTTGTAGACTCGGCTCCCACCAACAGATGACATCTTTTGCGTGACAAATGAGAACTTCACGCTGTATCTAGGTTTCATTTGGAGTCAGATGTGCATTTTGAAAGAGGAACAATGAATATTTAGCCACAACTCATCGTGTCTCTCCATGTAACAGATAAACGTCTAAGAACACAATTTCATCCAGAGCATGATGTCGACAGGCAGTAAGTGGGTTGTTTTGCGTGCAGCTAAAGCTGGAGGAATTCATCGGTTCTGTGTGTGCGCCCTTGTCAAGTGTGACAACAGCACCTCTCCGACAATTTGTTATAAGGCAAGTGTGAGGGCGACCCAGCAGGAGAACTCTTCACTGGCATATAACTTGATTTTCACGTTTCTTCATACAGAAAGAACACGGAGCACTCAACAATAAATTGAACACAACGTACTCTATATACAGTATGTCGGGGAGCAGTGTGACAGAGGAGGTGAATTAATGAAGCTGTGTGGTATTACAAAAAAAGACAAAAATGAAACTTTTGATGTTCATATAAAGTTTATGACACAAGTAGGCCTACTAGAGGAAAGTCAAATAGAGGATTTGGTGCCCTTTACTTTGCCCTTAGTGTCAATGACAACAACCAAGGGAGGAAACAGTATTAAAAGCATTAAGCGTCACAATGTAGAAGTATCTTTCTTTTCATCCTGTGGCTTTGTTGTTGCACCAAAACCCTCCCCATCTGAAAGAATTCTACACATGATAAAAAGCCAATAAGAAACCCACTTACAAGCAACTTTCTCTAGAATAAATCTAGCTGGGTGCATCAGGTTTCTGTAATTCCCTATCCTCATTATGGAAAGCAGGTTTTGGAGTATATGTGACAAAGAAATCAGATTACTTTCATAAACACCTACAGTAACTGGGAACTGCCTGTAAACACATGCGTTTAGTATATTTTAAGAAAACCTGTGGAAAAATGGTTCATGTTTGTATTTTTAGTGGCTGATTTATGACTTTTAGCAAAAACACTAACAGACAATACCCATATTATTGAAGTAGCTGGTCTAAAATTTCATTTTAGACAAATTACTATGTTTACTGGGAGAGATGAAGTATTATATTAAAAACAGTTTGAATGTTTAATAACACTGACACAGAGGAGGACAGCAACCAATCAGAGTTGTTGGCCACGCAGCGTCAGATGAGCAATGTCACTGTGCAGCTTTCATCAGAACCACAGGAGGAGGATGAAGATGAGGAGTATGAAGATGAGGAGTATGAAGAGTGGGGAGGAGATCTGACTAAAAGATACAACAGATGAGTCTCAGCTGTCAGCCCAACAGACAGAATATGTCCAATAAGACTCTGCCGTCGACTCCATCTGATAAAGCTCTGAGGAAATATGAACACAAGATCAACCTGGATGAACTACACTGACTCAGTGATCAATAAAGAGAGCAATAACACTTAGGTAGTGTGGCTGAGTGGTCAAGGGTACTAGATGTAGGCTCTAGTCTCTATGGAGGCATGGGTTCAAATCCCACCAATGCCATCTTCCTCTCAAGCTACAAGGAATATCAATCTCAGCTTTATGACAGAAGGAAAAAGTAAAAAAAAACAAACAAAAAAAACACCTGTCCTCCGAAAAAAAAAAAGTCCTTTGTGTAATGGATACTCCGACAACATGAAGGTTGGTTCCTGTTTGTCAACTTTGTTAGCTCTTTCTAAGGTCAGATCATTGTTTAACAAATCATTTTTCGTTAATGATCTGATAAGTGAAAAGAATTAACATTTTAATGTTTTTAGTTGAGACCTAGCTAAACAGCTCTACTGGTGTAGCTACACAAATTACACTTTTTATCAGTCAGTGAGACAAAATTGGAAAGGAGGAGGGATTGCAATCATTTTTTCTGCACACTTAGTGTGTAGTGACATTGACCTGAGTGAATTAACAGCCTTTGAATATCTTGCTCTTGAGCTCAACAGAATTATCAGTGCTCATCATTACATCCTATCGACCACCAAGATATTCATCAGGGTTTTTGCAGGAATTCTCAGAGCTGATCAGACTTAGTATCATTAGATATGATAGGATCAAGCCTGAATGGAGACCTGAACATTCATGTCAACAAAAAGAATGACTCCAAAGGCATGGAGCTTGTGAATACTGGACAGCTTTTAACTTTAACAACATGTGAATGAAGCCTCATCAGCATGGTAACATTGTGGACTTGGTAATAACAACAGGGTTAAACATCAACAGTATTAGAATGACTTATTTCTGACCATCATTGTGTGTTTTTTGATGCCAAACTAATCTTAACAAAGACTAAAAGGGAATTTCTGGTTCAAAGATGATTCCTCGATGGCAAGGCCAAAGAAAGGTTTTGTAATATTATGAGATCATTTGAGTCACACAGCTATGACGGCTCTTTAAATGACATGGTTGAACAATTCAGCAATACCCGTATCATCTGCTTTAAATGCAGTTGCTCTACAAAAGGTTAAAAAGAGGATGACTGACAGAATCTGACGATGGAGGGAAACTGGGCTCACAGTTCCCTGAAATATAGTCAAAGAAGCCATGGCTATCTATAACAAAGCAATATGTCTGGCAAGATGGTATTTCCATTCTCACTATATATGCTGCCACTTGGTGACATCATTAGACAACACTTTGTATTTTTCCATAGCTCTACAGATGACACTCAACTGTACATCTGTGCTGAACCAAGTTATGTTGCTATAGACTCAATTACTATCTGCCCTTTGGCAATAAATAAATGGATAAACAATCATTTCTTGAAGTTAAATGAGGAGAAAACTGAAATCCTACCAGTTGGCTCGAAAAAAAAAAGAGAAATGCTGTTTACTAATCTGGAGAAATGAGCTTCTGGATTAAACATGAGTTTACAAATCTTAGTGTTATCCCAGATTGAGATCAAGTCCCATCAACAAGGTGATGAAAACATATCTTTTCCACTATAGATCAACATAGCTAAAGCTCAGCCATCTATAAATAAAAAAGATGCTGGAAAACTGATTCATGTCTTTTTTTCAACTCTTTCACTGTAACACACTGTTTACTGGCCTCCCAACAAAAAACACTGAGAGACTTCAACTCATTCAAAACTCTCCAGCTTGGCTATTAACCAGAACCAAGAAGAGAGAGCACATTAGTCCAGTTTCAGCTGCTCTGCACTGACTTCCTGTAAGATTCAGAATTGATTTTAAGGTCCTCCTCCTTGTATACAAAGCTTTAATGGACTAGGACCAAGCTACATCGCTAACTCCCTCACTTATTATTTGCCTTCAAGAACACTGCGATCATCTGCTGCTGGTTTATTGGAGGTTTTCCAGCAACAGACAAAACAAATTCAGGGGTGCAGCCTATGTCCATTTATGCCCCAAAGCTCTGGACACACTACCTACAGATATCAGGCAAGCAGCTTGCCGAATATTTTTGAAAGAAAACTTCTCTCTTTACTTTAGCCTTTAACTAGCTATGACTTTCGTGATACAGGTCTGAAACGCTCATGCTTTGCCTCGCATTTATGCGTTGCTTTACTTTCTTAAATTCTTGTATTTTAGACATTCTATTTAATCTATTTTACTTATATTTTATCATTTTATTCTGTGGTTTTACGCATTATCTTTGTTTACTTTAACTATCAGCATGAATTGGGTTTTATTCTCCATCTTTATTTTATTCATTTTTTTAATCCCTGTTTTTATGTCTATTCTGTCTTTTCTATGTGAAGTACTGACTTGGTGCAGGTGATTTCTATGTTGTAAAACACTTTGAGCTGCAATTCCTGTATGAAATAAATAAAGTTTCTGTGTATTTTTGTACTGCTTCACCAAGATGTGAGTTAAAGTCAGATGCTAATCATGATTAGCACATTAGCAAGCTACTGTTTCAGGTCACTCTGCTTCCAAAGCAAAGAATTTCTGAATTAAAAGGAACGGATCAATGAAAACTGACTGTGAATTTTAATGACTCTACGGTGTCATATTTGTATTTCGTTAAAGTCTTACTTTTATTAAGTTGTACTTCCCCTTAAAAAAGGGAATAATAATTAAGACACATAATCCTTTTGGACAGGGCCTGAAAATTAGTCACTTAGTTTCCTGCTAATTGGAGGCACTGTCATATAGTTGGAATCTATAAATACATTTTAGAAAGCTCAAAAGCTAATTTCATTTCTGTTACATAGGTCAGCATGGCCAGCCACAGGTAAAAGTACCCAGAGTCCCAGTTAATAACTGTACAGCTACATGGGTTGGACACAAGACACAGCTCTTCACCTCTGGCATGTTCTGGCCATGCTTCCATGGACAGTGGTGTCTCCAAAGATGCTGCTGAGGGAGTGTCTGTCTGGCATCATACATGTTGTAATACAGGCACAGGGGTCTTGCTGTGGTATACAGTCAGGAACAATAACAAGACATGACATTAAACAGTTTTTACTCTATGCATAATTTCTGACAGACCAACAGTGCAGCAGAGTGTAACAATGGTGGAGGAAAAAACAGGCCACATCAAGCATTTTACTCAACTGAAACCCATCAGCAGCTCTTTAAGTTGAAATGTTTGATGTCAATGACTGGTCTCATTCTCAATTCATCAGCAGTGACAAGAATGCAAATTGTCTCCTTCTTCATCACTCCTGTTTCAAATACAATGTTATGACAGTAATAATTAGCATATGCAGTTGGACAGTGTTATCTGACAAAGAAACACTAATGACACATTATTTATATGTAGTTTAACATCATGGCAATAAAGTTAGATCAGCATCAGCATGCCAGAATCGACAAATTTGTGCAGAAAGCCTAACATGAGGTTTGAAGCTCCCACAGCACTCACCAGTGTTAAATCTAGAATTTGTATCAGGGCCGTACCATTAGAATGAGAATCCTGGATCACAGCTGACGTTACTCTGTGGCTAATATCAATAGCTACATACTAATGGAGCAGGTGGAGCAGATGTTGACTGTGAGAGGCAGAAAAACAAATGGGCTGGCAAACAAATAATTACTCCCCCTGGCCTCCATGTCTGTGTTCACCATTGGCGTTTAGTTGCAGATAGTGGTGAACAGTAGATATTCCCACTGCATGCTACAGCAGTGTCTTTCTGATGGGTTCTCTTGAAGATAATCCAAAACACCCTCACGCTGGAGGGGGTTCACTGCTGGCTTCAAAGTAATGTTCAGAGTTCAAATCCAAAACTTGGAACAATGTCTGATTTAAACCAGCCACATAAATTCCTGAACATAAATATTGGTATCCATGCAGCTTCAAGGCAATGTTTTTTTTTTAGGGTTTCAAAGTTAAGGTTATTTGTTAAGATCTGGGCTTTCACACTGTGGTTTGACAGGATGAACTACTGTTCCAGCAGAATGACTCCTCTTATGGTGTGATATATCTTGCAGCATTGTTCCAATGGAAATTTCCAATGCCTCTAACTCCTTCAGTGCCAAAACCTCCATGCTATCTAATCTTGTATTCAGTCTTCAAATCTTGTAGTAACAGTTAAGTGAAAGACTGGCACTTAATTTCAAAGAATCTCAACTATTTTTAAGAAATTTTAACAAAAAAACTAAAGGGAAATTGATCTAAACCACATATGTCAAGCAGCAGCACACCAGACTTGACTCATTTCATTAGCTGATCTCAGTCTTCAGACAGCTGATTGGTCAGACTGCGTGCTCTTGATTGGTTGGAGGAAAAACCTGCAGCCACATGGCCCTTTGTGGAATGAGTTTGACATGCCTGATCTAAACCATCCTGCCAACAGATTTTCTTTTGTTGCAAGATGAGAACTGACAGTTGTGAGTTGACGCGTCACTGTTTGTGAATGAAACAACCCCAAAGCTGTTGATGAAGATGAGATTATCCTCACAGGAAAAGCCCTTGTACTGAGTGACTTCCATGTGACTTTAAAAAAGATCACTGTTCTTTACCCCTTCCCAATGGTCAACACTGTTTTTTTCTTTTTGAATAAATACATCTTTTCCAAAACTTAAAGCAACAATAATATTTATTTATTTATTTATTTGGCCTGGAAGGACTCCACAACAAGCCAGACATCGCACACGTTTGGCTAATATGTTACAGTACAGTAGCCTATTTTCACATCCAGCAGACACAGAGAAACACTAAGGAAGAATCGGGGGGAGACATTCCCCTTTATTGTCACACATCATGCACATGCGGAACACTGCACACGAAGGTGAAATTTGTCTCTGCTTTTCACCCATCCTGGTCCAGGAGTGGTGGGCAGCCAGACCGGCGCCCAGGGACCCATCTCGTTGTCACCATTGGTCAGGTGGTGATCTTCTTGCATGTTTTTAGTGGGGGTATATTTTTTTTTTTTTTACGGAGGATACCCCAGGTGAACACGGGGAGAATATGCAAACTCCACACAGAAAGGCCCTTTTTTCCTCAAGCAGCAGGCACCGAAGGCATGGTGGAGGACACACCCCCGGTGCCCGCAGCGAGAATCGAACCCGGGACCTTCTTGCTGTGAGGTGAGTGTTGCCACCGTGCGTGGTGTTTATGTCCACCTGATAAAAATAAGCCAGATAGTCACTCCTCTTATAACTCTGTATTGGCCTCTACCAACTCCTGAAAAAAATATCTGGTTCTATAGGTAAATGGTTCACTATGCTCTCACAGTGAGAATGAACCAATGAAAGAAGAAAGACAGAGAAGAAAGAAACAGAAAAACAGCAAAAAATAAATAAATAAATAAATAAATTTTGTTTGTTTAATGTTAAGCTGAGGAAAGTTACAGTCTCATCATCATCTGACACAGATATGATGTTTTCATTTGCTACTATTTTCTTCAGCAGGAGCTTCAGATTGTCTCATTTAAGTTTTTATCAGCACACATCTTTCATTTTTGGGGGCTTTTTATGTGGCATATGTGACAAATTTATGTGAAAATTGTGCATAGATAGATGCAAATGCACTTAACAAGCAGCTTCTTTCACATTACACATAGTTATTAATCCACCATTGTTCATATACAAATAATACAGTTTAAACCAAGCAGGTTTTCTTTTACCAATAACCACCAGTTCAACTTAACCTTTCCAAGCTTCAGCCAATTTCTATTTTGGAATTTTTTTTTTTTTTTTTTTGCCTTAACCTCCCCAAACCTTAACCACAGCCACAGATCTGAAAATGATAACATAAATCAATCACAGTCATAGGCAATAGGCATAGTTTTGGAAGGCTCACTCAAACAGTCTTGTCCTGATGGGAAGGGGCATCAGATAAGATAAGATAAGATTTTATTGATGCCACATTGGGAAAATTTAGTCGTTACAGCCAGCAAGTATTCCAAAGAGCAAGCACAGTGGCAAAAAAAAGGTCAAAAAGCTGAAGTTCTAAAGTTGCTGAGTTGAATTGTTTTGTATAGATGTAATTGCCGATCAAGAGGTTGCCCATGTTTATTTTTGGTGGGAGATCCATGCACTCTAAAAGATTAAACATCCTGAATGCCTTGTGAATGGGTTCAGCTGGCCGTTATGCTGGGCAGGAGATGTCGGTACAAGAATGAAAGCCACTGTATTGTTACAGTACGTGAGTCAAAAACACGGCCAGGACCCCGGATGCAGAGACAGGATGAAAACAGTTTATTGGAACACACAAAGTACAAAGCAAAAGCCAACAAAAATCTCCACTCCGTGGGAAAAAGGCAAGGCAGGCTCAAAACGACAACTGAGGATCTCAATACTATCTTCTACAAAAACTAAGGCAAACACAAAATCACCACTGCTGGGAATTCTCGAGAAAAATAAGAAACCAAAAATCACCTAGACAGGGAAAAACGGCTCGAAACAGAAAAAATGACAAAAGCACTCGAAAAAACACTGGAGCTGGAAGCGAGGAAGGAGGCTAGGCAGAACAGCGTGGCGAGACACATGTGCGCAGGGCTAGGAAATCTTCCGGCACTGAGCAGGTGGAGCTGGCTGAAGTAGGCCGCGGCTGATCACCTGATGCCGCTCAGGTGTGTCTCCTGGATAGGGCACGGAGATCGGCCCCGCCTCCTTCCACACTCCAGCGCTGCAGAGGAGGAGAGTGAGAGGAGAAGGGGAGAACATCGAGGAGGGGGGGGGGGGGGGCGAAATACTGGCAGGAGACAAAACATGCACAGAACTCGAGACCACAACATGTATGTCCTTATTACCATATCTCATTACTAGAGTTATCACATATGAAAAGGTTTCCTTTTCTCCAATCATCAAGTAAGTACTACATCTAATTCTATTAACAGCCCTTAAAGATCGTTTTGGTTCTAAACCTTTATTCTTTATTTTATTGATTTATCTATTTTTCACTCTAGTATAGCGTTTGGTTGCTGTAATGTTTTTGTTTAACATTACATACCACATACTGTTCTGTTACCCCCCAAAGTGATGACAATGTCATTTGACTTGGGGTACTTGTTGAAAAAGCAGTAAAATTCAGCTCTTTCATTTCAGTCACTAGTTCATCTATCATTGTGAACTATAGCATTAAAGCCTGTAGGCAAAGGAAAATCATGTATATTACAGTGGTGACATGTCAACATTTTATTATGATTTAAGAGTCACCCATACTATTGGTTTGGCTGAAGCAGTGGTGATTGGCTTTTGTATTGCTTTGACCCACAGTCCATGACAGTCGCAGTGCTTTTCGGACTGACAGACCACTTCTGAGGACGCTGATAAAGATAAATAACTTCCATTCAGGAAAATTTCCTGCATCATTAAACATGGCAAACCTATTAGTTTGGAGAGGTTTGGAGGAGAATCCCACAAGAGATCAGCTAAATCAGATCCACTGCAGCAATCATAAAAAGAAGGATAGCGCCTTGCCAGCCCAGCAGCATCAAAAAGGATATATGGAACTTAACATGGCTCTTTGTGCATGAATAAACAGGATGATGATTCACTCTGCGTACAGATAAAAGCAGCTCTCAAGTGCTGCCCTTTATTTTGACTTTCATTTTTGCCGTCACGAGTCGATTCACTGAATGCCCATAACCTTTGCCGTCAGTGTAGCTTTGAGCATTGTCTGATTCTGCGTTACCTTTCCCCATTAAAATACCATTAAACCTCTAATACAATACATTAACAATACAGGATTCAAAAGGGGCAATCATAGGTAGTTTCGTCTGCTCCTGTGATGGCTAATGGGTGCCTTTTGTGACTCAGGAGGCAGACAATGTGACCCCTGAGCTAAAATCGTCATTCATTTTTATAAGAGATTAACATTTTACTGAGCAAGGGAAGGAAAACATGGACAGACTATTCACTTTTCTTTAACAAACCCTATCTACACATATATATTATCATGAAGTTATCCCCCTGCAATATAGGGTGAGGAACAACGAAGAGAATAACCAAAATCATGTGTGGACACCTTGGACTGTTCAGTTTTAAAGTGGACATTTGGTAGTAGTAATGGGGAACTTTGGGTCCGGAGACCGCCTGTGTGTGTAGAGAGCAAGGGCTTTGGTTCAAATAAGAGGGCCCGCAGAGCTGGACGTGCACTGGCATACCTTTTGTTGTGAGTATATATTGACATTTCACACTCCAGTAAATGAGCAGGTCCTGGCCCTTGGCCTTCGATGTGGGTGCAGTGCCACAGAGCAAATTAAAGGCAGCTCAGGGGAAAAGACAGGAAATAGACATAGCCTCTCTGTTGGGTTGTTTGTTTTTCTGAGGGCCAAAAGAGTCAGCAGGCCAACAACATAGTTTGTATGCACTCTTCCCTCTCACTGTCTCTCTCATCTATCTATCTATCTAGATAGATAGATACAGTAGCAAATTAGTTAGACCTGTATTCCTGATAAGTTATGTACTTTGTTATACAACAGTTAATTCTGACCGAGAGGTTGGTCTGTGGTCCCACATTCCTCTGCTCCTAGTATCCTGCCATGACTTCAGCTTCCAGAGGAGTCCCGCCTAGGTCTCCAACCTTCAGAGGGGTTCCACTTTCACCACCGGCCTCCTGCCTGAACTCCAGAGGGATTCTGGGTCTGTCACTGGGCTGACCACCTGAGGACTCCAGCCCCACCTCTGTTCTGCCCCCAGGCCACCCACTTTAGGTCTCCAGCTCCGCACTTGGGTTCACCAGTCCTTTAATAGTATGCATGCATCACTCTGCCTTACAGGTGTTAGTCACATTAGCAGTCATTTGCTGTCTATCTTTGTAACAAACTTTTCACCTCAAAAATCAAGATACTTACCCAAATAAGGTTTGATTATGTATGGTCGTAGGTGGAGCCTCTTATTTTTTAATGAGATTGATATACAGGTGTGTTTGGTGATGGCCTGAAAGGGCTGTAAAACAAACGCACCTCCCTGATCCTCTGAGGACGAAAAAAGTTGCATCATGCCTCGCTCTTCTTTGAGGCAGTCCTGTTCATTAACTGTGAAGCATAAAGTTGTGATGCTTCCACACCGTTGCCTGGTAGCTATGCAGTTACGGCTCATGCAAATGCTAAACTATCATCTTGAACAGGAACAGTTTAATGCAGACAAAGAGCTGAGTGTCACATAGCACACATGCACACAGAAACTTACTCAAGTCACTTTCAGGGATGTTACATATATTTACATTCAATGCCTGGAGAATTACACAAACCAGTACTTGCCTGCCCATAAACCTAACCCTGGCCTTGAGTCTGAAATGTGTGAAAATAGCCTTAGTCTCACACACACACACACACACACACACATACACACACACACACACACACACACACACACACACACACACACACACACACGGACACACCACAGCTTTATATTCCATCAGTGTGGTGGACTGACAGCTTTTCATTTGGACCATCTTTGTTGATAACAGGTTCTTTTCAGGAAAGAATTAGAACAAGCTTGATTGTGTGTCCGCTCACAGTTTATTTGGTTGACAGAGGTGGTGTACCTCAAATCAACATACCTTCACCTGCATAGCCTAAATTTGTGTGTGTGGCGGTACGTGTGTGTGTACATAGAATGAGTCAAGACAGTTTTATTTATATACCACAATGTCACAAAGTTTGCCCCAGGGAGCTTTACAATCTGTAAAGCATATAACACCCTCTATCCAGTTAGCAATAGCTGGGTCTTAACTGATAAGCTAATAAAATATATTCAGAGTCTTATTTGTAGCATCAACTTCTGTCTCATAAATCTCTTTTTGTTGAGCACTGTATACTTCAGTAGAGGAGGGTTGCAACACATCTAATAGGCTACTGTAGATAGCTAAATCTGATTTGGACTGTGGCTCATAAGGATGGCAGTTTCTGTTAGTTATTCCACCACTCACAGGTTTGTTGCCCTCTGTGCGTTGTAAAAAAAAAACAAAAAAAACAAAACTGTTTCATACAAACACATCTTAATAACCATAAGAACTGTACAAATATTAGAGCAATTATAATGTCTATTAAAAAAAAAAAAAAAAAAAAAAGATTCTGATGATAACAATACTGTACGCACAGTGCCTTAATCATGAGCTGCATCTGTGTGTGCAAGCTGCCCTTTGAAGAGGAGCAACAACAGTTATGGGATAAAGCCATCAGAATCAGCTTTATTGATCAAGTATGGGTAAACATACAAGGAATCTCTGGGTCACGGAATAAACAAATGAGCTAAGAACAAAGACAACAAAGCTGAACAAATAAAGGTAAAGAATAGATAAAATTATCATGTACACAAGTATTTGCAAAAAAAAAATAGGTGTGTGTATATATAGATATACATATATATAAAGCACCAATGACAAACAATATAAATGAAAGCTCTATATACAGGTCAAGTATCTTGTAAGTTGTAAACAATACAAATATTGCAAAGACATAAATACTAAATGAATGTACTGTACATGGAGTGAATGATCATGTACAGTATATGCATGTCTACAACCAGTATTTACAGCATGTTGGATTTATATTGATTGTAACAGTGTGTGATATGTACATGTTAAAAATCAGTGGATGTTTTGGTGTTAGAGGGTTATTGACACTGTATTGTTGATTTAAGTGTTATCAGAGTGATAGCCTGTCGGAAATTGTTCTAGTCTCTGATTGTTTTGTTACCAGTGTTTTGCTACAATGTTCTGTAGCCCCTTCCACCAGGAGAAGGTGGAACAGGTTATATCCAGGGTGTGATGTATCTACAGTGGTGTTATCTGCCAATTTCCTGATTCTAGTGATGTACAAGTCCTGGCTGGAGAGTGGGTTGGCACCAATGATTTTCTCCTTAGTCTTGATTGTCCATTGTTGTCTGATCCTGTCCTGTTTGGTGGCTGATCCAAACCATAGAGTGGTGGATGGACAGAGAACAGACTGGATTATTGCAGCGTTGAACTGGATCAGCAGCTTTTTTAGCAGGTTGACCTCCCTGAGCTGGTGCATGAAGTACGTCCTCTGCTGGGCATTTTGGATGGATCTTGGATGCTCAGTTTTGGTCCTGCGGATTCCAGAAACCTGAAGGATTTCACAGCAGACAGATTGTTGTTGAGTATGGTGATGGGGGGTGTGGTTATGGGACTTCTCCTGAAGTCCACTGTTATCGCCAGTATTTTGAGTGTGTTCAGCTGCAGATTGTTTAACCTCCCATCTCTAGGCAGACTTGTCACTGTTACTCCTTTTATATGTTTTACTGGAGCGTCCAGATGTGGCAACTATAGTGACTGGAAGTTGTCAGCTCAGCCTTTGTGCTTGCTGACAATTTCAGCTCAGTAATTCAATTCAAATCCAAAGTTATACAGTTAACTTCACCAAAAGCAAAGTGTATATTAAAACACACGAATAATCTTCTCATGTTTGTGACTGTCAGTAAGTGACATGTGGGGTGGATACAAGGTAACGGATGGGCTCAAACACAGATAACAGAGATAGATCTGGTGCAGTTCAATGTTCTTTAAAAACATTAACTGAGGAATATAAGACTTACAGAGAAAGAGTGGCAAACAAGGTTGAAAACCAGAAGGATGTCCACCACAAACAAACAAATCCAATAAGGATTACGCAGAAATCCAAAATCCAACAGACAGGCAGGTCAAACACTGAATTTAGGCAGGCAACAACAGATATAGGTAACCAGATATCAGTAGTGCATAGAACTGACTTCACAATCTGGCAAGGACCTAAGGAAGTGGGGCCGTGCATGGTGCTAGTGATGGAATGAGTTACAGCTGCTTGCTTACGTAAATTAGAGAAACTATCCCTCAACAGTGGAGCAGGTCTATGACACCACTTATCCCCCACCTACAATGCTGTCCTTTCATCCCATCCCCTGAGATTTAACAACTATTCACAGATGGCCTCAGATGACTCCAACGATTCCAAAGAGTGTTGTTACACAGCCAGGAGCAACAGCCCAAGCCCACCATTTGGAGGAGGTATTAAAAAGCCTGTCTGAAGAAGAACAGCTTGGAGTTGGCTGACTTGACTTGCAATGGTGGAAGTAGCATTAGCATTCTAATTTACTATTGTTTCAAGATGGGCATGATGAACACTGTCTGTGGAGATAATTATTGGCAGTATCAGTATAAATTTAAAAGTAGGATACCATTTCCTGACTGATTACTTCACAGATCACTTAAATTGTGCAAGAAATGTTTGATGCTATTAGGTTTCTTTCTAATGAGTGAAAAGCTACTTAAAGATAGAAAACAAACAAGCAAGTGCAGATGTACAATAAATAAAATATTAAGCCTTGCATGTGTAGTGTAAACAGCAATTACAATTCCCAAACCCTTTGAAATGATTGATTGTAATGATTCAGTTTCACCTTGAGGGTATATTAGAATTGATAGATATAACACCTTAGTAGAATTTAATGTGGCTCAAGTTCATTGTACATAACAGATCAATACAGGGGCATTGAATATTGCATGTAAAACATATATCTACTACTTTTCCAAACATTTTTATTTTTCTTTGTCTGACAGTTTGGTTTTCTTTACAATGACAAATTAGACTCGAAGCACCAATGGTGCAGCATTGGACTCTTGCTTTGGCTTGTTTGTATTAGTTAGTTAGCAAGCTAGCAATTGCCCAAACTATATTAGTGTATTTGGCTTGCTTGTTAATTAGCAAGCTAGCTTGGTACTCAGCTATCTAGCTAGCTATTTGGCAAACGAACAAACAAACAAGATAGGTAAGCCTCTTCTAAGTATGTGTAGTCTATAACATCCATAGTCTGTGGCAACTTAACCAATGCCACAGTAATGCTGGAAAGCATGCAACACTTCACAGCCAGAGTCACAGCCAACAACCATCTTTTTGTATTATTGTAGGCTGTGCTCTTGTTGGACACTGGCTTCGGAGATATAGCCATATTGCCTCTTTGCCTGCTCAAATGAATGCTTTGGTGATTAATTGTTTTAAATGGCATTTCGATCAGAGTTTGTTTTTTTGCCATTCATTTGTGAAAGTTAATTAGAAAGTCCAAACTTTCACAAAGTTGTGGTTCTAGCCATTGAGGTTGAACTCCAAAGAGATTATTTCTTTCTATGCAGCCAGAAAGTTCTGCCTCCAAGAACGCTGTGTAACTAAAACACCAATCTGCTGGACACACACACACACAGACTGTGGTTGTTGGCAACTAGGATGATGTATGAGATCTATGAACTAACACATCACAACAAACTAATACTGACAAGGGCATAGTACAGCCAAAATTTTTGAGGGGGCACAAATTGATACAAACGTCCACAACATAAATCAGTAGAGAACACAGACAAATAAAAGCATATACAGTATGAAGGGGACTTTCCACTACAGGCACCTAAAAACAGGATAGGGGGATTTATGTCTATGGCTTGATCATCACAACACTCCTGTTCGTCAGACATCAGTTATCCAAGAGGCACAGTCCCATCACTTTTAATGTCCATGACTGAGACTAAAACATTTGGATGCCAAAGCACCCAGACTTTGGTATTTTTTTCTGAAAATCAGATAGCCTGAGGTGCTAATGGAGCTGTGTCTCATCCCTGACAGATTGTGACGGCTGCTGTGGTTTTTCACAAAGAAAAAAAAGTTTGCAGACTTTCATAGTGCCCTGACCGTCTTCACAGGTAGCGCCTCTGTCCTTGTGAGGACATGTTCATGCGTTTGGGTAGGATGGCTCCAGCTGATGCAGGCTCTGGCCAGGTCTTAATTGTCTCACTATTAGCTGCCAGTCAGCTGCCAAGACTGCCTGTTTCCTGCTGTGGCATAATGCCTTGGAATTCACCCTGAGAGCTGTTGAATGAGGGTTTCTCAAAATACTGCTCTGTTTTTAAAATGTGTTTTGTTTTGATTTTTGCTGTTTTTGCTTTTACAAGCCTCTGTTGTATCCACTAATAGAAAGTTAAAGGGTGATTATGACTATTTTTATGGCTTTGCCTGTAGTTTCTTTCAGTTATGATAACATCATACTCCAACACATTCTCATCCCAGGTCTTCTGCCAGAAAGTCATTCCAACAATCCTCTTCTTCTTCTTAACCAAGTTTAAGATTGTGAAACAATTGTACTTGTGAAATGCTCACAGTTTGGCTAGATTTAAGCACCACAACTCCTGGGTTAGGTTTAAGAAAAGATTGATTCAGGAAAAACCTTTCTGACACATGGTTAATGTGAAACAGTCACAGCTTGGTTTGCAAGCTAATTGATAAGATACAGGAAGAATCAGTGACCTCTGGTTTTGCATAGGAAATGATCCCTGTTCCCATGGATGGTCATGTGTATGAACCACTACCCTATCCAACCTCCACCTCCCTAAGAACATTTTTGCTCTTTTTGCCACCTTGTCTAACACTGCTGCAGATGGTTTTATATTGAAGTTAGAACGTCTGATGTGTTACACTAAGGGGTGTAACAAAATGTCAGTATTTCACTATATGGGAATGAGACTATGTGGAACCAGCTCATGTGCCTGACAACCAACAACATGAAATCATTCAGCTGCAGAGCAATGACCTCCCATGTCAGTGTTAGAGAGTACAGTTTCACATATAAACTCATCCTCCTGCTCCTTAGATATCACTTCCACAAAGTTGCTCAAGGAAGTTATTTTTAACAGATTAACAGATTTTTAACAAGTCCCTGACCTTTCCAGATACTTTTAAGCATGCCATTGTTTACCCAGTTTACTCTACTAAAAGAAAACTAACTTGGACCAATCTCTAAACTGTCTTTTTTTTTTATCTAAGGTTGTGGAGAAAGTCATTTGAGCCCAAATGATATCTTTTATAAATAGTAATAGTATTTTTATTTTTCCAATCTAGTTGTAGAGCCTTTCATAGTACCCAGGCAGCACTTGTGAAGGTTACTGATGACCTACTAACTGCAGACAGGGGTGACTGCTTGATTTTAGTTCTCTTACATTTAAGTACTGTCACACAGTTGATCACAGTATCCGTTTGCATTGTTTGGAGGCCTGAGTAGGTATCAAGGGCTTTGTTCTTAGTTTATAATGCAGATACCTCCCCAACAGAACTTCTGTCACTCCAAGGAACTTTTCATCCTCAATGGCTCAGTTGAATTGTGGTGTACTTTGAGACTCAGTTCATGCCCCCCTCATGTTTTAAATATACATGCTACCTCTTGGCCAGGTTATTCAAAATCATGACTATGGAACTCTCTGTCTTCTGAACTCAGACACTCTGAGTCTCTAGCCTCTTGTAAATTTCGGGTCTGAACTGATCTGATAAGACCCTGGAAAACCAGCTGCATCATTATCATTACCATCTGACATCAGACGCTTCACCAAGGAGAAACAGTTCCAATCAACGTGGAGGTTATTGTGATATGATTGTTAAATCATTTACTATGAACAGACAGGCATGACTGGTGGTGAAATTGGGAGCTCTCAGAGGACCAGGCAGTACACCAGAGAGAAGGCGGACGCCCTCTGTTGGTCAGACTGGAAGCTGGCAGCAAAAGAACTGGTGACCTCTGAAACCCGGGAACTGATGAACACTGCATTTCAGGAAGTGGTTGCTGCTGCAGCAGGGAAACTGGTGAACAATGAAGCTCAGAAACTATTCGTGACTGCTGCAGCTCAGGAGAAGGGTGGCTGCTGCAGAGCTGGAAACAGTTGGAGGTCTTACTGGGTGTTTGTGAAGATGGCCGACTGATGATCTGGGATGTTTGGCTATGGGATGAGGGCTGCCAAAAAGGAGGTCTGGTTGAAAATCAGTGGGGGCAGCCTAGAGGTCTAGGAGTTCAGGCTGACTGTTGTCAGGGATGGTCAACTGCGGCTCTTGAGTAAGTGTAGGCTCAGCTGCCAAATGGGGGCCAGGAGCAGGTGTCAGTCAGGCCACTGACTGGGAACCTGGAGCAGATGTCATCCGGACTACAGAGTGGGAACCAGGAGCAGGATGGATTTCTACTGACTCAGGAACAGACTTGGTAGTGGCCAATTCAGGGATTGGTGAGATGTCATCCTGGGTGCTGCACATTGGGACCTCCACAGTGCTAGGCTGTTGAACTCCATGGTGCTGGGTTGTGGGACATCCACAGCACTGTGCAGCAGTGAGGACAAAGATTTGGG
Source organism: Chaetodon auriga (assembly GCF_051107435.1). Taxonomy (NCBI): domain Eukaryota; kingdom Metazoa; phylum Chordata; class Actinopteri; order Chaetodontiformes; family Chaetodontidae; genus Chaetodon; species Chaetodon auriga. Next base: position 21,217,546 of record NC_135091.1, on the reverse strand, counting down.
CAACAGTGAGGGAGAGGAGCTGGACAGGGGGTAATGTTTAGTAGAAAAAAGACCAGGGAGCTGGATCACAGGGAGCCTCTACATCAGTGAATGTGAAGTGGTGGCCTGCTGGCCACATCTGGTCAACCAAAGCTTCCCACCTGGACAACAGAATGTAAATGAATTCAGAAAATGCATGCATCTAATATTACTCACTTGTACTCAATCTGTCCTGAGAGTGATTATTGATTAGTTTGCAACCCTGGCAAACAAACTAACATGTCCGTAATTCATGGTTCACCTTCTATAGAACTGGCCTACTTTCCATGCCCCTTCTTTCTACTCCAACCATGAAACCGTTCAGCTCCAAGGCTGGCTCTTCCCGGGAGTCAACATGTAACATGTTCACAGTGCTCACAGAAATAGCATGAATTTTTTAAGAAACTGGAATAATTGAAATATTACAAACTAACAGACTACTTTGGCCTAGAAAATAAAAAAGGGAGCAATCTTGATTGGTAACCTGGTCTCCAAAGATGGAGCCTGCTTGGAATCATCAGAGGTGGATCTGGAAGAAGATAGCCAAGTTAGGAACACAAACTGGCTGCAGGCTAGCATGCCAATAGCATGCTGATCCAGCTGCTACAGCTGTCAGGAGGTTTGCCGGCTGGGGGGAATCTGGCTGTCTGTTAGCAGTCCAGGAGGTTGGCTCAGGACATGAAGACTGCAGACTCACGCACCCGAGCTTAATTTATCAGAGTCAAAGCTGGGAGCTACCTTGCTGAACACTAGTTGACAGGATATGACTTGACTGGAAGTTACTAGGCTGGATTGTAGTAGGCCGGAATTCAAGTTGGGATGCAGACTGGAAATGAACAGGCTGAAGGCTAGGAGGCTGGACTGTAGTAGCCAAGGAGGATAGAGTGATTGTGCTTCTGCTAGGCAAGGCCTGAAGTGCCACTTTCTGCTGGTTCCATGCCTGCTCAGTATGTACTGAAGCGCCTGTGCAAGCAGGGTAACAGAGCAACAAGAGACTGGACCGAAATGCAAACCTCAGGGACAGAGCTGGTGCAGGACAATCATTTAAATGCAAAACAAATTGCAGTACAAAAGGGGTAACAGGCAGGGTCCAGGGAAACTGAACAAAAATGGAAAATGCTGCCTGTAACATGCAGAGAGGTAACCAGTTCAAAATAAAACAGGAAATAGACAACAAGCAAACCCCAGGAATATGACAGAGCCACTCAGCCTGCAGAGGAAGTCTTAGGGATGGATTTATAGGTCAATAAAGTTTTCAGACTTTGACCATGGATGTGTCATAAAACCTGGATACCAAACTCCAAGCTGGCGCCCATTCATTTGAATGAAAATTGCTCCCAAAGCACATAATCCAAATAGGTTTCCAGGTTTGCTTCTGCCGACCATACATGCACAGTAGTATTTCCCCTGCTGGCACCGTCTCCATGTCCCTGCTCGGCCCATTGACTTTACATTGAAAAAAATAAAGTGTACTTCTCTAGACTCCGAGAAATGCAATTTTGAACCTCAAAGATTTAAAAAATCATGATACAAAGAGTAATATTTCACTTTCTTTGCAGTCAGTAGTGTCAACAGTTTTACAGATATTTCTTTCATGGTAGTGGCCTAGATGGGGATAATGCTTTTTAGGCTGCAGGGGATTTTTTAAATTTCAATACTGTGAGTGTCCACTGGGAATAACTGACAGAAAGGATAAGCTACTGTGCCGTATCAACACTCTCAATACACTGTATCCATGAGCTTGACACAGTTTTTTCCAAACTTTAACCAAGAAGTGATTTTGTCCAAAAACCACGACCTTTCCCAACCCCAATCAAGTTATTTTCTGGCCTAATCCTAACCAAACATTAGTCATAGCAGTATCAAATCAGAAAAAAAAAAAATGTTTTGCTTATGCTATTGTGATTTGTAACTGTTTTGGAAGGCAATGACACAGGGTAAAAAGGGCAACAGATCATAAAATGCATATACAGTCATTCCAGAGGGCAATTTCATTTGGATGACTTGTTGGGGCTGGATGAATCTTTAGCAATGTATGGACAAGTCTGTTACATGACCATGACTTAAATTATAAAAGACAATAACCCAACACCAGCTGCTCCAATTGTTAGGATGCCTCTTCCCTTTCTTGTGTTTGTCTGTGTTTTTCAATCTACCAATCACTAGCCATAGGATAAATACCAGGTTGTCCTCATCAGTCTTTGCCAGATTGTTGTTCTCTGTTCTCTGTTGTCTTGGCCATTTAGCTCTTCTAGTGCCATGTTCTTTGCTCAAGTTTTGCCCTGCCTTTTATGTGTATCTTAACTGTGCTCCCCTTGTGTCTCAGGATCATCTCCCTCATGGGTCAGCCTGCAAGGTCTGTCCAGCTCCAGCCTTCCATCTAAAATCCTGCTGACTCACTTCACCTGCCTGCCCATTCCTTCCTGGATCTGCATGGATTGTCTCCCAGTGATCAATTAACCCTTTTTCTTAATCCAAACCATCTCAATCTGTGTCCTGCATTAGGGGTCAAGCCATTTACTTCAGTCTTTGCACCAAATGCAAATGCCACAGATACAAAGAAAAGACAGGAAAAAAAATGTGAAGGCTTGATGGATATGCTGAAAAACATGTTTGACCACTGGTGCCACCTGTGATCCTATTAGTTAACTGACTTTTCCCTCACATATCCCCACCTGACTGTGACTGATGAAGCAGCTTGCCTTCCCATTTTGTAAAGTTTTCTTTTGTCCCACATAGTACCTTATACCTGTGATTTACTATGGTTAAGTCAATATATGTGAATAGTCAATCGATCAATCGTCATCATTCAGGTGAGGTGTTGCGATGATAAACTGTGGGAATCCCTAACAGTCAAATCATTTAATGTTCATTGTGACAATAACCAACCACTTAAGACAAAAAATACAGAGGGTTCCCTATTAAAATGTGGAACAAACCCCAGACAAGTCATGCTGTGGTATGATTTTCATGCCAAAACCGAATGTCAACTGTTTTGTGCCTCTTTGTTTTTTTGGTAAAATGTTACATACTGCAGATTCAATTTTGTATTCAGCTTGAACAATATTGCAAATTCACTTCATAGGAGGTTAATTATTTGTTAGATTAAAAAAAATGATGACCAGTCTAGGAGAAAAACTTTTAGCACTTCTTGTGACAAAAAAAACAAAATTTTCTATCAAATATAATTCAGTTGGCAGCATTCTGCCAACACCTTCCTTGTTTGAAGACACAGTCATTCTACTGTAGAACATTTTTGGAACAAACTGATTTCTATTGCAAACAAATTGAAAATCATTGTACCTGCACATTGGCCTGCAAAATGCTTATGGGACAGTGACACAGGAAGGCAAGTCATAACCAGAGAGCAACAGTCCAACACAGGCGAATAAATCCATGAGTAGCAGACAAGAATCCAACATGCAGGCAAAAGTCAAACACAGAAGTCAAGCAGGCAAAACAGATCCAGGTAACTGAAATATATGGAATGACTTAACAAAGGAACAAAGGAAACAGACCAGTACATAAAGTGAGCGAGAGTCTCATGATGGAATGAGTTGCAGTTGAGGAGGTGGGCTGGGAAGTCCAGGCAACTACAGAGCAGATGAAGGAAGCGAGGTGGTGTGTGGTTGGTGAGGCAGTCAGGTCATTGAGAAAGGAGAGATAGTCAGAGAGTATCTGATGGATAAGCGGAGAACAGCTCTGAAAGGCATGGTGTAGCCCAGGCTCTAAATGACAGCCCTTTAATATTGTAATTATCCCTTTTGAAATAATTAATTTTAATTGGGAAATAAGCTTTTCATTGAATAGTCATTAATTAATTAATTAATTCATGTCAATTTACCTGCACTAAAAACGATTAAAAGTTGTTCAAAAGTGTTAAAAAATGACAGAACGTTTTCACACAAGCAATATTGTACTTTCCAAGTTGCTGCAAAGGGCTCCATTAGACAAGCTTCCCAACTAGCCAATCAGTGAACCCCTTGAGCCCAGGTGATCAGCCCTTTAGTTCTGTTGTGTGTCACTACGTCCAGTTTACCGACACATGTCGCGCTAACTTCCTCGTGCGCTGTCTGATAGATGAAGAGATAATATCTGTCATCCGCTGCAGCAGCATGAAAAACTAGATGATATTCGCTGATCTGGCGAGGTGAAATGCTGTAAGCTCATTCTTACATTCACACTCAGCGGTGAGTGAAAACACTGTTTAACCTGTTAGGTTGATTGTAAAGCAGCTGACATTCATGTTAATTGGTATAGACAGCCGTGAAAAGGTGCTAATGGTGCTAGCTACCTGAGACTGTTTTGTAAAGCTAATGGCCTATTAGCTCAGGCCTAGCCACTTAGCTGATTATTTGGCGCATATGTAAACTATTGAGACACTGATTATTTTGATTGTTGTTTACAAAGGGAGATGTTATTTTCCTAAACTGCGTTTGCTACAGATTTTGTAAAAAATATATATTGGTGTGACTATTTGATTGTTTATTTCCTGTTTCTGGTAATTAAAGAGGTTACTATTTAGTGCAGTCTCTCACTGTTATCGGTGCAAGGAGAGACAGCTAAGCACGTTGAGCCTTAATGCCTCTAAGTTACTGTGAATATTTGCACTGCATTGAATCCAAATTTGACCAAAGTAAAAGGGCACTTCATATTATTTTTTCTTATTTTTTCTCCAGATCCAGAGGCGATTTGCCAGATCCCAAGACCCATGGATTCCCAGTGTGAACTGGGTGGCGAGCTGAGTCGACCCACTGGTATTGAACCTCGAGGGATTTCCTGATACCCCCTCCCTCACGGACTGTGTGGTAGGATAAAAGTAAACACTGATACACTGATCAGAAAGGGCCCCAGCTCAAGAAATAACTTTGGGAACAGAGGGTTTTTTTCTCTTGCCGTCTTTGTTATTTTAGTTTATTTTCCATACATTGCTGTTCCAATTAAATGCTGTATGTTCAACTGTCTGACTAATTTGCAATAATAAGTGGCCACAAAAAATTCACACCGTTGTTGTCGTTATGCACATTCAAAATTAAGGGCTCTTATGAACTTAAAGTCTTCTGTTACTAGTCCAGGTATTATTATTGACTATCACCTACTTAGGCTCTGTTTTCATATCGTGTATATCGTAACAAAGGTTCCAATGGGAAAACAGAAATGTGGCTGAAGAGAAATAACTGGGAGAAAAACTGTGACACTCGATTAATTCAGAGTGTAAAAGAGTAATCACCAACGGATAATTTTCTGCTAAATTTCTGCCAGTATCTGCTAATAATTCCACACTGAGGCCAGAACCTGGGTCACAAACCAAAAAGGCTGGGGACTTTTTTAGACAATGCCAATAACTGACACGAACAGTAACATGTTTTAAATAGAGCTGGTTAAACTAGCACAGAGATCAAGCATAAATGCATCATGAGCATATAATAAATCAAGAAAAAAGATCAAAATGTGTCTTTTCAAAAGAGGTACAGGTCAGAGCATGATTTGTGCAAGCCAGAAATTTCAGTATTTGGCCCAGTAATCACTGAGTCATTGGAATTAATCTAAAATCCTATCAAACTCCTGCAGATATATTGCAGTCATTTTGTGTTATAGAGCAATAAAAATCTTCCTTATTGCTCTTTTAAGTGTTAGAAGTCATGATTGGAGCAATTTTGAACAGAGTGACAGAGCAAATAGTTGGCATAATACAGTGAGCCTTCACGCTGACAGAAGAACGTATCGTTCTAGCACTGTAAGTGTTTCTTTTTTCACTGTGTGGTTGTATCATTTGCATAAAGCTGTGCAGATTTATAAAGCCAGGACCATCAGTGACAGATTTATACATGTGGGAAGCCAGAGGACACAATGTCATAGATGAGAGAGAAGCATCTGTGGACGAGAGATGCTTAATGTTTTTCTCTGCAGGAATGAACATTTTTATTAAAGTGGAGGTAGCACAAAATCTATCTTGCTGTATAACGCTACATATACACCCCCTGAAAACCTGCAGTTCTCCTTCAGTCTGTTTCAGGTAACATCTAGATAGGCTGCTGATTCTCTCTTAGTTAAGTGATGACCTTAAGTGACTTCAGTGATAATCCTCAGCTTCCCTCAACCGGTGTTCTATCCATCAACAAGTATCCAATGTCTGAGTGCCTTCAAACCAAGCTGGACATGCAATTATTCTTTAAAATTGGAGACTTTCTTCATCCTGAGAGCTCCCATGTTCGCCATATCCACCCAGAAAAAAAAAGGTAATAATGTGTACTGAGTCCAAGGGGAGAGAGACGACCGGTTACAGCCACTCCCTCCTCCCCTTAGCTCAACCTTGCTACCTCACTTACCTATCGTACAAGCCAACCATAGTTCACCAATGATATTTTATAGCAAGTTCTGTTTGGGGATCTTAAAATCCTGTATGTGTAATTGTAAAAGATCTTGCGACAAGCCTGCTGGAATATTACCTTTTCCATCTGGGTTGATATGATAAAAATGAGATCATGCTAAGGAGAGCAATGGACTCCACTCCCCAGATTAATTTCCTGTAACTTGTTAATTAATATGGCTTTACTAATAAACATTTCTCTTTGGCTGCCTTCCCACACAGGGTTGATCACAATCAGGCAGAGGAATGCATTCCCACAACACAGGTTGGCAGTCATTCATTAGTCACTAATCACTGTGAGTAATACCGTGGTGGAGGCCCTCCATTATGAGAATATAAATCTCCCATATTAATACGGAAGAGCGAAATGGCTTATTGGCTAACTGAAAGGTCAGCTTGGAGTCAAAGTCACATCCACTAACCCCTGAGTGAACAATTAGATCTGAACATTAGCATTTAATAGAAAATATATTGGAGTTTGGCAGCAGGCTACAACTCTTTATGTCTCAGACACTGCTCTGACAAGTTCTTTTCGACATTTGAGCAGTAGCCCTCTACATGAATGATGAATAATCACTTAGGTAACAAAATACTCGTACTTAAGGGATCACAGAAATAACTGATCTATACATAACCAAGATATTATTATTATTATTATTATTATTATTATTATTATTATTATTATTATTATTATTATTATTATACTTTTGCTAGCAGCTGATTGAAATATATATTTTTTTATGTTCTAAGCAGTTGGACAATATAACTGTTTGTAATCAAGCCAGCAGATAAGCTAGATCTACTATAATCTTACATTAGCTACACCAAAATCATGAGACATGCACAACTCCGTTAAGTACCATAAAACAGGAAGAGGTTCAGTAGAGGTTTGGGGGTATAAAGAGTTTCGATAACACATCCTCCATACTCAAAGGCAAACCACAGTATTTTAGATTACTTGTAAAATTAGCCATATTAGGTATTTCTCATCCCATGATGATTTTCAGAGATTCAACACATTTCTTAATGCCTTCCCAAACAGCTTTACTTCACCGTTTGGATGATGATTTCTGATTTACAGTTGCTGTAATTAAGGTTTGGTTTAGTCTGGGGAGAAACTGCTTCATTAAGGTCAGGGGACATCATCATGGTTAAAAGGACAGGTAGGGAAAGATATGGTCATGGTTCAACGTTGAGTGTTTATCAATGTGAATAACAGCGATCTTCACTGTCAAAGTCACACTTTGTTGACCCATCCGCCCTGATTTGTGGTTCTATAATAGCTTCATGCTACTTCTGTTTCTGTGTCTGACAGACATGAATTTACAGTCTTTCTCATGGTCACAAGAAGACAGAGGTTTCAACCACATTCCACATTCCAATTGCGATACGGTCTGCATGCATTTACATCTGCTTTAAAATGTGCTTCTTATCCTAGTAAGACGTCCACAAAGAGATCACATGGTAGGGTCAGGGTTTGGATATTATAATACCCTGCAGGTCATCAACATAAAGAAAATGTGTTTTGTATTGGCTTTTACTGAAGGTAGATAGTATGCGGTATAAAAGTCTTATACAGCCTTAATGAAAAACCTAAAAAGCTGCTTTTGTCTTTCAAATGGAATGACATTTCTTATTCAACACCCATGCTCCTCACATTTAGTCAGTTTATATGTATATTTAATGCATGCGTTAGAAGGTATTTGTATTCATGTAGATGGCTCTGATGGTATACAGTATGTATCACGATTGGGTTTGCGTTTGGCTGCACATCTATTTTCACTTTGCCACATAAAGGAGATGACCTTGAAGCTGACCCTTGAGGGAAGCCTGTGATGTCTCAACAACACTCTGTCACTTCATGGCTGTGTGGCCACAGTGCCACATTCTACACATTCCACTCAGCTATGCCACTGTGAAACCCATCGGCATCAAAAATGTTCAAAATTGATGATGACAAATATGGCGGATAAAATATTGAACACTTCCAATCATTTGTAAAAGGGAAGAAAGAAAAGGCTCTGGTATATGACATTTTTTCAGGCTGTCATTACATCAAACCCCATTTTCAAAACTATTTATTATTTTTAAACTATATCCATTCGCATTCTGTAATTACCTCTTTGTGGAGTTTCATTGTTACCGGTGTTGTCTTACTTTAATGCAGGTTTAAAGTGCATACTCACTATCCACTGGTCCATATATGTGCTAACAGCCATAGGCAGTGTTTGATGTTTTTGCCCGTGGGTGCTCAAATTAAGTAAGGCCATGATGTCACAAAATTGCTTTTATTGCTTTCGTAATTACTGTGGTGTAGGCTACTGTTGCCTGTCAGATGTTACGGAGTCCCTAAAGTGCCACAAAGAAAAAACAAAACTATATCGTGTGCTTGATTTAGTATCTCGTGCGCGCGATATAGTTTTGTACTAGATACTAAAGCGTGTGCATGAGATACTAAAACGTGTGCACGAGATACTAAATCAAGCGCACAAGATACTAAAATATGCGCATGAGATGCTAAAACATGCGTATGATTAAGCTAAATGGTACGCTTGATTTAATTGACTCGTTCATTTATGCAGACAGGCAGCAACACAATAGACAGCCGGGCTCTGTCGAAGTATTACACCTACAAGTACACCTACTTCAAGTGTTGGTAAGTTAATTTGACGATATTGCTAGTGTAAATCATTCTGGAAAGGGACAACTAGGTATGCAAACAACCTATCTGCAGACCAGTCACGGTGCCTATGCCGACCCCTGTCCACTGCTGAAAACTGCAACAATGGGCACGTAAGCATCAGAACTGAACCACAGAGCAATGGAAGAAGGTGGCATGGTCTGATGAATCTCGTTTTCTTTTACCGCATGACGGAAGCTCAGTGCATATTGAGTGCGTTTGTGACTGTGAACATCTGAAGTGGTCACTACAGAGAGCCGTATGCACGGACAAGTCAAAGCGTGATAAATAACTGTATCTCGAGCGCACCTTTTGGTATCTTGTGTGCTCGATTTAATATTTCATGCGCACGTTTTAGTATCTCGTGTGCACAATATAGTTTTTTTTTCTTCGTCGCACTTTAGGGGCCCCGTAAGATGTAGACACAAACCACAACAAAAGGCAACAGTGCTCTGCAGCGAATGATTTCAGACTACACCATACCAGGATACAGTCCTGTTTTATATAGTGCTATTATAAAACACCATGTGGAAGCACAACAAGCATTAAATGAACAGTTATCTAATTTAAAGAGGAAAAAAAGAAATACACATTAAATGTTAAATGTAATTGGGATTTATTAAGTCTTACAGAACAATTCAGTCTATATGATTTATTAATGTCTTACAGGAATTCTTCACCATTTCAGATCTCATTTTGAGTCTGACTGATTTTTTTCTGTGAAATCCAACCTAGCCTTACACTGTCAATCACAGCCTTTGGAATGAACTTTTAGCACCTTGTCCTGCCTAAATCCTTAAACACACTTTGCCTAATGACTTTTGCTTGTTGACTCTGCTCTTCCACAACAGATTAGCCTCATTCCTCTATGGCACTGTAAGAATAAATTAATAACTTCAAAATTCTGGGAAAGTAGAAAATAGGTCTAATGATATAATGGAAACAATATCTGATATTGTAAAAAGGGGGGCAGGGTGTATCTGAAGCTGAAACGACACTCTTCGTTCCGTTGTTTAGACATTTGCACTGTGCATCTAGATATCACAGATACAAGCCTGACTCCAAAAAAGTTGCGCAGCTGTGTTAGACCTAAATAAAACCGAATGTGATCATTTGCTAATCCTTTTTGACATATACTCAGTTGAAACAGCACAAAGACAATATATTTAATGTTGTACCTGATCAACTTAATTTATTTTTATAAATAGATGATTATTCTGAATTTGATGCCAGCAATACATTTCAAACAAGCCAGCAACTTTCAGCAACATATCTTAATTATGGTCATTTGCCTAGCAAAGTCAGTTTTGATACACTCATCTTTATATGTGAACACTGGCAAAACAATCTGAGAAAGACAATAACAGAAAAAACATCGACAGCATTGAGAACATTAACATCATTAGAACATAATTATTTCAGAAGTTGTGAGTTGTGTTGATCTGGTTTTGGCGTGCGTGCGTGCGTGCGTGCGTGCGTGGGTGGGTGGGTGGGTGTGTTTTGAGCCGGTGGTCTATGGAGCAGATAGATAAATATATACAGTGCATATATACACCAATCAGGCATAACATTATGACCACTGACAGGTGAAGTGAGTAACACTGATTATCTTTTCGACAATGCATCTTTTACTGGGTGGGATATATTAGGCAGCAAGTGAACATTCTGTTCTCAAATTTGATGTGTTAGAAGCAGGAAAATGGGCAGGCGTAAGGATTTGAGTGAGTTTGACAAGGGCCGAATTGTGATGGCTAGACGACTGGGTCAGAGCATCTCCAAAATGGCAGATCTTGTGGGGTGTTCCCGGTCTGCAGTGGCCAGTATCCATCAAAAGTGGTCCAAGGAAGGAACTGTGGTGAACTGGCAACAGGATCAGGGGTGGCCAAGGCTCATTGATGCACGTGGGGAGTGAAGGCTGGCCCGTGTGGTCGGATCCAAGAGAGGAACTGCTATTGCTCAAATTGGCAAAAAAGTTAATGCTGCTTCTGATAGAAAGGTTTCAGAATACGCAGTGCATCGCAGTTGGTTGCGTATGGGGCTACATAGCCGCAGACCAGTCAGGGTGCCGAAGCCGACCCCTGTCTGCTGAAAACGCCAGCAATGGGCACGTAAGCATCAGAACTGGACCACAGAGCAATGGAAGACGGTAGCATGGTCTGATGAATCTCGTTTTCTTTTGCATCGCGTGGATGGTGGGGTGCATTGCTTACCTGGGGAACACATGGCACCAGAATGCACTATGGGAAGAAGGCAAGCCGTCAGAGGCAGTGTGATGCTTTTGGCAATGTTCTGCTGGGAAACCTTGGGTCCTGCCATCCATGTGGATGTTACTTTGACACGTACCACCTACCTAAGCATTGTTGCAGACCATGTACACCCTTTCATGGAAACGTTATTCCCTGATGGCTGTGGCCTCTTTCAGCAGGATAATGCGCTGTGCCATGAAGCTAAAATGGTTCAGGAATGGCTTGAGGAGCACAACAACGAGTTTGAGGTGTTGACTTGGCCTCCAAATTCCCCAGATCTCAATCCAATCAAGCGTCTGTGGGATGCAGGACTTAAAGGATCTGTTGCTAACATCTTGGTGCCAGATACCACAGCACATCTTCAGGGGTCTAGTGGAGTCCATTGGAGAAGGAGCTCCGCTGTCTGTCCACAAGTTGGTGAAGAGGATATTCAGGGTTATCCATGATGGATAACAGTCTGTCCAGTGTCCTCCTCTCCACCACCTCCTCAAAAGTGTCTAATTTGCAGCCAATAATGGAGCCAGCCTTCCTGATCAGTTTGTTCAGTCTGTTTGTGTCACCGGCTCCAATGCTGGTAATGGTAACAACAGACTGGAAGAAGATCTCCAACATCTTGCTGCACATGTTGAATGATCTGAGCCTCCTCAGGAAATAGAGTCTGCTCATCCCCTTCTTGTAAACGTTTATGTTAGTTCAGTCTGTTGTTGAGGTGCATTCCGAGGTATTTGTAATCCTCCAACACTGTCACATTCTCCCCCAGAATACGCAGTGGTTGTGTGGTTGTCCCGTTCCTTCTGAAATTAATAACCATCTCCTCGGTCTTGGCCACTTTAAGCAGCAGGTAATTTCTACCAGAAGATTTCACAAAATTGTCCGCCATTGCTCTGTATTCCTCCTCTCGTCCATCCTTTATACACCCCACCAATGTTGAGTTGTCTGAAAACTTCTGTAGATTAGATTAGATTGCACTTTATTGATCCTTTTGGGAGGACCCCTCGGGGAAATTGGAGTTCCAGCAGCTCTAAGCAATGCAGGTAAATGTAAATGTGTCCTTCTTGGATGTGCTGACCCCCCAGCACACACTGTAGGTGGCACGATGAAGAGTTGTACTGAAAGTCTGAGGTGTACAAGGTGAAGAGAAAAGGAGACAAAACAGTCCCCTGCGCTCCTGTACTACTTTCCACAGTCCCAGACAGAACATTGCCCATTCGGACAAACTGCAGTCTGTCCGTCAGGTAGTCAGTAATCCAGGAGATTGTGGGCATGTCGACTCCCATCACTTGCAGCTTCTCACCCAGGAGCAGCGGCTGTATGGTATTAAATGCACTGGAGAAATCAAAGAAAGTGATCCTCACAGGATTGGAGGTGGGCCAGGACCAGCCTCTCCAGCACCTGCATCATGAGTGACGTAAAGGGCAACGTGTCGGTAGTCGTTGGAGCCAGATGGAGACTTCTTCTTCGGAACAGGAACCACGCAGGATGTCTTCCACAGCACCCAGACTCTCTGCAGGCTCAGGCTCTGGTTGAAGAGGTGTCCCAAGATCACGGACAGCTGGCTGGCACAAGTCCTCAGGACTCTGGAACTAATGCCATCAGGGCCAGCGGCCCTGTTTAGCAGACTTTTCAGTTCACTGGTGATCCAGGGCTTGTTGTTGGGAAAGCAGTGTACAGTCCGGGTTGGCAATATGGTCTGTTCACAGAATTTGATGTACTCTGTGATACACACTGTCAAGCTGTTGATGTACTCCCCATGTGGCTCACACAACACATCCCAGTCTGTTGTCTCAAAGCAGTCCTGCAGTGACTCATTAGCCTCCTGAATAATCACCATCATTATTACAGATTCTCCTCCCCTTTCCCATCTTTTTTTCCCCTTCATCTTCTCTTTTATGTGTGCATGGAAGTATGTATGTATGTATGTCTGCATGTATTCATGTATGCATGTATGTAAGTGGTTTTCCATGGAGAAATTGTGATTGGTTGACAGACAAAATAATAAATGCAAATAATCAATGAGGGGTAACCAGATGGAGTGGGGGTTTTTGATGGTTTGATGTAAACTTTCCGGAGAAATATAATCCAAAAGTGAGTTTTCCAGTGTGAAGTATGATATATATAAATATACAAATAATAAATAAATATGTTCCTTGATTTCCAGTTCATGAGGATAGTTTTCGTATAGCGATAGTATAGTGATGTCTCCTATAAAGCAGAGTGAAGCACATAATGTGATGTGGCAGCACAGGATGACAGATAGTGAGTCTGTGATTACATTCCAGGTGGCATGAATCTAGCTATCCGGGCTGTTTTGTGTGTAGTTTGAACAGATTTCTGCTGAAAATCCCATTTTATACATTTCTTTGCATGGTGAAATGTATTCTGTGCAGTATCTTACATTGTATGAGTTGTCGGTTGGTGTTTTTTGTCTTGAGAAATTAATTGTAATGGATAGGTTTTGTTTCCATTTTTCTGAAGGTATAGTCAGCGTTTTGTCAAGCTGTAATCACATGCTGTATAGAGCTTAGAGTTTTTTGTGGAGGAGAGGTTAATAAACTCTGAACTTGGGGGAGAAAGGTCAAGGTAGGTGATCGTAGTGTTTTGTTTGAATGAATGATTGAAGTTGTAGATATTCCAGAAACTTATTGCTCATGGACCACGTGGGAGCATGAAACCGGCGCACTGTTGTGGAAAATGTCTGAGGTGTGTGCTGACTTTTATGGACCATGTGATTTTTTGTTTTGTTTTTGTTACTTAAAAAATCAGGATTGTTCCAGATTGGAGTAAAATTAGATGCAAAAGCAGTCTTTGTGATTTTGTGGAATTTCTTTTGGTTTTTGCATATTTGCCAGTTTGATTCTTGGTGTCTTGTTTTCCCATTGACATTTAAGGATAATTGAGATAACAAGTAAAAATGTAGGTTTCGGTGGTGGAGCTTAAGTATGGCACATGGTGATTCTTCGGCATATTGATCCATAATGATGCTGATGCTGTGTGAGCATTGAGCAACGCCTGCACGACACAAAAGTCACGTTTCCAGCAAACACTTTCGGTATATTACCCTTGGAACCCATATGTAACCTGTACAAAAAGCAGTTTTTGGGAAACAAGGAACAAGAATTTTCTTGGTCTTGAAATGCTACATTTGTTAATTGACATACTATAACTTATACTGTGCATTTACTACAATTTACTGCTAACCTTTTCCTGAGCTCCGCCATAGACACTTTTTTGCCACTTGCTCTCTCTTAAGCTTGGTTTAGGCTTCTGCGTCGCGGCGACGCCGTACCTACGGCGTAGACCCTACGCCGTCACTGAGCATTCGTAGTTCTGCGTCGAGGGAACGCGTTGCTCCGCAATTCACCGCCAAGCCGCTAGGGGGGTGCGGCTGTGTCTTTGTATGGTTTCGGGGGGCTCTTGCTGCCGCGAAGAGGAGTTGTAGAGGTGGTCGTACTTGCGTACCTCCTCGATAATTCTTTCTTCGGCTTGGTCCAGTTTTTCTTGTAGCTCTCACCACAGAAACTTTGAAAATGGCGGTGTTGTTGTGCTGCGACCATAGGGCTGCGACTGAACCGAAAATTACGTTCTGAATGGACCAATCACAGTCCTCGACGTTCACGTCACTACGCGTCGACGCGACGCGTAGTCAGGATTTTTTGGAGGTGCGCGTCAGGCTACGGCGTAGGGTCCGCGTAGGGGTCTGCGTCGACGGCGTAGGTACGGCGTCGCCGCGACGCAGAAGCCTAAACCAAGCTTTACTCGCTCCACCACACAGTCACTGCACATTTCATCTTTTTTCTCCACTGTATGTGGTTGCGTATTACAAGAAAGAGACTTGTTTGAAAACAGGCTGCAGGGGGATGGGGTTGCTTGCTTTTTGTGATCGGCCAGTGAGCCCAGTCCCAGAATACGCACTGCACTCTCACATGTGGACCCCATATGACTGGCACACAGAGGGCCAATAAAGAGACAGACAGGGCCGGACGGCTGATTGAAACTTTTTTGATGGTTCACCAGCCCACCGATGCAGAGGCCCACCGGGATTTGTCCTGGTATACCAGATGGCTGTACACTGATGGTTGCTGCCTGATGAATGCATTGCCAGGGAATGCCTTCACAGTAGTCAGGATGAAAGAAAAGGGGGCAGTGCTGGTCAAAGGGAGTTCAATTACAGCAGAGAAGCAATGGTAAAATGAAAATAAAAAAATCTTTCCTGTCTTTATGTCCCAAAATTGATTTTTGCTGGGCAGTAGAGTTCATTATACTGAAACTTTTTGCAAACCATTGAAACAGTTTTTAGCTAACATAAAATGGAGGATGTTGTTCAAATTCAGCAAGCTAGCGAGACTGAAAGAGACACCTCTGCAGTAATTACTGATTACTGCTTTCATTCTATGTCATGAAAGCACCAAAAAGATGCATTATTCAACATATCTGCATGTAAAATGAAAGCAATACGGCTGGGAAATTAATGATATTCAGTAAGAAATAACTGCAACGGTGTGAGTACAGTGGGCCGCATTCATCTGTGCAGCTGGGCTGCTGTTAACAAGGCATTGATATGGTGAAGTCATCTTCGAGGCAATCATGGACAGACAATAGTTTGAGAGCACTATCATCAAAGAAGTTGCAGCACCATACATCAGGGGACACTCTGGTCAGATTGTCACTTCTTCCATGACAATGATCCAAAGCACACTGCTGCAGCAGCTTGAATGGCATTGGAGGGAATCAACTTTGTGAGAACTCCACCAGAGTCACAGGATTTGAATCCTATCAAGCTTGTTTGGCACTTGATGAAAGACTTCATCCGAGAGGAGGCTAAGCCAGGCACAAAACAGGTCTTTTGGGAAACGAGACTGACCGAAGATTTCTGTAATAGAATTATCACAGGCTTATCAAAAGTACATAGGCTGATTGTGCAGAACAACGGAGGGATGAGTGGAAAATGAATTTTCCAGCAATTCACATGTACAAGCTGTGCTACAGAATGCTGACGGAAAAAAAGAAGAAAGGAAGAAGAAAAGTTAAGAGTTACGGAAATCATACACTGTCTCATCTTGTTGCATTTGTATAAAAAGGCAGGTTTTAATATGTTGCGGATGACTATCTTTCGCAAGTAGTTGCAAGTTTCAACTGGTCACGCTGTGCATCTTTGGTATAAACTTGCTGAATAAAATGTCGTCTGTCACTTGTTTTTGTAATTTGGTCATGCAAAACGTTAAAAATGGTAAAGTAAGATAAAAATTAATCTGACTTAATTTGCCTTTTTTTTCCCTCACATTCCTCTCTCACATTCCCGAACACATTAGTATTTGAGTGCACCTTTTTGTTCACACTTCATGGGCCATGGCTGTGTCATCCTAACAGGTTCTCATCCCTCACAACTCTGAGCCCAAACAGATACAAAAACAAACCCACTCAAGAAAACCGTGTTTTGTGAATGAAGCATCCAAATTTACTTCTCTGTTACTATTAATACAGCATAAATAGTTAAAAACATTTCAATGTCATCCTCACTCAGTTAATAAATGCTAATTGGGAATATTTTTATAATAACAAAATTCTGAATTTTGCTGAATTGTGTCGAAAATCATGCACTGAACTTCAAAGTCATTATGAGGGTAATTTCAGGGTCTAAGATGTTAAATATATTAATAATATCTATTGACAACGAGGCAGGTGGCAAACACTACTGACGATCCAGCAACAACAGTTTATCTGGAACACATACTGTCCAAACCATGATCTAAATAAGTAAACGTGATTCTGTAGTGAAGTGTCGGTGTCACACATTGAATTGAATTGAATGAATGGGCGTGTATACAGTGGAATCTAGACATGGCCCAGAAGGAGGAACTGGGACTGCCAGTGGCTCGAAAATGGATCCCAGCCGACTGGCAGCCGGCAGCTGGGAGTGGCAATTCTGAGTATCTGGAACTATAACTACTTAAATTACTATGCAAATATGAATGTAGTTGAACTACCAGCAAAATATAACTAAACTACTAGTTTAATTACATGTAGTTCACTACCCTTCAGCACTGTTTATTGTATGTTTTGATAATAATCGAACCTAAAAACTGTAATATTATATGAGTCCCAGTTTCTTCTCAGGTGGAGTTGAAGTGTGACTAAAGTTTTGAAATCAGGGTCACTGTGTTATCATTTCTTTTCGTGATGGGACGTAACACTTCTGGAGTTCAGTCCCTAGTTCAGTCCAGGAGCTCGCTGTGTGATGAGCTACTGCATTAGTAAATCAGGTCCTGGATTTGTGCACATTGTGGCCACCAATGCATTTGGAACCATTGTGCACATTTGTGTTAAACCACTTTCTTAGTTAATCTGGACATCACTGCTGTGCGCATCCCACAGTATAGGAAAAAAAATTTCAGGTCTTTAACTGCCTCTCTGGCTCCATTTATTCTTAGAACGTGTAATGTCTTACAACTGGATAAACTCCAGATGAGACTTAAGATACTTTCATTTACACTCAGCTGCATAGCTTTTGTGTGCCTGTTGGTCAGATCACAAATCTGCAATTCGTCTTTGTTGGCTTGGTTATGTGCAAATCAGGGACGGCCCTCCTTCAGTCCAGAAGCAGGTGGTAATGCATCCAGAAGCTGCTTGGTAACTGTGGAAAAACATCAGAAGAAGAACTTATTCTTCTCTGGCAGTTTAGTTACCGAAAGCAGTTCAGCGCTTACAATTATCCATAAGCTAATGCAATCATGAATGAAACATATTTATACACTAAAAGTGAGACAAAAGTTTTACTGTCTTCACGGCTCCCACTCATGGTCCTGCCTCACCCACACAGATCGTTCAGCGGTTGAACTGATCGGGGACCAGATAAACTTCTCAGCTCAGAAATCGCTGGAGGTGTTTTTCTTGTTGCTTTCATGACACAGTGAACAACAGCTAATTTCATACTGTTAACTGGGAAATATGAATGAGGAAAATATTGTTTGCTTCTCCAATATTAGATAGCATACAGAGAGAGAGGAAGAGAGAGAGAGAGAGAGACACAGGAATGATGGGAGAGAGAAGTGATGACATGTGACAGAGGTTGATGGAGGCAAATCCACAATGTTACAATGACACTGTGTGCAGTGGCACCTGCTGGGCCACCAGGACACCCGGACTAAATTAATCTTTAGTCAAATTAACCTCCTCTTTTTGTTGCTAAATCACTTCCACTATGAAGCCTATTCACAAACATCTGTGTGATTCATCTACAAAACTCACCTCCTGCCATTCTATTTAGTTTCCCCTGATGCTGGCCATTTTGCAACAAAAACAACAACAACCACAGTTTCTTCTATTTCACATGTGACTGTAAGCGGATTAGTGCTTGTTCTTGAGCTGAAGGTGGCCTCCCTGCTTTCTGCACAGAACAGTGGGAGATGATAGATATGACAGACAGAGATTAGGGGATTACGGTTTCTGGTAGATGAAACAATCATTAAATGTTAGCAGTTGTCAATGTGTTTAGGAAGTGGACATAAGCAGGTTACAGATCAGTCAAAGCACGGACAGCTGGGTAGTGCATACTCTGCTGGTTGCTTTACTTTCCTCCAATAAGAAGACAATACAGTGGCAGGCGGGTGGTGTCACCAACTGAGCTGTTCGATAACACTGTCAATCAGCCAGGGGCACAAATTTCCTGCTCACTTTTGTCGAAATAAAACCTTTGTCTCTTTAATCTGCAGTGTTATTAGTATGCACTGATCCTGCAGGAAATACTAATCTGAAATCTTGGAAGCAGAAATACCTCTTGCAGCAAGGTTTTCAGTTGGTGAAGGTGTTTCAGACCCAGTTGACTTTATGCGATTACATTGTTATTCAGTCTGGAAGGAATCTGCAGAGGGAATGTTCAAAGCTCGGGGGTGATCACAAAGTAGCCTGTAAGACTAAACAGACGCTGGTCAGTGGGAATGTATCTTCTAGTGGAGTGTTTCATGTTTAGTTTCCCCCGGCTGAGAAACAGCTTCATGTTAGAACTGCTGGTGTAAATGCTTATTGTATATTTTAGCATAAATCACAAGGATTTTGCACATCTTAGAACCCAACTGAAATTAGAATTCAGTTTTGCTGTGAAATCAATATATGAACATCTCCTCTGTTTGTTGTCACATGTACATATTTGATTAAAATTATAATTTCCAAAGGAAGCAATTTAAATCATATTCATTTTTCTGCTTGTTAACACCCCCTATGTCTGTGTTATCCAGTATTGATACATTTGTTGTGCCATCTGATGTCTTTATTGTAGTGTAATTGGCCACGAAGAAGAGTCAACTATATGTCTTCAATTCCAACAGCCTAAGGGGCTGTTTTTGACCACACAAGTGTACGGGTTTGAACCAGTTGGTGGGTCGAGGTTTGATAATTACTTACATTGCATTCACGGCAAACATGTATGGAATAACAGTTGGTTGGCATCAAATACTGACGTTTTAGGAAACAACTCTACTTGGTTAGGTTTAGGAAAAAGATTGTTCACTTTTGGTTTCTCATAGGCCAAGAACCCCAGTCTCCTAGGTGAGACTTATGTGTTTTTTGACCCATCCATCCACCCAATGTTCCTCCATTAGTAAACTTGCTCTTTCACCTTGCTCTGAGCATCTAATATGGCCAGAGGCTAAGGGTTAATTAGTTGAAAGCCTAGTGTTTCTTGCACAGATGCTAAAGGATACTTTTATTGTGCGTCTCTGCGACATGGCAAGGAACATGACAAAGTGTCAGTATTTGATTTCACAAAATCATTGTGAAAATTTGTATTACCATTTGGATATTCTTGGATATTTGTAACACACACTGGCATACACCATGGACACATGGAGGCAGAAGCATTGCGAAGTACTGCAGACTGCTGCCCGCTTCCTTTTGGTGCCCATGTTGACAAACAGAAAGCAACAGTTCCGCCATGTTCTATTTTCTGTGCACGCTACAAGTGAACCTGGCAAGAAAACACACTGATAACGTTACATCTGCCTCTGCACTTTGCTACCGGCTGCATTTTCCCCCTTTCAACCATCTCTCTCTCCCAGATTCTGCAATAAAATACTGTAAACCTCATACCTGTGTCTGCACCTGGGTTCATTGGTTCAGCAGTCTGCTTAACAGATAATATATTAAAAATGACATAAATGATACATATGATATAAATGATCTGATTCTGATAAATTATGAAATATGTATTCCATGAGTGTTAATCCTTTGATTTTACTGCCCTTCTCCCTGCTTTCTCTTGAACTTTCAATTCCCTCAATTCTTCCCCCCACATGATGTAATATTAAAATCTGCCCATCCACTGTAACAGTATCACTTCTGTTTGTCATTGTGTTTTCTAAATGATGCACTTATTCCACATATTTGTCAGTGTGAACAGAGAGACGAGCAGACACAAAACACCCTAAATACCATGTAAAAAGCCTTACATTATAAATTAATGAGGTTATTAAAAAGTCCAGCTGTACATGTTATTAGAAAAGAGAAGAGGAGCAGAATCGCTTGTTGACCAGTACAGAGAAATGTGCCAGCCACGTAACTGACCAATCACAGCGCTTCCACCTCCAGTGTATCCCCGGCATTATAAAGTTCTTCCCAGTGAATCAGTCTTTAATAAATAAAGCACTGACTAATTAAAGGGCCCCATTAGGATCTCAAAGTTTTCCAATTAAGAGGTCCTTCCTTAAATACAAAGGTATAGGTCTTTGGTGAAACAATCAGCTGTCAGCATGGGACGCAACTGTCAGCTCAGGACAGAGAAAATACAAAAGATGTCATTACTTTGAGCTATCTGAGCTAATTAAACACTGTCTGCGAAGGACAGATCCGAAATACATTGCCCTGTGCAAGTGGACAATGAAGTAGAAAGAACAAATGGCACCAGGAGCAGCTACAGAACACTACTGACATGTTAACAACAGGACTTTTCATAATTTATTACAATTCACTATTAATATCTGTTTAGCTTTACTTCAGTACAAGTCTGAACCCAGTCCTTACTTGTGTATACATGTAATAAGGTAAAAAATTCCACTGTGCTCAACAGCATTTCACATATTATTACCTTATATGGTTTTAATAGCGAATGTGTAGGCAAAGAGTTGCATTTTTACACAATGGAGCAACATTAGCATTCAATTGCATTTGTGTTTGTGTTTGTAAGTCCAAAATTTACCTGTCCTTTTAGCTGTAGTTTGGTTTCCACTAATTTCTCAGAAATATATGTGGCTTTTAAGCATATTCTGCTATGTTCAGGAGCTGGTCTGTCACTGTGCCTGTTTGCCGTTTTGTGAGCAGGTAATGTATAGTGGGTTTGTCAGAACTTTTCTGGAACATGAGGCCTTCTTCATTTTAAGGTGGATTCAAAAATCTTTTAAAAAAATATGCAGTAGGCCAACAAATTGTTGTTTTTAAAGTTTAGATTAAGATGTAAACTTAAAATCTCACAGGATAAGGACATGGTGTTAACCTAAACACGAGCAATATTCACAGAGCCTTCACTCTCTGCTTAACGACTTTTTCCTGTATGAGAAAGGTTTACAACCAAAGAGTTAATAGAATGTCAGGGAGAAGAAAACACTGAATTTGTCAAAAAAAAGAAAAAGGACAAGTATGATTGTTAATAAATAAATAAATAAATAAAAATACTGACAGAGAATTGTATAACATGTTAGTAAAAATATCAGAAAAACCCATGTCTGGTGCCATATTCACAAGAAATATATATATATTACACAAATTACGGCAGTTATTGCATTCACTATTTGGCCGAATTGTGCGATTTATCAGTTGTTCTGTATTGTTATTGTTATGTATTGAGTATAATATGATCCATAAAACATGTCCCTTAGTCAGGGGTGGCCAGTTTATGATAGATAGCAATAGAAATGGGTTAGATAGACATGGAAAAAGGTTGGGACCCACTGCCATAGAGGAAAATTACCATTCTGACCATTCTGATGTTCTCTTTCACTGAGGGGAAAAATAAATAAAAAGAGGGAAAAAAAATATTTGAAAACCTCATGGTAACTGCAACGTTGTACTAAAACAATGTTCGAGAGCTCAAAGAAGCAAATCAAACATAATGCTGAGAAAAGCCTAGCTCTTAGGTCCACGGACACTGCTGATCCACACTGTTATCAAATATTATTTTGTCCAGCTGCTGTTTACAAGGTCTGAGCACATGAAACACTGAAGAGTCTCATCATTCCACTTCAGTGAACACCTCTGCTCAAAGTGCTGGTCAATGTCAGTGAATTCAGTAAAACTTCTGTCCTAGACAATCTCCCTTGTATCTCATGTACTGCACTTTGCCAAGGTTGCATTGTATCTGTTGTGGAATGACAAATAGCCAAGAAGCTCTCAGTTTCACCTCTCCAGGGGTGAATCGGCTCTCCACTTTGAGCAAACAGGAACTTTGTTTTAAATTATGATGATACAGAATACGGGCAAAGAAAACAAATTCCACAGAGTGATGGTATGTACACGCTACTACCAGACCAGACTTCCCTGCATCTTTGGGTAACGATTGCAAAAAAAAAAAAAAAAAAAAAGAGAGAAAAAGTTCAAGTACTGCAGCATCTTGCACTGCCATAGCAGCAGAGTGAAGCAGAAAATAAAAGATGCATGCTTCTGTCTGGTGGGCTAACAAGCAAAGACAGTGCTCACCTGGGGATATAAAAAAGTAAATTATTGAATACATGATTGCGCAACGTGACTGAGCAAACAAGTATCAGATAATCATTGCTGCTCTGAGGACAGCAGAGTCAACAAGACACATGTTAATTATTGCTGGCATGAGGTTCAGCAGAACAGAACTGAAATGATAGTTTGGCCAATTGTCAGGGGTAAATTACGCGGCCTCATAATTGCCAGTGGTATGAGCTTTAATGTTTTTAAACCAGGTTGTTTTTTAATCATTAAACCACAAATACATCATGAGGAGGATAATTGAATCTCTCATACTTTATGTCATTACTGTTATTGGTGTGATGTGCGATAATCAACCTGCACCCTCATAGGGGTTGTTAGTCTGTAAGTTCCGAGGAGAAAATTGGAAAATTTGTGGCTCACCGAGTGAAGTGCTTATTTTTAGTCATCAGTGCGTTGAGAAATTTCAGGATAGGAATGAATTATCTGTGCAGCACACTGGGGGCAGCATAGTTGGGGAGTAGTGGTGCTAACGTCCCAGGGCCCCAGCATGAGGAAGGCCTTAAAGAAGCAATTTTTGGTTTTTAGTCCAGTCCTGCAATAGGGTTGGACAAAAATAGCTTGACTGCAGACACAGCAATTGTGCTGATGTTGATGATGGAACTCTAGGAAAGCTTTTAGACAATAATGTCTTTCCGAAAAGCTAAAAGTGAAGTTGCCCCTTAATGTCCACTGGATGTGGCTGCATTGTGCAGCCATTCTAGCCAATGCAAGAATGTCCTTCATGATTCATTTTCTGCTTGGCTATTTCTATGTTGCAGGTCTGTTGGATACTTTACATGTACTTGTGAATGTATATAAAGGTCTATATTTATTGACAGTTGGCAGACAAAAACATTTAGCAGTGTCTTCAACTTGTTACTACTTTCTTTATGTACAGCAAAACTTTTCTTTTTCTTTTTTGTTTATGCTTTCATAGTCACTACTTTGGTTTTCTAATATGCACTATAAAGAAAATATAGAAATGAACATGGGACATAATGCTGATGTGCAGGAAATAATACAAGTAAGATGAACATTTGAACCATGATGCAGATATGACAGAAACCATAACACAACACAAACTCATTCAGTGAACATCAAGGGTAAATGGGTAAAAGAAAGACA
Organism: Chaetodon auriga; assembly: GCF_051107435.1. NCBI lineage: Eukaryota > Metazoa > Chordata > Actinopteri > Chaetodontiformes > Chaetodontidae > Chaetodon > Chaetodon auriga. The sequence goes on along the minus strand of NC_135091.1, from coordinate 21,193,404 downwards.
GGTGTGAGGTAAGCTGAGGTAAAACAACTGTAAACACAATTCTTTCCAAAGCAAAGTGACTATGATGATGATGATTTGATTTTATATATTACATAAATACAGCATATGTTTAGTAATGCTCTGGTAAAAATGAATGAACACAGCTTCCTGGCATTGCTTTAATGTGGTCAGTATATAGTTTGAACCTACCAAACATTTTAGTAGTTAGCTTGCCTTTTGTTGTCGCATGTGAGACAAGGTGAGCTCATCAAGTGGCAAAGAAGGTTAAACTATTATTTGCTGAAACAGAACAGAAAAGACTCCCATACACTGTCCTCTCCACTTCCAATCAGATAGATTTAATAATGTTTTGGTACATAGACATTCATTTCACAAGACAAAAGGAGAGAACATCTTAAATAGGCTGGTTTACCCACATGGAGCAACGCACCTGGACCAATCAGGTCACTCTTGATACTGACATCATTGGGGGTGCCACTTTAAGTACTGACTATGGAGAGTGCCCAGTCTTTGCCTTGGGCCCATTTCCATTTGTGTTATTTTAAAACTGCAAAAGATGGAGATAAAAAAAGAAATCTTTTTTGAAATATTGAAGAAATGTCATCTTTAACTTAATGCTGTTTGGAAATCAGATCATCTTTTACTCAGCTCCAAGGATACTCAAACTTTTCCATGCCACTATATATATCCTTTTGTCTTTTAAAATATAAAATGATTGTCTGGGTACCGGATGTTGTCATTAAATACCTCTGATTGCAAGTGAATAGGACATTGTGCAAGAGTCTGCTGTTTTATCAACCCATAGTATGGTCCTACACACATGTAGATCCATCCATCCATCCATCCATTCACACCCGCTTATCCGGGGCCGGGTCGCGGGGGCAGCAGTCTGAGCAGGGACGCCCAAACTTCCCTCTCCCCGGACACTTCCTCCAGCTCCTCCGGGGGGACCCCGAGGCGTTCCCAGGCCAGCCGAGCGACATAGTCACTCCAGCGTGTCCTGGGTCTTCCCCGGGGCCTCCTCCCGGTGGGGCATGCCTGGAACACCTCCCTAGGGAGGCGTCCAGGAGGCATCCGGAACAGATGCCCGAGCCACCTCAGCTGACTCCTCTCGATGTGGAGGAGCAGCGACTCTACTCTGAGCTCCTCCCGGGTGACAGAGCTCCTCACCCTATCTCTAAGGGAGTGCCCCGCCACCCTGCGGAGGAAACTCATTTCAGCCGCTTGTATCCGGGACCTCGTTCTTTCGGTCATGACCCAAAGTTCATGACCATAGGTGAGGGTAGGAACGTAGATTGACCGGTAAATCGAGAGCTTCGCCTTTCGGCTCAGCTCCTTCTTCACCACGACGGACCGATACAGCGACCGCATTACTGCTGCCGCTGCACCGATCCGCCTGTCAATCTCACGCTCCATTCTACCCTCACTCGTGAACAAGATCCCAAGATACTTAAACTCCTCCACTTGAGGCAGGATCTCTCCCCCAACCCGGAGGGAGCAAGCCACCTTTTTCCGGTCGAGAACCATGGCCTCGGACTTGGAGGTGCTGACTCTCATCCCAGCTGCTTCACACTCGGCTGCGAACCGTCCCAGTGCACGCTGAAGGTCCTGGCTCGATGGAGCCAACAAGACAACATCATCCGCAAAAAGCAGAGACGAAATCTGCCGGCTCCCGAACCGAACCCCCTCCGGTCCCTGGCTGCACCTAGAAATTCTGTCCATAAAAATAATGAACAGAACCGGTGACAAAGGGCAGCCCTGGCGGAGTCCAACATGCACCGGGAACAGGTCCGACTTACTGCCGGCAATGCGGACCAAGCTCCTGCTCCGGTTGTACAGGGACTGCACAGCCCTCAACAGAGGGCCTGCAACCCCATACTCTCGGAGCACCTCCCACAGAATGACGCGAGGGACACGGTCGAATGCCTTCTCCAAGTCCACAAAACACATGTGGACTGGTTGGGCAAACTCCCATGAACCCTCAAGCACCCTGTGGAGGGTATAGAGCTGGTCCAGTGTTCCACGGCCGGGACGAAAACCGCATTGTTCCTCCTGAATCCGAGGTTCGACTATCGGCCGGATTCTCCTCTCCAGTACCCTGGAATAGACTTTCCCAGGGAGGCTGAGGAGTGTGATCCCCCAATAGTTGGAACACACCCTCCGGTCCCCCTTTTTAAACAGAGGGACCACCACCCCGGTCTGCCAGTCCAAAGGCACCGTCCCCGACTGCCATGCGATGTTGCAGAGGCGTGTCAACCAGGACAGCCCTGCAACATCCAGTGACTTGAGGTACTCAGGGCGGATCTCGTCCACCCCCGGAGCTTTGCCACCGAGGAGCTTGCAGACTACCTCAGTGACTTCAGCCCGGGTGATGGACGAATCGACCTCCAAGTCCCCAGTCTCTGCTTCCTCTGCAGAAGACATGACAGTGGGATTGAGGAGATCCTCGAAGTATTCCTTCCACCGCCCGACAATATCCCCAGTCGAGGTCAGCAGCTCCCCACCTCCACTGTAAACAGTATTAGTGGAGAGCTGCTTCCCCTCCTGAGGCGCCGAACGGTTTGCCAGAATTTCCTCGAGGCCGACCGGTAGTCCTCCTCCATGGCCTCCCCGAACTCCTCCCAGACCCGAGTTTTTGCTTCTACAACCGCCCGAGCTGCTGCCCGCTTAGCCTGCCGGTACCCGTCAGCTGCCTCAGGAGTCCTATGAGCCAACCAAGCCCGATAGGACTCCTTCTTCAGCTTGACGGCATCCCTTACTTCCGGTGTCCACCACCGGGTTCGGGGATTGCCGCCACGACAGGCACCGGCGACTTTACGGCCACAGCTATGGACGGCTGCATCAACAATGGAAGTGGAGAACATGGTCCATTCAGACTCAATGTCTCCAACCTCCCTCGGAATCTGGTCGAAGCTCTCCCGGAGGTGGGAGTTGAAGACCTCCCTGACAGCGGGTTCCGTAGATCCATAGGTGTGAAAAGGTTTGCTTTCTTGAAACTATCATTTGTTAAAACTTAAGTGATTCTTTCTCAGGAACCTTATTACTAGAGACAATCTGGCACTTAGTGAGTGTGGTAGAGCTGCTTAAATGCTGGACTGATTGAGTGAGTGAAGTGAGTGATCGGGTGAGTGGACAGGTCCTCATGAGCAGGTCCTTGTTGAGGATGTGGCGAGCAGGAACCCAGTACCTCTCTTCCAGTCCGTAACCCTCCCAATCGACAAAATACTGAATACCTCTGCCATGGGGGAGGAAGTGCAGCAGATATCAGACAGAGTAGGTGGGGTCTCCTTAGATGAGTCGAAGTGGCAGAGGAGGTCAATCTGCTGGCATGAGTGGATTCTCCCAGACCGGTTTCACCTGGGAGACATGGAATGTTGGATGGACCTTCATGGACCGTGGAAGTCTCAACCTCACTGCCGTGGGACTGATGACCCTTTGCATGGCAAAGGGACCAATGAACCTGGGTGTCATCTTCTTGGACTCCACTTGGAGAGGAAGGTACGCCGGTGCCTGGGTGCGACAGCGTTTGGAGGTGGTCGAGTAGTGACCAACAGAGCAGGAGGAACAAGCAGAGGGTCAGGGGGGCAGGCACTAGGACCAGGTTGACCCTCCACTTCAGATTTTACCCTCTCCCACTCCCAGGGGAGCAATCAGATAGGAATCATGAAGGACGGGTGTGGGGCCCAAAGTCTTCTCCTCCCTCTCCTGGAACTGGCGAGACAAGGCATCCAGCTTGATATTGCGGGATCCAGGTCAGTATGAAAGGGAGAAATTGGACCACCTGGCTTGCTGGGAGATCAGTTTCTGTTCTGTGCAAATATATTCAAAGTTCTTGTCATCAGTCCAGACCTGGGAAGGTATCTTCATTTCCCCCCAAAATCCAAATGCCAATGTCATAGTTCCTCTCTGCAGGTGACAGTTGTCATGAGAAAAAAGCACAAGGGTGGAGCTTCTGGTCTGTGGCTGAGTGCTGGGATAGGACGGCTCCCACCCCTATGTCAGATGCTAAGACCTTCCCGTAGTTATGGTACTCTAGCAGAACTGCTGCATGGCTGTGGCTTGTTTGAGGCAAACCTGGTGGCATGAAGCACTCATCCCAGGATGTCCCAAGTAGGCAAGTCAATGTGGGGGCTATGACAACGAAACTAGATGTACCCCAGGGTGGGAGGGATGCGAGGTGGATTCAGGATGTGGAACTGGATGGTCTCATGGACAGCAGGACATGAACAGATGTGGTCTGATGGGTTACAGTTCCAAATACGTTACCGTCAAACGCACTGGCAGAGATGGGTCTGGAGAGTGGGACCTGATCGATCTCCAGCTGGCAAGCGAGCTTCTCATCCATGATGCTGGTAGCGGCCCCAGCTTCTATGAAAGTAGCCAGAGTGTGAGAGCCTTGCGGGAGGAGAAGATTGGACAGGAACAGCGGTCATTGAGGGGAGGAGGACCGAGTGGAGGTGTGGTTCACCAGTACCTTCCTGGCTACAGGTGAGCCCTGCCTTTTGCTGGGCATCCGTAGATGAAATGGCCACCCTGGCCACAATACAGGCAGAGATTGGCTTGGTGATGCTTCTGTCACTCCTAGGGGTCAATCTGGTGCATCCGAGCTGCATCGGTTCGAGACCCTCCTGAGCTGATGCTGCGGTGGTGGAGGAGATGATGGCAGCTGTAGCCTCCAGGGACCAGATAGATGGCTGGAGACCTGACATTCCCTGATGTCTCTCCTGCCATTCTGATCCACTCACTAGCCAGTTCGATCACTCAGTGGAGGCAATTCATATGAAAACCAGATCATCCTTAATGTACTCAGCCAGCCAGAGGAAAAGGTATCATGAAGGGCGGCTGAGTTCCAGTCACTCACTGACGAGCCTTGGTGTGGAACTCAAAGGAGTAGTCAACCACCGTCTGCTCTCCCTGGTGCAGGTTCAGAAGGCTCTGAGCAGCAATGGTCCCTTATGATCGCAGACTGAACACGTTACGGAGCTCTGCTGCGAAGGACTGGAAAGACAGTTAGGATTGCTGTGCATTTCTCCAACTTGGAGTTCCCCCACAGGCAAACCCTTCATGTCAGGTGATTGACAGTGAAGGCTATCTTGGCTAGCCTAGAGGCAAAGGTGTGGGGCTGCAGAGCGAAGGGGAAAAACCAGCTGGTGCCCATAGACAATCTGAATAACAATTAACTCTTATGAGTCTGAGCACACTGGAGCAAAGGGAGCTTGGCGTTGGCATCTCCAACACTCAGGAGCCGGGATCTAGAACTACAAAGTATATTATGAGCTTTTCACCGTGCCATTGATGAGGTTGGTCAGTCACAGATAACTAATTGGCCATCAGTCCTCAGACTCCTGCCCACCTCCATGAGTATTTGGGATTTTGCACGTCTGCACAAAACTGTACAGCTTTCTTTTTCAAAACAAATACATTGTACATTTTTTAGAATATTTTTCAGATTTTGAAAGACCACATGGTGTTTTTTTATTTGCTACAAAACATATCATAAATGAAATATGTCAACCCCTTGACTGACCATTTTTGCCTTGGAACTGCAGTGTACAGTGACAGTCTTAGGAGTATCTTAGGAAACAATCCTGTCAACTTGCAGGCTTTTCAAAACGATGACAGAGACAGTTTCTATTTTCACTTGCAAAGCTGCAAAAGAAGACATGGTGACAGGGGCGGCTGGCCGATAGAGGGCGCTAGGGCGCCGCCCCCTTTGTCTCACATCACGTAGAATCACACAGCCCTTCCTTTAATAAAACGTTTTTTAAAATGACTTTTACAAGTATATTCTATGTTTTAAAAAGGCAAAATGAATAATATAGTCTGAAGTGAGTTACTAAAATGTAAAATCTGCACTAAATAGTCAGATTAGAAATGTTGTCTACAGTTACTAACAGCTGACATATATCCGGCCCGGGGTGCACACATCTTTCCCCATTGACTCCCATTATAACTTTGACATGTGCAGTTCGTTCCTCTTCAATACAAGAGATACGAGAGAGCGGGGCGCAGTCATCCTGCGCCCCGCTCTCCCTCTGATCGCTATACACACCGCCGGCCATGGGGTGACAGCAGAGAGCGAGCTTGTAATTAAAACTGCCAAGCGAGTGACGTTGAGCGCAGAGTGTCGGAGTAATTAGCAAACAAGATCATTAGCTAGTCGAAAAAGGAGAAACTGAAGAGAGAAAATTCAGTGAAGTCACTGAAAACAACGCTGTTCGAGAGGAGAAACTGAGAGTGAAGGAGCTCGGACCTGACGGCCGGACGTCTTAATTAGACAGCAGTCCGAAGACAGAGGGAGGAGATATACTTGCTCTTTTTCACGGAGCTGGTATGAGAGGACGTCTTGGTTAAAGTTATGAAGTGAGGCAGGTGTTTTATTTTGCTTCCCTTGCCTGCTTTTCTAAACCAAGAGAACTGATCAAGCGCGATCAAGCACTTTTGGCTTAAAGCCTAATGGTTTCAGTTATTTTCTTAGACAAAGTGACAATTTTTTGTTGCTTTGATAATCTCAAATATGAGGATTTGCTGTGTTTTCATTGTCATTTAAGGTTGTTAATGTAAATGCTAGCTAACAGAAGCACTTTGGGCTTTAAGCCTGATGGTTTGATTGTTTTTTTTAAACAAAACGTTCAGTGTTTGTTGGTTTCATGTGTATGTATTTGCTGTTTTTTTTTTTCTTTTTTTATTTGAGTATGTAAATATAAATATGTTGTTCCAAACAAGCTGTGAAAATGAATTGTTTCTCTTTTTACTTTTGAAGTAAAAAATATATTTATACATTCTTGGTTTGTTTAATGATGGAATTATATTTTATCTGGAGCAAAACATATCAAACACTGGGAAGATAAATTCAAATTCACTAACTGGTAACATTCACCTGCATTTAACTGACTATTTGTAAACATAATATACATTAATTCTTGTGGTCCGGCGTTGCCAACTCCGCTTTTTGGTTTTTGTAAATTAAGTGCGCCCCCCCCCCAAGACAAAAATTCACCGGCCGCCACTGCATGGTGAGGCTTCATGTATGAACTTCCGGAGAGAACACAGGTTTACACTTTTCCAGAGCAATGTTTTCCAGCAAAACTTATACTGACGCCAGATGCTGTTCCACCAACTTATCCAGGGGAAACAGTGAGTATGAACCAACATGTTGGTCAACTGTTTTTTAAGTTTATTTTCCTTGTGTTTTAGTCATTTACTGTGTACAAACAAGTCTGCAATCATCTATTTAATGGTAGCTGACGTTTGCCTGCCAAGTTACATGATGATTCATGACAAATACTGACAGAACATTTTATAGTGTCCTGCAATCGACTGGTGACCGGTTCAGGGTGTACCCCGCCTCTCGCCCTTTGACAACTGGGATAGGCTCCAGCCCCAACCGCCCTAACCAAGAGGTTAATGTATTTGGTCAGCAGGTACAATCAAGCTGCAGGCGACTGGTGACTGGGTGGAGATAGAGGTGGGGACTATTTAGATCTGTGTATACTAAATGAAGGCAGAGAGTTAGCTGTAATACATTGCTCTCATGGGAAAAAAAACAAAAAAACAAAAAAAACAACAACTTCGAAATATGTAGTTTTGAGGAACAGTGATAAGGTTTTAGGGGTTTAACAAGTGGGAGGAGAGAAACGTTAATGTCATTTTTTTTTTTTACTTTTGTAGTACTTTTTGTTTATCTTTTCCTTATTTAATCTTACTATGTTTATTGTTTTGCACCAAAATATAAATACCAAAATAAAAATATAAAATTCCTTGCATGTGAAAACCTACAGTAAACCTGATTCTGGTTCTCCTTCAGATTCAGCACCCTGGACAGTGGTCGTGACACAAAGACCTGAGCAACCAGGGTGGAGATACAGTGTTCTCTCTCTCAGCAAACTTCAGTGTCACGCAGTAACTGTACAGTATGTAGATGAAAGAGGTAAATTATCACATATAGAATAAGATTTTTCTTGATTAATATTTGCTTAATTTTCTTGTAAATTTTGGTATAAACTGATTACAATAATAACCATGCATGTATGGTGTTTTTCTAGTCTGACGACCACTCAAAGTGCTTTTACACACACATTTGTGCAGCGGCTAAGCTGCTCATTATGAGCGTTATCCATTCACATCCTGATGGCACAGCATCTTGGCAATTTGGGATTCAGGATACTTCGACATGTAGGCTGCCGAGGCCAGGGATTGAACCACAGACCTTCTGATAGGTGAACGACCACTCTACCTCCTGAGCCACAGCCTAATAGTCTCCCCATGATAGCAGGAAACATCTGGAAAATCAGCCTATTGGTTTTTTCCAAGTTACCACCAGCAGAGAAGCTAATTGACTTTATTCTGTCTGCTCAGTGATCGTGATCATCACTGCACTTTGGAAAAAGCTCATTTAGTAACAAAATCAGATTCTCTGTAATGCAAATGCAGACTCTTGGTGAACACAAAGACAACAAAAGCTCCCTTGAAATGGCAAGATTTGGCAGATGTTTGTAGACAACATATTATAGCTGGAAAGAGATCTGTTTATCCTGAGACCATAAAACTTTGATGTTGCAGCCCTAAACCTTCGGTATTTAGTAACAGCCATTTCTGCTGAACCTTGACTTTTTTCCCTTGGAATCTGCAAAGCTGCTTGGCGCATCTTGAAAGTGCATGAATAGATGGTGGAGCAATTAAAAACTGTGAGATGAAATCATCCCCGCTCAAATGTTCTGCTCTATTCCCTTGTCAAGGAAACATGGCCTCTCCACAGTAATCCAGCGTTAATAGGATGGGTTCAACCAGAGTGTCAAGAGCAGCCAAAAGCTGGGGATTTTTAGAGCTGTCTGACTAACCCACTTCCAAAAACCACTCCATAAGCATTGAGATAATGAAGCTTATGCGCCAGCCAGAAAGTATGGCACTGTAGCACAGTGAGCAAAACAAATAAATACACATATTGCTATGTTATAATTAGTGGAACGTGCTGTTTTTCATGTACACAAGTGGTGGATAAGGGAATACAGTGTAGCACTTGGTGTACGACAAGCTGTTTCTACCATGGCCTTGGATTTAGAGTGTGTGTGTGAGTGTGTGTGTGTGTGTGTGTGCGTATGCGTGTCCATGTATTACTCACATTGTGGGGACATGGATCTTTTTACACAGTCCCACTGTAGGGGCTCGCCTTACTTTGAAGCACAGTCTCTACCACATAGAGACTGATAATGTAACAAATGCCACATTGTGTTAAAACATGTCAAAAAAAAATAATATGCACCTCTAGATAGGTGTAACATGTCATAATGAATGTTACAGTGTAATAGATTTTGAAATACATTTTAAAACTGACTAACAACACTTGCTTTTGTTTAGATAACTAAGTAGAATGAGGAATGTATACTGAATAGTAAAACTAGAATATACTGAACCTCTCTACTTAAAAATATGTTTATTCTTCTTGTTCCTACTTCTTGTTCCTGAGTTTAACACTAGAAGGCTGTTTTCACATTCATCTACTGAAAGTGGAAAGTTTCTCTGTGCTCATTGAAAATCCAGTTTGAAGAGGCTGAACCAGGTTGGCAGCCAATCCTGGTGCAATATTAACTTACACAAGTGTGATGGGGAGCCCTGAAGCCTCCAGTGTCCAAACACAGAGAATGGACTTTTCAATAAAGCCAGAGACATCTGTGCATAATCATCGATTCAGGTTTTTTTTTTTTTTTTTTTTTTTTTTTTTTTTTAAGGATTTTAACAAGACAATAAAACTTTTAGACTTCAGACTTTAGTCTTCTTTATTGATCCCAATTTGGGAAATTATTTTGCTGCAATAGCAATTAACATACAAACAAACACAGAATGTACACAAGAATTGACAAAGTAACAAAAAAGTGACACAAAATATAGACAGGAATGTCAGCAGTGCATTTAACTAAATATTTAGTTATATAATATGTGTTATAATGTATAATTCATATTATATATTATAGTAAAATTACAATATAACTAAGTATATAAAGAAGTATTTACAGTAAAAAAAAAAGTTTAAAAAAAAAAAAGTGCAGTTTCAGATGAAACACATTATCAGTCAAAGTGCAGCATTTTATATACATCTGAAAACATGTCTGGAGGGCATCTTTGATAATAATAACTAATTATTAAATTATTATTTTTATAAATTTGAAATACTATATCTAACATGTACTTAATATTATTACTATTATTATTCTTTATAGCTTAAAATTGAATCAATATGAAAATAAAAATTCCAATTAAAATGTGACTTAAAATACTGATGCTGTACAAATATTTTCTCTATATTTCATCTTAATTTATTTGCTTTGTCATTGTGTTTTTAAATATTTTTAAAATAATGTTCATATTGTTCCTTTGCCTTATTGAGACTGCACTTTAATTTGACTTAAATTGAAAGGTGCTTTAGAAATAAACTTTGTTACTGTACTTCAATTTCCATTGTGCTTTGTGGTATTGAACATGTAAATAAATAAATAAATAAAAGTCTTCATTCAATTCAACTGAAAGTGCCTCATGTTTAAACCGTTATTTATTCTCAAACCAGTGTGTGACACAAGGTTTAAAGTGTTTGCAAAACACTTTGTGTGGGGACACTTTGGCCTCTCTCACTGCTACATCCATATTTTGTGCTTGGTCTGTAATGACAGCAGTACTGTGATGATTGTTGTTATTTTTCATTTCGAGCTCCCACTCCAAAACAGCAAATTTCAAAACCTCAGCTATGTTGAGTCCAGTGTGTGATTGGAAAAGAGGCTGCGTCTGTGGGACAAAACGTTTTATTTTCCCTTCGCTGATCATAACATGAGCTGTGACTGTAATCTAGCTCTGAGTAGCTCGTGAAGTTCACCCATCTGTGGGTACTGAGATGCACTCTTTCTTCAGCTCTCGGACTGTTATGTTAGAGCGGGGCTCCAGATGCCTCTTTCAGGCTGCTTTGGCCTGGCTGAAGCTTCGTTGTTGTGATTTGAGCTTTTCTGGGTGGCGATGTGTTAAATAGCTTCTCATGTAGTTGTTTTGCGTTTGTCAGTTTCCTTTTCACCATTGTCGGTTCTTGAAAAGGGAAAACTGAAATGTTAGCACATATCAGCTCTAAATGTCGATTGAGCATCTTCAATCTCTTTTTCGTTATTGGCACATTGTTAATTTTCTCGTTTCTTGGTTTATTGTTTGCATTGCTTGTCTTGCACGTAAAGGATGACAGGAGTCTGTGTTCTTGACGACTATGATTGCGCCCTCTGTTGTTCAAACAGAAACAATGCAATTTTCGACAATGAGAGGTAAATAACCATCTAACATCATGGTAGCTAGCATCATCAACGGCATCAAGCTATATTTCTATTGCGATATTGCTAGATTCGTTACCTATATCATTACATCCATATTATGTACAGTGTTTTTTCTTGTGCACTGAACCATTTATATTGTTACCATGGTCATCATGTGCACTGTATAACAGTAATAAAGGAGTCAAGTGTCCTGATATCATGATGATATAACAACCAAACACCAGCTTAGCTCTTCAGAAATGAGTTTTTGTTTAATTGTCATTAAGCAGCCATTCACAATCAACATTCAAAGAGCCCTGAGACTTGATAAACAACTTGTGTCTACTTCTCCAGATCCCTTGCAATCCAAAAACTTTCTTCCAACCATTTCTTTCTTGCGGTGGAGGAGGTTAAAGCAGTTACATCTTCATGAGAAAGAGGAGAGGTGATCCTGACTACAGGTGGGCAGAGCAAATAAAGAGAATACAAATACAAATAATGCTATTGAGTTCCAGGCTTCACTCACAGAGCACAGGAGGAGGTGTGTTTGGAAATGTCCCTTTTTTTGATTTTCCTGAGACAATATTCTGCTGGACTTGTGTAAAAAGACCTTTAAGCTGAATAGGGCTGACATTCTTGAACAGTAGATTGGAAAGGTCCATAAAGTATTCAGCAATACAGCTTTTTATGGACAGTTTTATTACTGAGAAAGGGTGGATTTGTTATAGATGTGGACCTTTTCGTTATTAAAAAGTGTCTGGTCAAGTGGTCTTAGTTAGTTAGTGCCAAGGTGAACTGTGTCTTGCCACAGAAGAGATTGAGAAAGAGTAGTGCCTGTAACAAGATCAATTATGCTTAAATTGAGAACACGAAAAACGATTACACCAGATTCTGTCAGGGCAGCTTTTCCACAAACTTTAAAACATTGACTTCTGTGACAGGTGAGAAAACATTTAAATTCATCCAATACTTTCAGGAAACTGGACCTTTGCTGTTATTGAACATAGCTTTTTCTGTTGTAACGCCACCGCACCTTTCCCCACCTTATGCTTTAAATGTGACATCTGATGAGCTTGGAGGGATTCCTCCGTGTCACTTTGTTCAACCACAAGCGACGTCACTTCAAGACACAGCAGTGAGGTAAAGGACAGCCATGCCCATACACCCGGAGCTATTACAGACACAACAATTAAGGTTGGGAATTAATCAGCGTATAGGCAGCAGGGTACTTTTGATAATTTGTGTGGGAGGGGGCAATAGTAGAATATTCACTGAAATAAATTAACACTATTTGACCTCAATCTTCTTAACTTCACTTGAGTTAGGAAACACTTTAATCACTTCAATTAATTGGTTTCTAACTATGTTCATAATGAGAAGAATGTAGAGGCTTAATGGAGTGAAGGGCTTGAATAGGACCAGTTCCAACAGGGTTTGAGCTTTACATGACTCACAGACAGGAGGGCAGCCTTTCCTGACCAGCCCATTGATTTCCTTAAAGATAGTGCTCTTTGATGTCAATTTAGTGAAATACTTCATACAGCCGTATCTGCCATTCTCAGCACATTGTTCTTCATGATATTATTCTTAATTCTTCACGTAACATTACTGAAAAAGGTTGTGAATTGATTTCTCCCTACTTCCTGCTCATTTATTAGTCAACACTGAAGACTTAAAACACATGAAGACATGACAAAATAAATTGACCATTACTGTTGTGTCACAACAGCTGATTTCTTTTAAATTACAACAACTTGGAATTTCATTCAGCACCTTTTAGGCTGTATTGTTTCATCACCTGTGCTGGTTTAGTGTGTTGGTGATTTTGTTGAGAGTATGTCTTCAACAATTCAGTGGCACACTGCAATTTTGGTGTCAAGACTGGCTGCACTTCATGCTATCTGCCTGCTCAGGGCAGATAAACAGCACAATGCGCTCACCACATCCATGTTCTGACACTTTCATCACTTTAATTGGTGGAGGTGCACCTTCATGAACCTCTCCAAAATGACAAAACCCCCACTTGCAGAGCAGTCAAGTGCTCCTCAGGTGCACTGCACTGTGTCATGATGCAGGTATGGGGCAATAAGGATGAGGACCCAAATGCCTACACTCAGATGGAGCAGGGAGAGTTAAGGGCAAGTAATACATCACCAGCTCCATATTGCCAAACAAATCCTACAAAAAAACATGTTGTTTGTAACGGCTCTGTAGAATGTGTCATAGTCTCCCCGATCAATGTCATTATTTATCTGTGCCTTAAGGTTTTGTTAGATTTAGGAAAAAAAAACCAAAAACAAAAAAAAGGTTGGTTAGGTTTAGGAAAAGATCATATTTTTGGATTATGGTCATCATGGTTACAATAATAAACACTTGGTTATGTTAGTTTCAACACTGAAAAAAATCAGTGTTGACCTGATTGGAAATGGGAATTGAACAGTTTCCTGCGTTAAAATGCAATGTTTTGTTGTCACTCTGTAATGTCACCTGAGTTTCTACAGCTGCTATGGAGTTTTGTCATTTTAATGTAAAAAGATGACTGATGCTTATGGTTTTCTTGGGAGGACAGTCTTGCATAGCCATGAGCATCTGTGTGATGTAAATTTAATCATTTGCTCATGTCCTAAAGGGTCTGACTGGACTTCCCACATACAGCCCTGAATTTATGACCACAGACTAACATGTATGAGCATATACGTGTACGCAGACACTCAATGCAGTATGAACAACTGCAAAAAGCACCTTCTTAGTTTTTCAAATGAGCCAAACAAGTATGACCAAGCGTCTGGTCTCAATATGCTTCTGACAAACTAGGTCTTACATCCAAAAATGTCTAAAGGCAAAAGTGTTAACACCTTCTCCAAATGCCCACGTTTGGAGGAGGTGTTAACACAAAACAAAAAAGTCAAGAGAAACACTGCTCCACACCTGGCCCCTGGCCCGAAGTGAGCACAAATATAATTAGAATTGTTAATGATCAGACACAGCCTTTTCTCGATTCTAGCATTAGAGAGGGAGTTTTAGATGATGGTGTGACAAGCACTTTGAAGCATACTGGGCTCTTTTGGCAGGAAGCAGGTCACAGGCTGGCAGCAGCAAAAACACAAGTAACAAGACAACAGGCAGTTTCAAAACAAAGAACAGGTAACACGGTAGAGACAGGGTAAAGATTACAGATGCAGGGAGGCATTGATTTAACATAATCCAACACTGGCGGAGGAACAGCCAGATCAGCTGCTGAGAGTCCATAAAAAATACAGAGGCTGGGAGGAGGAAGAAAACCACCGTGACACCTACACTGCCCACAAAATTACCAAATGTGCACCGACAGGCCCTTGGTTCACAGAATCTTTAACATCTTACTTTTCTCTTTAAAGTCCTTATAAACAGGTCTAAATTCAATGGATGTACGACATGTATTGCAAAATTCATGTCGTTTAAAAAGTGAAAAACCAATATCTTTCCTCTCCACAAGGACTACAAAATAATAGAAAAAAAAGTCTATATTCTGTACAGCAGACATGTGAGGTCTTGAAATTATTTTCATGAGAATTAATATCCTTTTGCTTCTGCAGCCTATATTAATGGAGATGAAATGTGGTGAGTGGTCCCATTTCATTAAGAATTTCTGCTTTAGTGATTACTACAGTACTTCCCAAAGGACATAAAGAAGCAATCATCATCCTGGGTACAACCAGTGCACCACCGGCGAAGTAGCCACTCCAGTGTAGTTAGCTGTAGTTAGGCCCCAGACCATCGACCACTCTGCTCCTGTATTGATGAGACGATGATCTAGGAGATTTATGCTATCTGTGGCCTACCTGCCTGATTGATTTACTTGGATTCCCTCAAAGACAGAGATCAATGACTGTCTTTGCTGGTTCAGAGATTACACAGGGAGACACCATAATAGAGACACCACTCATTTCAACTATTCTACAGACCTGGAAATAAATGGAGTGCCATGAGTGGTGAACACAGGATCGGCTTTAAAATTGGTGGACTGAAGATTTACTGTATTTCTGTCCAGGAAATGATGATGTGGTAATGGTTTATGAACTCATAAAAAGATGCAGCTCTTTCTGCTGTTTTAGAGAGACACTGCTCAACAAAAACAGCGAGATCTAAGTGGCCACTGTTCAACCTTGAGCTAATGGAAGGTAATGCACACTGTTTTAGCCTCTCACAGTAAAACCACAACGTCCTTGTTAATGCTCCCACCTCGACTGACTGAGCCAAGCATTCTTGATGACGACACATTGGTACTCTGGATGACTCTTGGAATCCCGCTAAGCCTAACGACCTCTGATACCATTTGAAAGCTAATCCTCTTTTGCAACATCTTCATGAACGCTGCCATTGTGCAGATCAGTTTCCAATTAAAAGGGTGAAAATAGAAGCAGACATCTATTTTACTGGGGGCACATTACTCATGCACACTTAAATCTTATCACCCTTGTCAGCTTCTTCGACAGAGCATTGCTTTGGCAAAGAAATGACTTCACAAATCCAAAAATGCAAAACTGTTTTGGATTAGCAGAAGAAGGACTCAGGTAAGGCTTGTAGCATGTATTTGACAACGTGAAAAAAAAAAAAAAAAATCTGCAGCACTTTTTTACAGTGAACAGTTTTCAGACATTGCTCATAATTCCATTTCTCGCTCCTACAAGGCCCTCGCCTTGTTTAAACACAGTTCAGAGAGCCTTGACGGCAGGGATACCCATAAGAGATGACATGTCAGGGTGAGGAATAGGCTAACTAATGAGGACTCTCATAATCCTTTAGCTCGAGCCTAATGGGGCATTTAAAGGAAGACAATGCATCTTCTGGCACGTAACCCCACTCTTCCTTACACTCTCATTTGTAGGGAATCATGTTACAAGGGGAGTACAATTAGCTAAAGCAGTGATAAAGAGCAGCAGAGCTTTTTTTTTTTTTTTTTGCAAAAATAATATTGCACTTCAGAGCATGCATTAATCAGTAATGTTACTACATTATAATACTCACAGGCTTAATTCACCCATTTGAATTCATTATTACTTTTGGGTCTGATGCTCCATCTCAGGTGCATACAGTCCACATTTTTCTTCAGATCATTTCTTCATGACTTGTATTTATTGTCAGGGAATTTTGTTAACATGACTTTAATGAAATAATCTGTATTTCTTGCCTCAAATGTGCGGTGTGATGTGATGGATAATAAGTTTCCATGGCAGCCGTGAATAATAATAGTCCATCGATCTTGCTTCTTGTGCTTGGTGCTAAGGTCCTGCTTCCTGGCTACTAGCCCTGAGTGAAAAAAAAAAATCTACTAGGAGATGTTGTCACAAGGCTGGGATTTCTCAACTTCCTGGCTAACACCCCCCTGCTGTCCTCTGTCTTCCTATTATAATACTATGACCTCATCCCTGGTAGATCCATGTGCCTGCCCCCTGTGTGTTCAGTCAATGAATATGTATGCCAGTGAATAATAACAGGAAAATCTTTGTCAAATCGCTGCTGGCTGTCTCAGCTGTGGCGCCTGTATAAAAACCCAAGCTGCAGCCTTCCTTTTCTTTGTCCTGCATATTATTCTTCTTGTTAAAGGCTAATCCTTCCCACAGTTAAGTCATGAATCCCCTGGATCACATATTTGTAGACCAAGGTGATCAGGCTTTTGCTGCACATTTGCCATTCAATTGACTTTACATGTCATGCTGCCTATGAGAAAAGTCATTTCTATGATTTGTTTGAGTCCTTAAAAAAGCAACTTATGAAATAGCACCTGGACTTTTAGAGGTTGCGATTCATTTACTTCCCACATCAAGCTGTTAATACCAGGAATATGTTTACAAAGCCTGCTGTATTTAAGCTTTATAGAAGTCGAATGGTGTGTGTCATGACAAAGGCACGTCACATAAGCCTAATAACCCTCTGCACTCTTCCATAAAGTGTGACCAACATAGCAGGTTATATATATTCCTCCTGCCTCTAGCTATCTTTCGGAATAATGAGACCAGTGGTATTTCACTTTACCTAAAGGTCAAAGTAGTTTAATTTAGACATTTCTTTCTAGCGTGGGTTAGTTGGAAAAAATGAATCCAACAGATACTGTATGTGTTTCCACCCACATGAATCCCAGATGCATTATTGCAGCTGGATGTTCACCTTGGAGAACAGTTGAGCAGCTTTTGGCAACCTTTTGCTCTAAATGACTGCTTGTTAACACAGGAAGAGCAACGGAGGGAGTTTAGGAGTTCAGAGCACAAACTTGATGGAGATGGCTGAACACAGTGAGGGCTGTCTGTCCAGCACATTGGTCTTAGAGGGGAGTATGTTGTGCTTCAGCCGTACATTGCTCAATCAGAAAACCGCATGACCTTCATTTAGACGACATTTCTGATTAATTTCAACTTATTTTTGTTGTTCTTGTCTTTCATCATAATTTTTCTCACAGTGTTTCTCACTCATCAAGCTATTTTGAAAGATGGGAACATGGCAACAAATGATGATGAGGCAAGAAACAACCCAACAGTTTATCCAGATTACATAAACCACTTCATTTGGAGGGCAAACCAAAGGTGAGTCATCACAGCTCTATTAGCTTCACCACAGCAATAAAAACACATTAACCTGCTACACTGAGGACATCGCTCATTAACCTACTCGGGCTACAAGGAGCTCTGTACACTCTGTAGAAAGCCAGCCAATACCTATGTGCATGGGGTGATACCAACGATCTCGAAAAACCTGAACACCTGACCGCATGGGCCGACTTGTCATCAGGTCTGTCAATACAAGAACATTTCAATTCAACCTGAAATAACCTAAAAACATATCCACTAAACAAACTGTTCAAATTAGAAATTGTTAATCACAAATAACTTCTGCTGAATAGCTACTGCTGAACCTTGTAGTGAGATTCTTTCGTCAACTACAGGTGACTGGCTATAAGTATATTGGGAGTGTTGATAATATGAGAAAATTCCAATTTATTCCAACTTGGATCTGATTTTTGTAGTTTTGGTCAATAGTTTTGACACTGTAGTCATCAAAGTAAAGCTGAATTTACAGTGTACTCAACACTAACATCAGTCCTACAGCCATGGTGGAGCTTTTAATTTATAGATCATAGTTCGATTTCACTATGGCTATCATGATGCATGACGCACTGCACATGCAATATCATGTATACCTGACAGTAACTGTGTTCATATGATTTTATTTATTTGGTGATAACAAACGATGATGGGCTGTACTTACAGAGCTGGAGTTACATCCAGATTCTCCTTGGCCTTGTCTTATATCTGTACAGGAGTGTACTGCTTTGCAAACACTGTGTTTACGTTATTAAAGTCACTGTGATAGAGAATGATGATGGCAGTGAGTAGAAGGCTTCCAGTGGAGATGGCTATGCATGTGTTTTACTGTGAAGCAGCAGATTACTGAGCCTGTCTTACTGTTGTCTTCACTATCAATAATGTCGACTGGCATGTCGACGTGTTTCTCAAAATGACATTTACTCAGACAGTTTGGGTAGTATCTTTAGTTCCCCTTCATTTTTCATTTAATTTTAAAAAGCTGTTAAAAGTTCACATATTATGTAAGCTCTTTGCACTTGTCTTCTGTGTATGTTTTACTGTATTTATTGTTTGTGTGTTTGACTTTGTTTTCCTTTGTAGTCTTTGTGTTTTTATTGTTTTTTTTTCTAGGACTACGACCAACTTTTTCCTAATTTTTTGCATTGTATACCACCTTGTAACTGTGGTTTTGAAAGGCAATTTATAAATATAGTTTACTTACTTATTTACTACTCCTCCAAATAAGTCTGAATAATGCGTTGGCATGTTTACAATCTGTCTCATCTTCGGCCCACTTGTGATTGTTGTCCCATTGGGCCTATTTCTAGCGATGTTGCTGTGTAGCGGTTACTTTTGGTGAGTACAATGTCACCGTACAATTGATGGCTCAAGCTATGAATATGAATTTATGGATATAATGTTAGTATGACTGATAGAAATGATGACCAAAAGTATGAAAATAAGAACCAAGTTCCAGAAATAGAATATTCCTGCTTCATCATCTGTCAAACCTTTGAAAAACCCTCCCTCCAAACATGAATCACAGTACATGGGGCCATCCTAAAATTAGTTGTTTTTCCTCTGCTGATTTGTGAAAAGCGCCAGCTGCAAGACACTTAGGGATAACTACTGCCACTGTCTGTGTCACAGTACCACGGTGATTGAAAAAAAACAACTCTTGATACTTGCTCTCACCTTCATGTGGTGCCCCTGGAGAGGGTGATTAAGGTAGCCTCCAAACTGGTTGTGTTTTGTACAGATGGAACATCACCCAACAGGCTTGATGAGAGAAGGGGCCGGCAGGTCCATGGCTGTGTGGATATTGTGTCTTCATTATAATCCACACAGGGCTCAGGGGGCAGCATTGTTTAGGGAGGCGGCAAGCGTCTCTTAAGGCTAATCCGGAGAAGCACCAGCAGGAGCCGACTGTCTGGGCAGCACATCCATGCATTCTCCTGTTACACAAGAGCCGTCTTCAGTGAGGCGGAGATGAGGAGACATTGATAATAAAACTAAAAAGAAACCAATATTCACCTCTTGGGATTGCAAATGTTCTTTGAAATATACAGTTAGTGACCTGGAGGATGGAAGTTTGGATACTGTTTAACAGACTACAGCACAGCATTTCTGAGCTCTTAGCAAGCCGGTGGCTAATTAAAGTCTTAATATCAGGAGTCACTCATCATCTTAGTGAAAGGTGTATTTTGTTTTACTTGCAAGAGTACACTGTTTGGGAACACAGCTTGTTAAAAAATGTATGAGGATTTAATGGATGCAATATGCTGCTATCCTGCCCATGCAATGATGACAGTGCATGTTTCCTCTGAAATAAACTTTCAAAGTAGATTAGTGCATGAAAAGAAGATTTTTTTTTTTCTGCAGGAGTACTGCTTTAGAAGAGTCTTGATAAGGCTGAAACAGAGAGCAAAATGCCCCAGGCCAAAGTACGTTTTGAATGATGCAATTAACTGTCTCTTAATTCATGTATATCTTCTGACTTGCAAAGCCATTCAGGTCAATTATAGCTACTGGCCAGAAGAAACTAGTTTAAGTGAGGTTGTGCATTTCAGTCCCTTAGTTGATGTGCTGCAGTATAATTACTATAAATCAAATGGAAAACTGAATGATACACAGCTCTGTTTGTCTTTAGCACCTGATGTTTGGAACCTCAAAGCCCACAGAAAGCGGAGTTTGGGTGGATGGATGGCTCAACAAAACATCTTCAAAGAGGACACAGCTGTTGGCTTCCCAAGTTCTCCAAGCAGTCAACATTGGTTTCTCGTAACCATGACCACAATTTATCCCTTTGCCTAACCATATTCTGTTCATGTCTAAAGCTAACCAAACCTCTACCATAGTAGTGACAGATCAGAAAACTTCTATTTTTACAGCAGTGATTTGTACAGTTTGGAGGGCAGTGACAAATGGCATCTTGCTGATAAGGACAGATCCTTAAATGTTTATGTTTGTGTTGTTCTGCAGGCCAATAACAAACACTGCAGTTTAATTTAGAAGTCTTGTTCCAAATTCCCTCCAAGAGTCAAGTCAAGTCAATTTTATTCATATCACAGATCACAATTTTTCCTCAAGCTCCTTTAGCTGCCTATGACACCCTCTGCCTTTAGACCCTCTTGGATAAGAAAAAAGCTCCCCCAAAAACCCCTTTAACCAAAGGGTGAGAAACAGAAGAGGGATGCGTTTCCGAAGATGGACAGGCATGCAATAGATATTGTATGTATAGAACTGTTCAACAAAACAAACACAATGTATGCAAATTTTAATGACAAAATTGCAGATATATGTATACTATAAAACACAAGTTAAGAGCAGGGATCCAGGAGGACAGTAAGCAACTTCAGGTGTCACCAGATGGTGTAGGTAGGACCTGAGCCATGTGACCTCCTCTCCACCATGGAGACCTGGAAAGAGAACAGGCCACACAAAAAAAGAAGCGGGAGCTCACACAGCAGTCACTCTGATAAGAGAGCCAAACTAACACATGGAGGGAGACAGAGACATGAGAGCACGACATATGCAAGGCAAACTAAAGGTAACTAAAGGTAACTAAGGGTTCTAAGCAAAATCTGACTTGTGATCTTGCAATTAGGACACCATACAGGTGAAAAGGTGAGATGCACCACATGGCATTATTAATTACTATGTGAGGTTTACCTTAAATTTATCACAAATGTTGCTTTTAACATGCAGAGGGAAAAGAGGGAAAAAGTATCATTACAGGCTATGATAAATCAGAATAAGTAACACCTCATAGTCAGAGATGCAGTTCATCAGGTTTCATAATATCAAACAGCTGGGTTAAGGGGGAGTATGATGTGAGAAGTAATATGCGAATCTCTTATTTCTCTCCCTCAGCAATTTACACTGACTGTCCCTCTCAGTCACAGAAAGCAGCGCGCCATCTATATAAGCAGTAATAACCTTGAACATATCTTTTCCTTTATTAATACAGCTCAGTCAGGACTAAGCATATTTGAGGCTGAGCCAGCGACTGATTACCCTGTCAGGGAACCTCGGCTCAGCAGCCGCGGCATGTGGGAACTTTAAAGGCATACAATATGTGCGGTCAAACAGAATATGTCTCCTGTATATTTCAAATGTCAAGAAAGTCCTGGACTTTCAATCTCATTAATGGAGCACGTTTGAGTTTGTTGTTGGTCAGGTGGTGAATTGTTGGTTTGTGCAACATTTTGCTCAAAGGAAAGATATCTCTACAGCTACTGGCCAGATAACTGAGAAATTTGGTATTGAGATGCAGGTTTGCCAGAGGATTATTCCTGAGGATTTTAGTGACCACCTGACCTTTCCCTTACTGTCACAATTTCCCCTTGATGAACACTTTAGTCCACAGGTCGATATCACATCAACTACAGGCACAGTTTCAAAGCCTATGCTGTAAATATTGAAAGTTTTTTGTGAACTTCTCACCTTTTGTCAAATTTTGTACAAGGGAGATATCAAAATTTAACATGCAGGTTGACATTAAATTTACTGAACACACTCAGTCTCCCTAAAGATGTCTGTGTTCTGAATCATTAATGTCACTGACCAAATCAGTAGCTTTTAGCTTTGACATTCACACCTCACTGGTGACAGAAGGTGTCATTGTCAGTTCAGCTGTCTATACAGTATATTACTTTCTGGTTAAAACTTAATGAAAAATGGCAAAAGCCACATTAACAGTCGTGATGTGATAAATCTGTTGCTAACTGTTGGTTGCTGAGCAACCTTAGATATTGCTTAGATTTAGACGCTTAGTTTTTAGTACCAGTTTAATTCACTGTATCATTTCCAGTCGGTGAAATTTGTTTTTAGTGCAGCATGGAAAACGACACTCGGCGGTACACAATGTCAGCAGCACAGCATGCATGTCAACACACAGTATAGGCAGAAGTAACATATTACTCAAGAATCACAATATTCCTAGACAATGAAGAGTTGCACATACCATAATGCAAGGTGCAGAGTCCTTATTGCAGCAGAAGAAAAGGGGCTCTTAAACTGTGTTGTTTTGGGAGTTCAATACCTGTAGTGCCTCTCACAGTGCAGAGGCTGAGGCAAATAATAAGCAGGGTGGGATGGGTCAATTGATGGGTGTCTATGATTTTGAAGAAGGTGTTAACAGTCTGTTGCTGTTTTAACTTGAGTCTCTGGGTTGCCATACTAAACTGTTAAAGATGAAGTGAAGATACTTTCAGTCATGGCTAAACTCTAAAACTGTGGGAGGATTCTGTGTTTCACTTTGAATTTCACAGGTTGTCTGTCAAGGAAGAACAATCTCTGCTGGGAATTTTTGCTGATGTTATCTGAGTAAATATTCGATTTGAGAGTATTGCTTATATGTCGGCCAAGAAATTTAGATGAGGCTGTGGTGGTTCTGGGTACAGGCAGTGTGCCTTAAATCAATGATTAGTTACTGGGTTTTTTGATGTGACAAGCAGGAGGTTGTTGTTGGGGCACCAATAGACTGTTTGGGCTACCTGCTTCCTGTAACTGTGATACTGTTTTTTGTTTTTTGTTTTTTTGCATATGGGGTCTATTGTAGTTGTGTCCTCAGTGTACTTAAGGATGGTTACTGAACTGGGATGTGAAACTGTTGGTGTATAAGGAGAGGAGCCAGGGTGATAAGAGACATCCCTGAGGGGTACCACTGCTGAGAGTTAAATGGTAAGATGAAAGGTTGCTCACCTTAACCCTCCTTTCCCACAGGAAGCTTCAGGTACAGTGACATATACAGGAGCTGATGTTCACATTTTCAACCTGTATGCAATTGAATACAAAGCAAAGACAAGATATGTAATGGTCAAACTGACAAACATCATTGTTTTGTGGAAATACAGACTCATTCTGGTTTTGATGCCTGCAACACATCAAAAAAGTTGTTACAGGGGTATGTTTATTGCTGTGTTACTTCAACTTTTAACAAGCCTCTGTAAGCATTTATGAATGAAATGTTAGAACTAACAACTAATTGTTGAAGTTTTGGCAGTGAAATTCTTTCTTATTCTGTCTTGATATTGACTTCAGTTGTTCAACAGTCTGGAGTCTCTGCTGTATTTTGCAACTCATAATGAACCACCCATTTTAAACCGGTCTGGACTGTGGGCAGGCCAGTCTAGTACTCACACTCTTTTTTTATGAAGCCGCTCTGCTGAATGTGGCTTGACATCCCAGAAAAAGATGAGGTTTGACAGCATTTGTTGCTCCTATACCTTTCAGCATCAATGATGCCTTCACAGATTGGAACTTGCTCATGGGCACTAACACACCCCCATACCATCACGAATGCTGATTTTTGAATTTTGTGCTAGTATCAGTCTGGATGGTCCTTTTCTTCTTTACTCCAGAGCACACAACGTCCATGATTTCCAAAAAACAATTTGAAATGTGGACTCATCAGCCCAGAGAAAAATTTTCCACTTTGTGTTAGTCCATCTCAGATCAGCTCGACCCCAGAGAAGTTTGCAAGTTATCTGGAGGCTGTTGATATATGGCTTTCACTTTGCATGGTAGAGTATTGCTTGCATTTGTAAATAAAGTGATAAACTGTCTTTACTAACTACGGTTTTCTGAAGTGCTCTCTAGCCTGTGTAGTGTCAGTTTTCAATGGAATGTCACCTGAGGGATCGAAGGACACAGTTCATTCAAGGTTATACAGATGACAATGTATAACAGAGGTTTCTCCAGTTTCTCTGAATTGTTCTTTGTGCACTAAAAAATGTTGTTCTTAAATGTTATTCTTAAACTATTGCAATATTTGCCCATGCAGTTTTTCATCAGTGGTGAACCTCGTCCCATCCTTGCTTGTGAACGACTAAGCCTTTCAAGGATGCTCCTTTCATACCCAATCATGATACTATCACCTGTTACCAATGAACCTATTCACCTGTGGAATGTTTCTGGAGGTGTTTTTTGGAGCATTCCACAACTTTACCAGTCTTTTGTTGCCCCTTACCCAATTTTGAAGTGTGTTGCTGGCATCAAATTCAGAAAAGCTGATATTTACAAAAACAATAAAATTGATCAGTTTGAACTTTCAATATCTTGTTTTTGTACTGTATTCAATTACATATAGGTTGTGAATGATTTGTATTGCATTCTGTTTTTATGTATGTTTTACCCAGCATCCGAATTGTATTGGAATCTGGGTTTTATTGATGAGCTTGAAAGGATTTATGGTGTTGAAGGCAGACCTGAATTCAAGGTGTCAGGGTTCTCCAGGTGTTATGTGCTTAAGAGGATGGTCGACGGCAACCTTAGCAGATCTGTCGATGCGACAGGCACACTGCTGTGCCTCAATGAGTGGTGATGTAATCACTCACAGTCAGTTACAACAAATGTTTGTACTGGACTGAACCGAATAATCCAAGGGATTTGTACTTTGTATTGTATTGTAATTTGAGTGTGTGAGTGGTATTTTCCACGTCTAAACACAAGCCCTCCAACAAGTCCTACAAACAAGTTTTTCATGACAATCCATAATCACGTGTTGTGATACTCCTATCAGCCGGGCCTTTACAAATACATACTTTCACTGCCATGGTTATGGTTTGTTTAGGTTTAGGCACAAATACTATTTGAATAGAGTTCAGGAAATGTCATAGTTGGGATTTTTAAGACCTTTGTAGTCACAATTACAACAAAAACTACTTGGTTGTGTTCATTGATTAAAAGCCGATCTAACCACCCCAACCTCGTCCTAATGCGGTTTTGAAGCTTTATAACAATGTTACGCTATTTCCAGTTTTGCTCCTGACAAAGAAGAGTCATACTTGTTGCAAATGTGGTTAGGAGTTGCTTAATGTTTGTTGTGTTAATTGAAATAATTTTGCAGATTTAAAATTTGTTATCTGTAAATCACGATAAAACTAATATAACTACTTAGCTTTGTGAAAGACAGGGCCCCCATTCTCAGTCCCACCTGCAAAGCTGCGATTGGCTGAGTTATTTTTGCAACTGGCAAGCCTTCAGTGGACACAACACTAGATCTATTTAGTTGCTGAAAAACTTTGAGATGTGAGCAGTGATTCTGAGGTCTGGAACCAAGCTGGCAATTTCTGGCAGAAATGTCAACAATGCAGACAACATACTGTATAATTTAATATGCAGACTGCCATGAACTGAAAAACATGAACATGAAAAGCAGCTTCATGCTCCCAGTGAACTCATTTGAATGTATTGACCTAGCACTACCTTTTTGTCTAGTCTTCTAAGTGAAGCTTTAGATTTTTAAGTGGTCAGTAGGCTTGAAATGAAAGGTCATCTAGAACCTCCTTGTCCCAGACTTTGTTGTAACTTTCCCAAACTGGTAATAACACAATCACACTCACCTTACACAGCAAGTGGCCTGATGTGCAGACGGCCAATAGTAGGCAGGATTTTCACTTCTACCTCAAGCTTTCATCCATCGTGGCCATTCGAACAGCTGTAAACACTTTTACCTTGCGTAGACAACATTTCATGTGACATAGTATGTGTTATATGACATTACATGCCAACCATGCTTTAATGTGGCAAACAGTAATTTCTCATAGTACTGTATGCAGCTTAGCCATGCCATCATTCTAGATATGTTCAATTTTCCTTTCCAGTGGGCCTCTGAAGGGTTGGAAGCTGTAACCTTGTGGCTTGAAAAGCTCCAGGCCTCTGAGGAGCATGGGGGCTGATCAGGTGTGTCACAGTGACAGCAGAGTGTGAGTGGCTGCCGCTGCTGCCCTTTATTAGTGATAACTTGAAATAGAGCAGCACTGAAATCATGTCGGTGCTGACCTTCACCTTGACCAGAAATGCACACAGATGTTATTAACTCCTTGAGGAAGAGGGATGGTGCTCTGTGGATGTATTGTGGCACAGAGCTCATCACAGGTGAAATATTTCTCTTAGGAAAATTGCCATACTTTACTGAGAATATGAGGATGTTCTGCTTTCAATACTCCTGCCTTTTTGCGATGATGATGGCAATAACAGCGTGGGTGAGGTGGGAGGGGAAGTGAAGCCATGAGCTATAAGTAAAGGACATATATGAGACTGCAGAATATAGATGAGGTAGTAAACAGTTGTTGGGTCTGCCTGTAATGACAGTTTGTCATCATTTCAATGGGCGCTGCTGAAACCACATGCAGCTAAAGTGACAAATTCTATGAAGCTTTGAGTCTGGAAATTGGTTGACTGAATGGCGGGGAAAGCGGTCGCCGAGGGCTGAGGATGTGGATCTGAAACTGTATCAAAGAGTGGGGGGGCTCCTGGAAAATCTCTCGCA
Organism: Chaetodon auriga; assembly: GCF_051107435.1. Taxonomy (NCBI): domain Eukaryota; kingdom Metazoa; phylum Chordata; class Actinopteri; order Chaetodontiformes; family Chaetodontidae; genus Chaetodon; species Chaetodon auriga. Next base: position 21,166,285 of record NC_135091.1, on the reverse strand, counting down.
GAGCCAGAGAAAATTAACCTGCGAGAGGCCAGTCCCCATTACTGCATCACTGGCAGAGGGTCACCATCTGGCAGAGATCTATTGCACAATTACCTGAGGCGCTACAGTGACAGTCTGCAAAATAAAGGCCCTCAGGTGGAATCATAGAGCAGCTGAATTCTATAACCAGGAGCCAGTCTGAAAATACAGATATACTCTGGCCTTTTTTGAAAGCACCAATTGTACTGCAAACTTGCAGCATCAAAGCAATTTGTTGCCTTACTGTTGCTTCATTGTTGTTGTTTGAAAGTAAATTATTTGTGATACATTTTCTGTTCACTTCTTGGCAATTTCAGGTCTGGCTGCAACACAGTGTCCATTTTCCAAACTAGAGAAGCATTTCCTGTAGAAAATGCATGTGATTGCTGTATGCAGTGATGCTGATTGGCTTGATTTTTATCAACGCAGGAAAACTTTCTGACCTCAATGTATTGGCATACTTATTGTTAAAATGTTAGTGAGTGGGCCTCCATGAAAAGGTTTAATGCATCATATCACTGATACTTATAACTCACAAATTGCATGTGTACACTGTACGGTGCACAGATGTTATGAAATACAACATGACTAAATGGGCCTCAATATGCTGTAATGTGTAACATCATTAATAATAGCTCATAAACCACATATACCTTCTTAATGACACTGTGAAAAGTTATCAGTGTGCAATATTGGGCATTCAGAAACACCAGCAGAGTTTGTATGCTGAGATGTATGTACAATGGAAGTCAACCGGATTTGTTTTCCTGAATCTTAATCTGCGTGAGGTGGTCTTACCTTAAGACACAATATTGTGCCCAAGCCGGAACAGTTTAGATTATCCCTCATACGAAATCTGTCTGTGCTGTTTTTTCTGTGCTCTTTATCTCATTAAAATGACACGTATCAGTTTAAGAGTTATGGACAGTTTTTAAAGTTCCTCCTCAGTCCCACTGCATCTATGATTCAGCTTGTACAATAAGGTCAAAGAGATTTCATATGTCATCCAAAAATCATGCCAGTTAGCAGCAATGCACACAGCAGTCACATTGCATTGCATTTTCTGAGGGAAATTATTGTCTAATTAAATATGCCAGTTTATGGAATTAATTAAAATTAAGCACACAACTATATATGAAGAGTATACTGTACACAGCATAAACTGGAGTTACACATGAGAAAAAATCCATAGGTGAAGAATAATTGCTGTAAACAGCAATCATTTTCAGAGTCAAATGGCACATAATAAAAGTTAAAATTGAAAACTAAGAATAACTAAGAATGACTAAAAGCCCACATAAGAAAACACAAGGTTTTAACAGTGGGTTCCCATTCAGGGTCATAAATTATGGGAAAGTGGAGCCTGAGATGCTGTCAAAAGGCCTGAAAGACAAAGTTTTCTCCAAAGTAAACCTCTTTGAGGGAACATGACATTTCTTTATGCCTCACTGGTAAGCCAGATTTGCCAAGTACGTCAGGCTGGAAATTTGTGGTCTGAAACCTTATCCTCTGCAATCTGTGTCAGTCAAATCCATTTGACAAGTGGCATTTGAGACAGAGGGTTTATTTCTTCGTTTTGCACAATCACAAAACAGTTTTGTCTGGAAGGAAATGGTTTCTGATGGGCAAGGAAGGAAAACAATATGGCTGTACTGGCAAGTCTTTATCTGGTGTCTGTCAAAATGGTACGTAGCTAAAATACGACCAAATGCAACATGTCATCGAATAATATTCAAGGTGACAAGCTGATAAAGGCTGGGAGAAGGCAGAATTGATTGGATTTGAAGAAACGATCACTTATTTTCCAACTGTTTTGAATTCAAACATGGAGTTTAAATATATATAAAGGAGATTAATATGTAATATACTGTAAATGATAGAAATAGATTAGATAAGCAAAGACACAATAAGACCTTATTGATCCCCAAGGGGAAATCCACATTACAGCAGAAAAGGAGACAGGCTGACAGGTATGAAAACAGATAAAGTATTATTTGAATCAAATAGATACAAAATAAACTAAGAGATTAAAGAATAAAATGTTAGCTAAAAGATTAAAGATAAATGCATTACTGTTTAACATGTGTTTGATAAATGTTGTTGCCCTTCATGCAGATTTGCCACCCTCAGGCAAGGCAAGGCTGGCTCACTGAATGGGCAAAGTGGGTGAGGGACCAGACCCCCAGGGCTACCAAAATGCTCAAGGTTCACTACATGTCAGTTGTAGTAATTTGATCAGTTATTAATTTGTTAAGGAATTTGCACCAGGTCCTTGTTTCCTGATCGTTTGGCTCTGTGCTGTAGAGGCTCTTTGTCAAAATCTAGTTTTAAGACCTTCATTTTGTAGCTGATGTTATTGTCACATGGTGCATATTCCTAAATAAAGTTATGTATAATCAAATGAAACTAATTTAAATAATAATAACACTAACTGTTTAGCTCTCCTCTTGACCTACTTTTCTGCCATCCATTGTTAGATGTCTCAACATTTCTTGCAGCTTAATCAGGACAAAATGGAGGTCAATTTATTTCCTCTCACAGACACGCTATTACACCAGGACAAACTTGGAGGCCTGTCAGCTTATCTTAAGCAAGCAGCTAAAACTTTGGGTTTGCGCTTTGACTCTGAGCTGGACAAGGGAAAGAGTCTGCATCCTGCTTTCTCCAGCTAAGGAATATTTCCACAACAGGGTTGTTCCTTTCACGAGGTGACCTAGCAAAAGTTGTAAATGCCCTACTTTTGTCTCATCTAGATTATTGGAAGGCGTTGTATTTCACTCTCAGCTAAAATAGCAAATGCAGCTGGAAGACAACAAGGGGGCTTTAGGGCTTTTAACTGGATTAAAACCACATCTGTTTTAGCTGCTTTTCATTGGCTCACTTATTTTTAGAAGCAGTTTTAGAATTATGTTAATAACTTGTTAAGTTCTTCATATGCTCTGTGACTGTTCTGTATTGGTGACCTTTTGACCTCATACTGTATGTACGTATGTAACCAACAGTTGCGACTGTACCATAGTAGGATTGTTACCATGGATCACTGTGCCTGTGTAGTCAAAGCCTCAAGACTTTGAAATAGCTTACCAGAGGACTTCAGTCGGTTGGTCCACCACTTGGGTCCGGAGTGAAATATGTCAGTGACTACTGATAATTCTATTGATTTTCCACTTCCACTGGAATGGATAAAACATTAAAATCCCCCTCAGGATGGATTGCAGTATCTTTTGTGTACCTTTATCTAACATTAGACATTAGCATTTAGCTCAAAGCATCACTGTGCTCGAGTACATCACAGAGCCAGTGCTGCGGCTGCAGACTCTGTCTTGGGTTAGTGTTTGTTTCCTTTTTACTGTTTGCAGCACCTTGTAAGCTTGTTAAGGAAGGTTCTTCATAAGTTGTGTTCTGGGTCCCTTGGCATGTATAGGGCATGTACACAATATACTAGCAGGATGTGGTGGTGGGAATTCAGCTGTGCCCTCAGGCTTCCTCAAATAATTAATTTGAATTAAGAAAAAGATCAAATAGCCGACTGCAAAATTAAAATCAATGTTTGGTGCCACAGGTCACCAGTCTGCACTGAGTGGCCACACTGGAGGGACAGTGAACACACACTGAGAGGTAGCAGTCTGTCTGGACTCCCTCCTCACTGTTGTATAAATGTACTGTTAACCATTATAATGGTTATTATTATCTAAAGAATGATGATGACAATTACGATATTATTATATCATTAACATAATATTGTCATAATTAGAGTATATTGTTATTACATCCTATAACTTATAATCATTATGACAACACACTTTCCTGCCACCTATGACAAATTCTTTACTTAACACACAAGACTTAGACTTAGATTTTACTTTATTGATTCCAATTGGGAAATTCTTGTGTTGCAGCAGCAGGTTAATCATACACATAAACATGAAATATATACAATAAAGAAGAATAAGGACAAGAATAAAACGAGAGAAAAGAATGTTCTGAAAAAGTAGAACTAAGTGCATGAACATAGAATTGCAGCAATTCTTAAAATATAACCAAGTATGTATGTATGTATGTATGTATGTATGTATGTATGTATGTATGTAATGTACTCTCTACTCCCAGTCTCTTGAAATATTGTCAAATACTAACTGCTGTATGTTACCGTCTGCATGTCTGTCCATGATATTCATCTTCTATGTCACTCCTTTTGTTTTTGTCACCATTAAGGAAAAAAAAGAAAGTAACACGTTCCTTCTTTAAGGCTTTAAGCCAAGACTGTGGATCCCCGCTGTAGCATATTGAAAATAAACCTCAGTGAAATTAAGCCTTTATTGTCCTCTTCAGCCACTTCAAAGCTGATTAATGCAAATTGATGGGTTTAATACCATACTTAAGACCACTGCTAAATCCTTATGGATGGTGTTTATGATTTGCAATGTTTATGGTCTCTATATGCCATGTTTTGCAGTACAAAACTGTATATGTATATTGGGTAAAACCAAAGGTAATGGTTCCATCTAAAGTGGAACAGCTTTACATATCATGAAATAGCCATCAGGAGAAGAAGTGATGATCTTTCATGTGGAGTTTAAATTGAATGGCAGCAATCATTTGATCAGAACAGATGACGCATTTAGAAAACAGTGATGAAATACAACAATGAGATATCCTCATTTGGAATTGAAGCTCTTCATTTCATGGCTATTCTGCTCTATTTGGTTTTTCTTCTATATATGAGTCCAAGCTGCTATAGAGATGTTACTGATACTTTTTTTTTTTTTTTTTTTTTTTTTACATTTCTTAGCCTATCCTTTTTTTTTTTCTTCTTTTTTTTTCATCTTGTTTTAGTGATTTTTTTTAAGCATGACAAATAAGCTGCTGAAATCATTGTGCTCATTTTGGATCATAGCTCACAGCTTTGAGGATGATACTACTACTACTACTACTACTACTACTACTAATAATAATAATAATAATAATAATACATTGTTCTCATAAAGCGCTTTTCAGGGTACTCAAAGATGCTGTACAAAAAATAAAAATAATGAAATAAGAACAGAGAAAGCCCTGCTACTAGTGTATGATGATACAGTGTCTGCTGAATTGAAACTTTTAACGAGGATTACACATGGTTATATGACATCATTGTTGCTGGATTGGGGAATGGATTTCTGATATGTAACACTGTCTCTCTGGTAACCATATGGTGGCCCTCAGCAGCAGAGAACAGAACATTTGCGTTTCTAGATGAATGTGTGCTGGAAAACATGAAACCAGATTATTGTGAGAGATCAGATTATGGCTAGAATCTGTTAAATCTCTTTATGAAATCTGTATAAATATCACTTTCCATACTGTTAGTCTGTGTGGTTTTCCCTTTACCCCTGACATATTTTCAGTCAGTCCACTGTTCTGGTTCAGACTGAAACACAACTGAAAACAGGGCTGGATTTAGCGTGCTACATTAGGGTGGGCTGGTGGAAATAATAGGAGGGCAGGTATCCCAGAGGTTACAGAAGCAGACGAGTAATCTGAAGATTGCTGGTTTGAATTCTTGGCCAGATGGCACAAAAACCTAGTAAAATGACAGCTGCCAACTGAGATATCAGAGTCACCATCAGTAAGCTCCTGCCATTGTGCCCTCAAAGCTCTCCAGCTTCGAGCAGTGCGTGTGTGCATGGGTGTTTTGGATGGGTTAAATGCAGGAAATTAACTCCCCCATGAGGATTAATTAATTAGGTATTCTAATTTAATTTCTAAAGAACAACTTGAAGCAGTGAAATTGGGAGGTAATGAAACAACATTTCAAAGTTTGCTGGTACCCTATGATCTATGATAGAGTCAGTGGAGGGCAGATTTTTTTAGAAAGAAAAAAAAAATCATTCATCCATAATCAACCATAACATTTCTTTTCTTTCTTTCTTTCTTTCTTTCTTTCTTTCTTTCTTTCTTTCTTTCTTTCTTTCTTTTGTTGGATGAGCTTAGTTCTAAAGTCAAATTAAAATCTAATCAGACTTCTCAGCATAGCCAGTATTTACAAAACTAGAAGGTATAGTCACATTTAAACTCCAAGTGAAAAGTGATTTCCCCTGCTCCTCACAAATAATCCACTTTACCCTGAAGGTTAAACCAAATCATTACAATCAATCATTACAAATGATGTGGGAATTGTAATTGCTATTTGCACTACAATTGCAAGTCATTATTCAATATACATCCATGTTGTACATGTAGCCATAACAAAGAACATGCTGAAGAATTCTGTTTCACACAGTTAGGAACAGGAATTCTTATGCTTTTATTTATTGTATATCTGCACTTTTATCTTGCTTGATTTCAAGCTCTTTAAACAGATTTTGACTTATTAGAAAAAAAAATGGTGTCAAATGTTTTTTGCTGAATTTAAATGATCTATAAAAGTGAAGTAATAAGTCATGAAATACAATCACACCTCCACATTTGTATTGATGCTAACTATCTCCATGGACAGTGTTCATCATGTCCATCTCCAGTCAGTCAGCCAACTCTAAGCTGCTCTACTTCAAACATACATTTTGCAACTCACCTAAAACAAGCTGATTTTGTGCAGCAATGGCGAGTGAGTGATTCACTCTTATGTAAGTAAGGCAAAGTGCACTAGAGGAAATCAGTAATAACATTTTCTAAACTTAGAAGGAGGCTTCAATATTTGCTTTTGAGAAAAAGATTTAACCTATTAAACATGCAGTTAAACTCGTGAGTAAAACTATTTAACCAGTATGTCTTGTCTCCAAAACAAATAAAATAACACAGCGTTATGAAACTTGTGAATTTTCCTTCCAACATAACTGACCCAGGGCCAGATTGTAATTTGTTCCCCATATGTCCTTTTCTATTCTTGCAGTCAGAGATATTTTCACATGGCCAGTTCTCTAATGGACCAATAGCCATGGAGTTGGTTGCTAGGAGATTTGAGATGCACCTCAGTAAAATATCCTCAAAAAAAAAAAAAAAAAACAAGAAGAAGAAGAAGGAAAGAAAGAAAAAGAGAAACAGAAAATGCTAATTAAGAATCTTTTCTTTGAAATTGGTTTTGCCAAAGTAATATCCTCCATGAATAAAAGCTTTCTTGAAAACAGATCCTGGTTGTTTTTTCATATAGGTTAAAATGGGCTGTGTATCTGACTCACAGAATAGTAACACAGAACAGGTCCCAGTTTCCCAGCAGTTGGGAGTTGAAGTGGTGCTGCTTTCTGTGGAAACAGTGGAGCATGAAAAGCTCTCTCCCCAGGCTACAGGCACACAAGAATGTCAAAGAGGACGAGTGTGTTCTGTCTGGCCACATGGTGCCACAGGAGAGGCGTCTTCTTTCAGGGAGTTGGGTCAGCATGCAGCACAAACTCAAAGCGCAGAGCTCCTGAGCATTACTGCAACAGGCCAACCACAACAAGTCTGGGTCTGTACACTCACTCGATCAACAGGAGATTTGTTTGCACTGAGTCCTTTCTTGCTACATATCGCTAAATTCAAGTTTACAATGAAGAGGATGTTTCCGACTAAACGTGAGGACAGTGGAGGTTGCACCTGGCGTACAAAGACTTCTGATGGCTCTGTCACACAATTTGGACCCATATAAACCCTGCAGAGCTTACAGCTTGTTTTTTCAATGCGAGAGTCCATTAGGAACAACAATGCAATCAGAAGGACTGGATTTAGAATTACATACAGTAATATATTCAGTGTAGCACAGGTCTACCTGTCATGGAAACTACCACACTGTTCCCAGCCATGTTATGATCATGTTCCCCAGCGTTTGTACTTATTGGCCGTGATTCTGCTTTTTTCTGAAATGCCCATACCCACCGGGAACCTCACAAAACCCTTTCCCCTGTGTGCAGTCTACATTGGTTATACTGCAGTGTTACATACTGCTGGCCTTTCAAACATAGCAGACATATAAAGAGAAAATGAGATAAAAAGAAAAAACAGCAGGCAACAAGACATAACAATGGTGTGATACCAAAGTTATTGAAATTCGTTTTAAGGTGTTAGTTACAGTGTTTGGTTTCTAAGATTCTAAAGTGTCAGAACCTTGCTTGCTCAACATAATGTTGATAATGGAGAATTCTTAATTTTGGTTGATTGTCTGCAGTTGCTGAATAGATTTAGACAGTTTTGGACTTTGGAGACTCCTAGTGGCACCAAAAAAAAAATACACTTTTGCGTGTCTGGTCTGTGCTGCAGGTGCAAAACTCCATTTTAATTCCAAAATGTGAAGTATTGTTAAAGTTAGGAAAATGTGGCTTGTCAAATACAGGCCTAAGTAATAAAATCAAAAGTAAAAAATGTCTGCTGGGGAAAAGCCGATGATTCGTTTGGAAACAACAAAGACAGAATCAGGTTGGTAAGATCTAAAGAAAATGACACATTATCGTAACTGTAAATAGATGTTAGGCTGACCGAGCAGTCAAGGAGGCACAAGCAGCGACAGAAGTGACAAGAAGCACTTAAAAACAGATCACATAGACATGCGTGAATTGCCACATTGTTGGCTGGTATTACTTGGCCAACTGGGCATTAAAACCACAACCTGTGCATGTCCAGAGAGGGTGATTTACTGACTGCGCCACTGGGGAGACATGGTTTTCAAAAACCTTCTAACAAGTTGAGGCAATGACATCACATGTGCAGAACAGGTAATTTTATAGTTAACGCAATGTCGGTGTTATTCTGAAAAAAAAAAATAAATAAAAATCATACGTCATTCAGCTGGTATTGGATATACTGTCAAATATTTTGGTGAAGTTTGATCGTACATGTCGAAATAGAAAATGTGCATACAGAACTAATTACAGTGAGACGCTGAATATTGCTGCAACTAATCATTTGACATATCTGAACACTACTGGAAATGTCAGTTTATGTGCCTGAGCAGTGGGTGGAATTTGCCATCCACCTGCCTATTTTTGTGTTCTTTCAGTTTTTGCTGCACTAAAACTTTTAGCAAAGAACATGAGAGGAAGAAGAAGAATAGGGTTCCATCAGCTTTGCTGCTTGGATCCCTAAAAATGCACCACAGTTAACTTTTCCATTATGGTTTTGAATGTGTGATCACACCCCGTTGCTAGAGGTCTAAAAGTAGGAGACACAAGGGAGTCAACTGAAGAGAAGTTTTCTCCTGATTGGTAGGATACAAGGTTCTGAGTCATACCCATGATATACTTCAGCTGAATTAGCTCATAGTACATTCACCACTCTTCTTATGAGTGTGTTGTTCTGTGAGGCAGAACCTAACGAGACAAAAGTGTTAATAAGCAGTATATATGAGTACAGCTTTCACTTGATGTGCAGGACATTATTGCAGCTAAGTATTCGCAGGTGACACATTATTCCTTACATAAATGATGCAACTATAGATGCATTAGAGCCCTGGGGGACCTGGCCCACTCATTCAGGAATTTGGCCCTCCCAGGAGAGATCAGCATTATTGTAATTGTTATATATATATATAATATATATGTATGAAATGCATTTTCATTTATGTTTGCTGAAGGTGTCCATCTTGGTTTTCCGACTTAATTCTTACTGGATCATAGTTAACTTAGATGTGACGTCATTCAAAGCTCCAACTTCCAAAGTGAATGGAATGCAACTTAGGTGCACCATGTACTAGTGATCTGTAAGACTGGTTTGGAGTTCTGTGTAATGATGCAAATGACGCCAACCCCTCGAGAGGTTTGCGTGTTTTGTTTTTTTAAAGTCAGTATGACGCTTCACTTCAGACAGCATCTGGCTAGCTTGGTTTAAGCATTAGCAAACATGTTTCTCTGAGGAAAGGGATACAAGATATTGGTTTATCAACCTAATGAGGATGGTCAGCAGATGCAGCCACACTACAAGAATAAGCTACGCTAAGTTTTGTAGATTCTAGCTACCAAGCTAGCAGGGACAAATGCAGCCACCATCATGACATCTTTCCAAGGCCTGGGTCGCCATTTTCACGATCAGCAGCGACCTTTAAACCAGATGGCGGTTGTGCGTTAGCCCTGCTCCTAGCCCTCATCTCTCAGGATTAAGCAGTGAAAGTTCAGCCTAATTCCCGTTGCCCCTGGAGTGGATAAGCCATGTACTCCAGAACAGATTTCCAGTTTGGATCTTCTCAGGAAAGAAACGCACTTTTGCCAGTGCATAGTACCGCAATGGCATTACTCACATCATTTTAGCAGTTGTTTTCCTGAGTTGTCTTCCAGCTTGTCGGTGGTTAAAATTGCCTGTTTTTCAGAGTATGTTTGCCAGTATCTAATAATGGATATGTGAGAGAGTAGGGTAAAGTGTCCTACATGCTGTCATAGTCATGCTTGTTTAATGTGTTGTGCTGTCCAGCAGGCTGAGGTGTAAATGGGAGGCTAGACAACTGGATGCAATTTAGCTGAAAGTGAGTGGATATGAGATTAGCTGACTCACTTATTGTAACTGGGGGACAGCAGGCTCCATGGTAAGCCTAGGAGCCGCCAGAAGAATCCAGAAGGGCCAGTATAATCATTTTAAGATTATCACTCCCAGATAACAGTTCAGCCATACATGCAGCTTCCAAAAACCAGAGCTTATAGTTGATTGTACTTCCAAAAGAAGTTATGGCCCTCATCTTATCCTTCATGTCAAAAGTACTGTCGTACTACAGAATTTGACCCAAGTGGCAGCAGGATGGTTTCAGTGATTTACTGATGCTTTACTGAGGCTTATTGGCAGGTAGGTAGGGAGACGAGCAGGCAGACAGGTACAGGTCCAGGTGAACATGAGGAAGACTGATGCTCAAAAACAAAAGCACAAGGCAAGCAAGCAACAAAGCGATAAGGATGTACTGACAGGGGAACAAGGGACCTGGGTTGGCTAAATATCTTCAGGGTTGATAAGGGAGAGTGGAAACAGGTGAGCAGGTGGGCAGAGAAAGTCAGGTGACTGGAACTGCAGGGAAAGTGGTTATTGCAGGGCAGGAGGGAGCTGCTGGGTGTGGGAGTGAAATGACTGGGACAGGAGGAAAAAGTCAGAGGGCATCTACCGGACAGAACGAGACTGGCGATGAATCTGTTTGGGACTGTGGCTGAAGGGAGGGGCAGAGAGGCAGATTGTGACCGATCTAGAGCCTCAGAGAGTGCAGAGTTGTTTTTTCAAACATTTGGGATTAAAATGGATTTATCTTTACCATCGCTTCTTAACCTGTTTGCAGCAGTGAGCCGCAGAGGTGCTGACCTCCAGTGTTGGGTGTTTCTTATTCGTCTCTCTATCGATGTTGACTGCTTACTGGAGGGGAAATGTGCGTTGCTACGTGAAGATACAGAGAGGAGAGGGATAAAGAAGAGTGACTGTAGGGAAACGCAAAGTACCAGAGTCTCTGGTGAGTGCTGCACTCAGTCAGAGGCTGAACTGAACACACTAATGAACAGGTATTGTGGCTGTTTGGGGGCAAATAAACATGCCGGTTGATTATTTGTTTTTATTTGCATTACTCGCGCGAGTCACGAATCACAAATAAAGGCAAATGACGCAAGGCGGAAATTTGCCTCATGTTCAGTGTGGACACACCATAACAATTACTGTGTGTATCAAAGCCTGATATATCTTATTCCTCTGTGCCAGGAAACTCCATTGCTGGCCAAAAACTATTAAAAACACATCAGTGAGCCACACTGTTGCACTGGTTGACAGATTCCTTAATTAGCATGAACACATACTGTAGTTTATTTTGACTCAATCCCACATACACTGTCCTCCTGCCAGAAATATTATTATTCAACAAACTTTGATTAATCCACTGCTGAAAATAGCCCACACCAAATGCACGACTTTGTCCTGCTTGAATAATGTCTCCTAAAAACTATAGTGACCAGCAGTTTAAAGAAATCAGACTGGAAGCAGGGAAACAGGTACAATGGCTCTCAAAGTTCAAAAAACAGCAACAGCTTGCTCATGAACTCAAAATATAAAAACAAAAATACTATTTCTTGATGAAACATATTACCAAAAAGTTGAATTATTATTGAAACTATATATTTGCCAACTCATTTAATGATGTATGTCATTAGGAGGAATGAATAGCCACAGAGTTACAGTTGTTTTATGCCTTACATGTCAAAATCTCACTACTTTTTGACCAGTCAAGCTCCTTTGGCCATCCCATAAAAGTTATTTTTTTCTACCCAATGAATGCCACTATGTGGGGCAGCCTGATAGGAAGGAATTGCAATAATCCAACCTGGAAGTAACAAATGTGTGTTCTAGGTTTTTTGCACTGTTTTGTGACAGGATATGCTTTTGCAGTGTATGTTATTTGTAATGTCATTTGCTTCACATCAGGGTTAATGGACATATCCTGATCAAATATAACTCCCAAGTCCCATGCAGTGGTGCTGAAGGGCAAGGCAATGCCATCCAGAGTAGCGGTATCATTCGATATGAGTTTCAAAGGTGGGAATAAAGGAATAATGGCCGCAAGATCCTCTTGCCCCATAATTTAAAATAAACATTTGCTTCAACACAATGTATCATTGTAACAGAACAATCGTCTGTGTTTTTACATTCGAGTGCCTATTTTGATGTTTGTTTTCTTTCTCCTGGAGACAACCAGATGATCAGACGTGACCTTGAGTGCAGCTACAGCGGAGTTTGATACCACTCTTACATCAATAAGGAGTGTCAGGTTTTAGTATTTAACTTTTGATAGTAGACAGATTTCTTCTGTCTCCAGCCTGACTTTTGCTTAGTGAGAAAAACATACTGCACTATTTCTCTCCACCCACACAGATGCAGCACAGACAAGGCTCTTCTCTGGGGATCGTCAAAAGCCAACCTGGGGAAATGCAGGAAATCACTACTTGAAGAAGTAGATGAGGCAGCTTGAGGGAACGTGGTGCCACCAAAAAAAGTAAATTACAACACTTCATCACTCCTGGGACACACTGAACATCACAAATTGATGATATCTAACAGTGTTGGAGTATCCGCAGGTGGATTTTTCCTTTCACCTCAGAGTCGTAATGCATGGCATTAACCTGGATCTAACTTTTTTTAACAAGTGGGGATAAACCGCAGTCTACCGAGACCACGTTTCATTTTCAAGGGTTGGTATATAATTTCAGCAAGAGCTCCCAGTTATGCCTCACTGCGGCAGTGATGGCTCCATTAATGCCACCAGGCCCATTTAACCTAGTTACCGCTCAAACAGCAAATGAATGTTTCATTTCAGTGTTCATGAGGGCCTCGCGTCACATTTCAGGGTTTGGAGATTAATGACATCAGTCCTAATGTGGTAATATCTACCTCTGTCTCCAGCAGAGCCCAATCTAGAACCCCCCAATATGTGACCAACATTTCATGGTTCTCCAGCTATTTTCTTTCAAGGACATGTTATAGTGGAGTGAAGCACCGCAGCCGCTCTGAGCTAATGGACCTTGAATGTGGAATGTTCCAAAAGAGTGGGCTCCTCACTTCAGAGTGTGGCAGGCCCTCATTACAGAGGTGACAGTCTGGACATCCAGAGGAATTACTGTGATTGTTCTGCTGGAGTCAAAGGAAAGGGGAGGGCCAGCGGGATAAATCACTCTTTATCTAGTCTATCAGATGATTCCATAGTGTGTATAGCAATAACAATTTCTCCTTTAGGACCTTGAGTAGTGAGTGCTGCACTAACACGACTCCGAGTACATCTTTTTAGTATAAGATGCTGTTAAGAGCCCATAAAAAGAAAAAATTACTCCACCACCCACACAGGCTTTCTGTTGGATCTAAATTAGCCTTGATTCTGTCTATTACTGTGCATAGTTCACTAGCTTCTCCTGCTACACGTTTCTCTAGAAGAGGCTATTTGAATTATCCACTGATGGAGAAGAAGGTGAATGTTTACAATTAGAAAAAAAGTCATTTTGAATCATTGTGAGCCTTGGCAACATTTCTCCACAGCAGACAGGTTCTTCATTTTATTGTCTGGCTGTTCTGCAGATCAATCACTTTCTTCCATTCCTCCCAGACATTACTGGGGCAGCAGACTTAGAATCAATTCAGTATCTGTAAATGTTAGCACAACAATATACACAGCCACTTGTTCAAATATTTATGAGCAGACTTGAAAAGGTTCGGATACTGAGGTATGTGACAGAAAAATTGAAGGAAGCATTCATTAAAATCATATAGTAGCCAGCTAAAGCAATGCAGCAGACATTTGTTTACATAATTTTTTTGTGATCCAGGAACTTAAAGGAAAATTCAAGTGTACAAATATTGTACAAATAGTCTCATTTTTGTACTTTTGACATTCATGTCTACACACACGCACATACTCCACACACTCATAGTCACACACAATGCAGAGCTACATGTACATCAATTGATGCTTTGTCTTTTACTATATAAAAGGAATGTATAAGGTTTTGATTCAACATGCCAACTTTGGATGCAGAGACAAACAAAGCCTGAACTCTTTCCTTACGTGAAGAAATGAAGTGTTGATGATATTTTTATAAAGTATGAACCACCATTTTGCTGTAGTTGACATAAACCTCTTTTTCTGTGACGCTGTCATTTAGGTAACACAGTTTCATTAATGTAGGTTTTTGCTTCAACCCTAACGACATAATTGAAAGAATATTTTAAATTGCTCTCTGTTTTTTCTTAACTTGATAGATTCATTATGTCTTCACTCCAGTTATTGTAGCTTAGATGGTGTGTGTAGACTCCTTGAGTAGATGATGATGTGACAATTGTTAACATGTATGTTTAACCAGAAAATTGATCACAGCTTGTGATTAAAGAAAAGGTAGGACTCAGCTACCAAGGCCACTCCTAGCTTCTGCATTCCTGAGAGACAGAGAGGAGAAAGTATACATCCCTTTGATCTATTACACATGTATGTGTACATGCGCACTATATACACAGTCCATATATATAACAGAGGTTGTAACATGATCGCCATTATGACATGTAAACCTCAGTTAGTACTATCTACTATTACTAAAGATGATCTTCTGTTACTCATATAAAGGTGTGTTGCAATCCTTCAGCAACTGAAAAGGCTAAGCTTTTAAACACAGAAGCATTAAACTTGTGAAAAACTTTGTTAATTATTTAGAAAGAATTAAATCAAAGAAAAAAGATCTAGAACAAGATAGATTTAGAGGGAGGAGTGGTGAAGCTTCGTGCTTTTGACACGGGGCCCCTGACACAACTGGAAACCTCTCTGAAGACGACTACAAAGCAAGAAGAAGCCAAAGTTTCTGAAGTTCAGTCTTCTTCTGCTCTTCAGTTCAGTCTATTGACTTCAAAGCTCTTCAGCCTCATCCCTGGCGAGGGGGCCACTAGCCTGTTCGTCAGGAGGCCAAATCACTTACACTGTGCACAGATCAGCTGAATCCTGAGCCTCACTAAGCGTACTGAAGACATCCAGCTTACGTGAAAGAAAGAAGCCTTCATCGAGGACTCTGCTTCAGTGTGCTCAGTGCCTTCATTTCTACCTTGATAAAAGTCAGAAAAGTCCAAATTGTGACAATAATATTATGGGAGACTGAACACACCTCAGAATGTCCAGATGTGGTCCAGAGCACCCTCTCCCCCTGGCCATCAAGCAACAGCTGAAACAATACTTCTCCTGTGATACTGGGAGGTGCCATAGATTAATAGGAATACTCAAGGAGTGCTCATTAAAAAATTAGGATTTCCCATCAGTATAAGTAGGATTCCTACTGGCTTCCCATCCTCTCATCTGCTGAACTGTGCCTGAAAACTAATTTTACTGTTTAATCTTAAGGATTTCATCCACCTGGTCTTTTGTGTTTTCACTAATTAATGAATCTGATTAAGATACCATGCTTGATCTAGTCTGATGGTCCTGATGGTGCTGCATATGTGTCTTCAGTCATTCAGCCTATTTTCATTAATTGGAATTGCAGTGGCAACCTTCAGATAGAGACTGGATGAATTAATTGGCTATCAGTTTTTCATTTTGAAAGGGTGGTGCCCCAAAGTGACTTTAATGCAAGTTAAATTCTGTTTTTTAATATAAATACTGACTATTTCTAAAGCCAGAAGTCAGTGTATAGCTACTAATTCCTCTTAGCAAAATAAAGATATTGTGCTGCACAATTTAATATCCTTTCAGGTAAAATATGATACAACCTAAAACGTCGTGTTCCTTGTTGCTGCTTGCAAAACCACTAAGAGCGCTTCTGCTGTTAAACACATTGTTCAAGCCTGATGTCTACAGAATGAAAACGTGTTACAGTGTTTGTAAGGTGATGGGTAGGTCCTTCATGATTTCCTGAATGCCCATTGGTTGGTTTCACAAAAATGTCGACGAACACTAATCCTAATCGGACACTAATCAGAATCCACTAATTATGCACGGTGAGAGGCAGATGTGTGCCTTCAGCTCCCTTCTCGGCCTTCTATAGGTCGCTGTGAATCGCATATGGTCTCACAAGAATAAGGATTTCAGAAGTGGAGAGTCTACAGATTCTGATAACATCTGTATGATATTTCTGCATTTTATTGTTGCAAATATATAAATAGGAACATTAAAAAAAATGTATCAGCTGACCATGGAGGGTTAAGCTTCCCAGTAACCAAGGGATTACTTCCATAATGAGTGATTCTGCAGAACACAGTTAACATCCATTGCCTACATTAAGTGCCAGTGCAGGAAGAAGTGTGCCCTTTATGTAGCAAAGGGTGTGGAGGTTAGCGTGATGGATAGGCGTCCCGCTGGTCTGAATTTCCACAGTTCTTGTGACCTATCACTAAATTAATGTTAGTCCTTTATATTGAGTAACCACAGTTTTTACCCTAACATTAACCATGTGTTTAGGTGCCTAATTATACCATAGTTTGCAAAGTCTACAATCCCTATCCTTAATCATACATAGTACCCATGAGCACATGCTGAAGAAAGCAAAATTGCTAAAATGTTGACAGTTGATCTAAAAACAAACAAAATTCAAACATGGACTGTAATGTGCAGTTTTGCAGACCTTTCCAATATTGATGTTCTTCTGTGGCAGTTGGGTCGGGTTATGATGTTTTTTATAGTAACATTCTAGCCCAGCAACCCTGACACAATATCTGCACAGCTCACATAGTGAAAGCAGCTCGTTAGCAAAACACCATCTTCTGTGTCTACATGTGATGCATTCAGGGACAGTGTTAAGTGTAGTTAATCCACAGTTTTGTAGCAGTCAGAGCCCAACATACAATCCCTGCCATTACTCGTGTAACAGAGGAAAATATAGCAGCAGTTTAAATATACACTGTTCTTTCAGATGCACATGAGAGTCAGTCTCACTGCCTCCTGTGTAGACAGCTGTAAAAAAATACAAAAAAAAATCTGTTCATCCAGCTTCAGTGCACCATTTACTGCTAGTGCCAGTGTTTGTTGCAGGTCGCAGCGTACCCTTTATACTGTATAATGAAGCAAGTTCAGGGTATGAAGCCCAGGGTGCTGGATGGGTGTGTAGCAGTCAACTTTCTTGAAGGAAAGAAGAGTTTATGTCCTCTCACAATGACCAACAGCTCAGTCTTGATTTTTTATATAGACCTCACAAAAGCATCACAACTAATAAGTAACCGACAAAGTAAGCTCTTTACAGGCTCATCTGCCATTGAGTAGAACAATTAGATTTTGATGTTCAAGTGTGAAATGGATTAACACAAGGAGAGACGCAAGTAAGTGCAATAGCTCATTTTGCTCACAAGGACCAGAGCTATGTTGATTGGAAACGAGATAGACCAACTGGTTTATGTGCAACTGTCACTCAAATAGTGGAAGGGACACGGCGTTCAGCTGGAACGGATACATTGTTTATTCGCCATGATGATGAAAAAATATCGGCATTGAACATTAAACCCATTGCTATTCAGCATAATCCTGACGTTCTTTCTAGTGACAGGCTGCTGAATTGTCCATGATGTCAGCTTGTAAAAGTTCTTTGTGATTAGTGTTATTACAGTAAAGACTGATTGAATAAAATGGTTCTATGAACTAACATTTTCCTTTTAAGTTGGTAGCTGTGTCAACATCAGGATGCAGGGTTTCCTCTGTGTGTATGTAAGAGAGGCGCTGAAATGAGCTCTTTGCTGTGTTGTGCCTTGAAGTCTTGAAGGACATGCTGTAAGCCCTCTACCTTGCGAGACAGGTCATGCGTGCTCCCTGATATACTTTTTCATCCTGTTGGTGATAGCAGGGATTACAAATGTCGTTTTTGTTTGCGACTAGCAGAATGTCATTCTTTTGTTCCCCTCCCTCAACCTCAAACACAGTGCATCCCAGTGACAGCACCTGTCTACCTTATTATTTTACCAGTCGCCTTTCATTTACTTAGCCACTTCAAAAAGCAATGCATAGTCAACTCCCTTGCTGAGATGAGGTCAAACACATACAGAACATTGCCCACTACTCCTTTTATTACCATAAATGTCAGTAGTTCTCTTCATCCTTTGCACGCTTTTATTACACTGGTGGAAATGTCAAATGTATTTGCAACAGTCATAACACCATGATGGCCCTGAGGCTCGGGAAAGTGTACTATCACAAAGAATATGACTTTTTTAATGACTGTGCTTTGTTGCACTGCAGAAAGCCTAAATCAATATAACTTGAATATTCTTGCAATATTCCTGAATGAAAACTAAGCACAGAGCTATTACCTCATGTGTATTTCAAATATTTCTCCTCAAGGGCTCCAGATCCTTTCTCGTTACTTTGATGATCCATTGAACTCCCACTCTGAGGTCATCAAATAAGTATACCTCCCTGACTCTGTCATCCCAGCAGTTCTGGCAATGGCATGTTAACATATAGCAATACTGTCTAGAGGGATATAGTTGTCATGCAGCAGCTGCACAGGAACTCGCTGCTCTTCTCCCTGCTTGGATTGGTCTCAATGCTGCATAAGCTCTTAGTGAGCCAAGGCACCATCTCCCTTCATGCATAATGATAACTACAGAATGCATAAATTGAATTTGTTTCCTGACACTTTTCTGCGGTTTTTCAATGTTGTCAACACAGTGACAGTTGCTCACATCTCTGGCAGGGCTGGCAGAGAGGCTTATTAAGGGTGACATGCTGGTGAAAGAGCACTGCTGACAGGACTCATTCAGAAGTCATTGGCATTCTTTGTTGCATGGCTCTGTGGTGATGTGGTGTATGATGTCATCATTCAGACAGAGGTCATTAAAACTGTGACACCAAGGCCAGGTGTAGAGGCTTAACTTGCCCTGTGCAGTGGCGTGTCCACATGCTTTTGAGTGGGAAGTCGATTTATGCAGTGGTAGGATGAATGAGCGGTCAGCTCAATCAAATAATAATAAAAAAAACATATTCTTGTCTACCCTACCTCTAGTGGTGAAACTTTATTGAGAATTGTTAAGAAATTCCAAAGACAATAACATGTTAGCCTGTCTTTCAGTACTTCCTGACATCCCTGCTCAGTCTGTGGGACTCAGCATCAAGCCCATTGGTTCCAACTGAAGATGTACATCATTAAAAATAGCTTACATATATATGGTTTCATTTTCAAGAAGGCTTGGCTATTCCCCGAAACAACTGGTTGCTTGGTTTTTAAGAAACTGGAGGAAGTATTGCATTTGTTGGTGACTGTTTTCAGTGGCGGATTAATCCACATTCTGTGCTCTGGTGAGCAGGCAGCAGGACAGTGTATGTGGGATTGAGTCAAAATAAAGTTCAAGGCTTGGATACACACAATACTTGTCAGTAGGATACATTCATTACATTGTATTGAAAATGGGACTGTTAAAAATTAGCACTATGAATAAAATATGGCCGACCTTATCCTTTATTATGCTTGGCTTGATCAATGAGGAAGTAGGTATTTTTGTAATTTGGGTAAATAGAGCTTTTAAAAGTTATACACCAAAGAAAGATTCCTCAGACCTGTTGAAAAACATGCATGTGCTGCATTTGGTGACTGCTGCCCAAATGCTTATTATTGAATATATGCTGATCTTTAATTGTTAAATTACAGAAAAGCTGAAGGTATTGGTAGAACCTGTTCATTTTCAGTTTTGTTAAGTAAAAGATGAATTCAAGTTTAAAGTAGCCCAAATGCCAAAATGTCACTGTGATTTATACCCTACTCTCAGTTTACAGGACCATTCAGCACACATTAATAAAGACAGACATGAAAGTACGTCAACAGAAATGTAAAAATGTCAAATTGTGGTTTGGGGCACTTGGAAGGTTGGAACTACTTCTTGATATAACCATTGATAACTGTGTGTGTGCCACTGAAAATAGGCCCCAACAAAAAAATACTGTGTTGTACTGAGTTTGTCTTGACAGGTTTTTTCAAAGTTTAGGTTCAGAGCTTGGTTAGGCTGGGTTTGAATCAATGAGCCATATTTCTTTCACAACTGTGCTCACATTAAAACTCATATTTTTATATATTTACACACCTGACATTTGACATTTTAATTAATCATGGCAGAAAATTTGCATCCATCATAAATGAAAGTCCGAGAAATTTCATTTTCCTGCGCTTACTTTTTGATTAACTGGTGTTCACATTTTGCCAAGCTTATGACACTTTTTAAAATGTAGTGTAACTTTTTTAAACAGATACATTAAGCTTTCAATAGCAATGTGTGTAGAAAGTTGTAAGCTATCCTTATTTCAAACCCAGAGAAACTTGCACTGAGGGATGGGAGTTTGTCTGGGCGTGATGACTCAGTACAGAGTTGATAAATAATGCCAGCAGCAGTGGGCGAAAAAGCTGCAGCGTGCATGGTCTCATAAATTATACATTAAGAGTCAGGTTCTGCAGTTTCAACTCACTTTGCTCTTGAAAACATAAAGTGATTGACACGCATGCTGGATGTGCACATAGTTACCCGTGCCATAAAAGAAATCATTTCAAACGAACAAATCTTGACGAGACTTTATTAAAGTGTAAGTGTTGCCTGTCAGGCAGTCAACAGCAGTTTGAACAAATGTACAGTATCAAGGCATTATTGTGAGGTCAAAACCTCAACATAAAGCACATGCACATTTAATTACTAATTGAAATATATTGCCATTTTTTCAGTTGAAGAATCCATCTGATCCTAGCATAATCACCAGCAGCAAGCCAAGCTAACTGAGGTAACACAGACAACTGCAATGAGTGGCACTTGAGAACTGACAGGAGCAATTTGCTGTTTAAATGACAGACTCGCTCATGTTTTAATCATCGTAAAATGTTTATTGGTTGCATGAATACTTGGAGCTGATATCCTTTCCCTAGGAATCACTTTGCATGCTCTTCCACAGTAAACACAATTAAGACTTGAAGCCTTGAATGGTCTTCATGACATATTTACTTCACTTTTCTCAACATCACAAAAACGAAAAGAAATCTGAGTGGGAAAGCTATTTTCTGCCAAAGGCTCAATATTGTCATGTAATGTTGACATGGTAGTCATGGTATGCTAATTGATATACTATAGTTAATTGCTTTATTTCAATAAATGTGGTTAGGTTAAACAAAATAATACAAGCAAACACCCTTTTCGTCTAATTGAATTTCCATAGTAATTTTGATTTAATTTGTTTGCACATATAAAAAACACAGCAATCTAAAATACATAGCATATAAACAGATACATCTGCATATTTAGAAACAAATACACTTACATCACACATGTACACATCCTGCATGAGCAGTTACCTCTTGTAAAACTGAGATTAATCTCCTAAGATTAAGAACAAGATTTTGAGTCCACAGCCATGCCTATTTCTGAACAATGGTGCTTTGAGCTAAACACTAATGTCAGCATGATGACATGTTCATACTGACCATGCTACAATGCTAATATTTAGCAGGCATATTCTTTGTCATTTTTACTATTATTCACTTTGACCTGATTGTGCTTTTTACAATTCATCATCTGGAGACCATGGATCTGTACTTCAAAGAAAAAAACAGACATCAACTTCATGGTGGCGATAGGTTTCCTTGTTATGGCAAGATGCACTGTCAAAGGGTGCTTTCACACCTAACCTGTTTTGTACAGTTCAGATGAACTCTGGGGTGTTTGTAAGTTTGCTTCAGTCTATTTAGGCTTATGTAAAAGCTGTCGATCAAACCTTCCTAAACAACTGGGCTGAGACACCTTGAAAAACAGGCTCTCATACTGCTTCCAACTAGACATTGTGATGTGAAAAAAAAGCAAGCCAACCTTGCATGTTTTCAAGAGTTTAACTATTATTACAGTTTTGAACAAGACAAGGTAATAGTATGGCAAAAATCGCAATTTGGTCAATATTGAGATCACGATTATTTAACATGATTAATAAAAAAATATAACAATAACAATACATTTTACTTATATGGACACTTTTCAGTGTACTATTCAGGGACAGGGACATATACATTAAAAGGATTATGGAAACAGCACATTAAAATACCAAATTAGTAGTTTATTATAACGTTTCTAAAGACACAACATCAATTGAACATTAAAAACACTTCTGAAAAGGTTACGTTTGGCTAGTGTTTTGAACATGGACACACTGGTACAGTCTCAAATGTGGGGAGGGCAGCTATGGAGAAGGTTCTGTCACCTCATGTCTAATGCTTGGCCCTGAGTGATGGAGACAGGAGGTTGGTATCAGAGAATGCAGGAAGGAAGGTGGTGAGGCAGCAGGGGTCCTGGTTATGAAGGCCTTAGTACGTGAGGAGAGGGACTTTAAATTGGATCCATTGAGTTAGGGTTAGGGTTAGGGTGGAGTGTAGAGACCCTGGAGGACAAGGTTGATGTGGTCATGGGAGCAGGAGTGGCTAAACAAGTGAGCAACAAAGTTCTGCTAGAGCTTAATTGAGGACTAGAGTTAATTTAGGACTTTGGATGATGTGCCACAAAATGCTGTTGCAGTAATCAATTCTGGATGTGAAGACATTGATCAAAGATTCAACAGCAGAGAAGAGGTTAAAATGGGGACTTGATTGACGTGGTGTTTGAAGGAGAAGTTGCTGTCAAAAATAACTCAAAAGTTCTGAATGTGTAGGGAGAGAGACAGAGTGGCTTCCACGAGGGATTTGGGACTGATGATCATCATGCATGTCTGACTTATCACAGTTGAGGTTAGCTTGCATCCATGATTTAATTTAAATGAGGCAGCTGGTCAGAGTGGAGTTAGTTGAAGCGATGGATTTAGTGGAAATGTACAGCTGGACAACACTGGCATAGCAGTGGAATTGGAGATCATGGTGTATGATGTTATCAAAGGGGAGCATGTAGAAGATGAACAGGAGAGGACAAAACCCTGGGGGACACCTTGGGACAGAGGAGCAGTGGAAGAGGTGCAGTTATTGATGTCTATAAAGGGAAGGAGAGGGCAGTAGTGGTGATGTTGAGGGCAGATTCAAGGAGGAAGAGAAGAACGGCATGGTTGATTGTTTCAAAAGCTGCAGTGAAGTTGAAAAGGATGAGAATACTACTCTGGTGGCTAGAGTCTGGGGAGAGGAGGAGGTCGTTGGTAACTTAGCCGAAACTGGATTGAAATGGTTCAAACAAATTATTGGAGATGAGTTCTTTGAGTTGGGAAGAACACATTTCAGCATTTTTGACAGAAGGGGGAGATGGAGATGCACTTAAAATTACTCATGATATCAGGGCTGACTCCAGGTTTTTTAAGGATGGGAGTGACAGCAGCCAGTTTGAGTGTTTGGGGTGACTGAATCAGAGATGGAGGAGGAGTTAATGATTTATGCAATGAGTGATGAGATAGCTGGGAGAGGAGTCCTTAATAGGTTTGGATGGGATAGGATCCAGAAAACAAACAGAGTTTCTCATTCCTACTGTGAAACTGGACAGCTTAATTGGGGAGACAGGGACTGAGTAGTAAAGGGGGGGAGATGGAGACAGGCGGGGAACTGGGGATGATGGGGGGTGGTAGATATTGTCTATTTTGGTTTTGAAAAATGAAGGGAAAGAGTTACACTGGGCTTGAGAAGTTTGCTGTAGAAAAGAGAGGATCGGGGTTGCTGGAGCCAGAGTGTATGAGGTATGAGTAGTAAGTGGACCAGGTTGTGATGAAGGTAGTCTGTGTTGGCTTGTAGATGCACTGTTAAACCAGTTTTCTTGCAGAGTCTTTCAAGGTGACGCTGACAAGATTTCATTTGGTGGAGTCCAGGAGTATACCAGGGAGCTGAGTGTGTGAATGAGTCTCTTTCAGTCTTTTTGGGAGCCTTCTGAATAAGGTTGGAGGGAGAGTATGTCATTTTAATAACTGACAAGATTGGAGGGATTTTCAGACAGTGGGGGAGGGGAAGCAGACATTTTATTGGCACGTAAGGCTGAGAGAGCTTGGACGGGGTGTGATTTGAGTTTTCATGAAGGATATTTAGTCTGTAACTTTTGGGATGGGGATAGACAGAGTGACTGCCAGGTGGTCAGAGATATTGAGGTTGAAGCTGGAAAGTTGATATATTGAAAAAACAGTGGAGCAGCACCAAATCCAGGATATGACCACAGCTGTGAGTTGGGAAGCTGATATGTTGTGTGAAGTGGAGGCACTGTAGCAGTTCTATGAATTCTATGGTGAATTTACAGCCAGTGTCATCAATGTGGGTATTAAAATAAGAAGGTGCGATTGCACATAGCTTGGCCAAAAAATCAGAGAAATTAGAAAGGAGAGGTTTAGCTAAGGAAGGTGGTAGATAATAGCAGTGGTGAAAGGAGTGGGACTAGAGAGACAGCAAGGTGTTTGAAAGAATGAGCAGCAGGAACCGAAATGGTGGTTATTCTAATGTCCTTCCTGTAAACAGCACTGACACCATTTTTCCACCCACCCCTCAAGATGCGGTTTGTCAATTTAAGTGAAGCCCGTTGTTGAGGTCTGGTTCAATGAGAAACAGTCCAGGGTTAGGGTTAAGGTTAGAAATTCAGTCAGAATGAGGCTTTTATTGTTTAGAGAATGAGTGTTGAGCAAAGACAATTTCAGGTGTTGCTTTGTGACTGGTTGTGAAGACTGAGGAAGGGGATAGAGATTGCACAGATTCATATGCTGTTTCTTCTGGTGACTTAATGAGGATGGGGATGTGACGGGACCACAGGAATGGGATGGAGTCTGGGGTCATGAAGTTGTCAGTAAACATTCAGCCAGAGCCTCTGTGTAGTGGATAGCCTTGATTCCTCACTGACTTTGGAAACTGAACTGAACAAAAGGTGTCTTCTTCACAGTAGATTGAATAAATTTAAAAACTTAATATATATCAAAGATTTAATAGATGAGAATATTGAGTATTAAAAGTCATTTTTATTTTATATAGAAAATGAGAGAAAGGCTACTCCAAGCATTGGTACTGTAACACTACTGGCTTGACTGAGTTTTCACAAAAGACAGCTCACTTGACCACTGAACTAAACATGCCACAGCCTTGCTGAGGGTGAGTTTGGGCTTTTATTGAATTGCAAAACTGCACAGCTGCAAAGGACAGTGGTGTGCTGGATTTATAACCCAAGACAAAATGCAGAGTATCAACGCAATGCAGGATGCAAAATGCAAAATAATTTTTACCTTGTTTTTCTTAGTTGTTGGAAGTCAAAATCATAATTGAAAATTAAATTAATCGACAAACCCTACAATGAAGCCATTTGTATAAAAAAAATCTATATACTTATGCATTTGGTAACCATGGTTGCTTGTATTTTGAAGGTGTTCCTCATAACATTTTGCTTTACTTCCTGTGTTTTCCCGCCCTTGTGGTTGGTTGATTTGGTTCACCAGTCTGTGTGTTCCCCTTTGTCTTGGTCAGTTCATCCCTTGTATATGATGTTTCAAGCTTCCTGTCCGTTTGAGAGTTTGCCTATTTGTTGGACCTTTGCCTTGTTTTTCTCTAGATCTTGATCGTGTTATTTATTTATTTATTTATTTTGATATTTTGGTATTTGGATTCTGCTCCCTTTTTTCCTGGACTGTTTGCCTTTTGGACTCCTTGCTTGCTTATCCTTTGTTATTAAACATATTTAACTGCACCAGTTTCACTTCCTAGTCTGCATTGAGTTCGTATTCTGTTTTTTCCTGGACACCCATTACAACATGAGTTGAAATCAGAAAGTGAAATGCAGAGACCACACAGTAACTGTTTCCCCTCTATTATCTGTTTCTTCTCTTTGTGACTACAGAGAGGATAAACACATCATTTTCAGTAAAATGCAGCATGACCTGCTGTCACCATATGGACAGGATGATATCACCAAAACTGTCAAATTAAAGTTACGTCTTGGGTAATTTGTAAGAAGCCAGGGCGAACACCCAACAAACTACAACTTAAGCAACAATGATAATTTTCTTCCTTGGTGCAGACCAACTGAACCAAACTACAGATGTGAAACCAACCAAAGTCACACCTTGACCTCAACCTGCAACAGTTTCTGCACCAATATAATAATGTCACGCTACTTCTGCCTTTGCTTCAGAGTCATTATTCACAGTGATGTGTGCACGATTATTGAGACTCATCCTTGATAGTGTCTGATGACTTGCTGCAACATTGAGAGAGAATTTAGTTCCAACAATGAGTCACATTACTCCCCTTTTTGCTATCTGAAAACATTTTCGCAACAGTTTACTTCCACCATTAATCTGTGTTTTTCTGTACTGCTTGACACTGGATGATAATGTCACCTTCTAAAGAACACATACAACAAATGATTTGAAATTTCCATGGATAGCAACAGTTCTAGAACATTTTCTTGTCAATGTATTCAATTATTAATTTTGAAAGGGACAGGGCTTATAAGCATACATAAAAAGGTGCAATAATCTACATATATGAAATAACCCTGTAACCACCGCTAATACCGTCATCAGTGAAATAAAGAATCACCAAGGCTGATAACACAGAGATGTACGGACAAAACAAACTCCATAATGGCTGCAGTCCAAATACACACATACTAAAGCAAAGAGACACACACATGCACACACACACAAAAAAAAACAAAAAACAAAACAAAACAGGACGTTGCTAGGCAATGCAGTACTTGTCGCCGGTCTCTGGAGAGCACATCCATCAGTGAATTTGTTGTTGTTATCACCTGTCTGATCCTAAGTTCTGGGCCTTGTGCACCAGAGTCCTCAACAATCTGCCCCTATGTTCAAATTCCTATTCGTTCACTACTGATGGCATAACCAGTCCAAGCAATCTCTCTGTCCCATTGCACTCATCAAAAGCTTTTCAAACATTTTGTGTGCACGAGGCTTTGCAGTCACATCAGAAATTACAGATGGATTATAAACAGCAGACAGGTTGTGCACACCTCATTGAAGGTAAAAGTTCCTATGTGAACAAAATCACCACTGGAAGTGTAGAAGCCATTTTTATAATGGTCTTTATTAGTTCAGTTTATGGTGAAATTGAGTTTAATTCAATTTAAGTAGACAGTAAATTATGAATTGCATTATGTTGCGAATATTAAGGAAAGAAAATTATTTATTTTGTCTCTTAGTTTGAATTTATCTTAGTAATATTTGGTTATGGGTGGAGTATCCAATTATATATGGCCGGGCGCACAGGTGGTATGGTTGGCCCTTTTGTTCCTTGAAGGTGAAGAAGAGCGTCACAGTAAATGTTTTTTGACCGTTTAATTGTTTGATAATGAATTACGCCTTTGGACTTTTGTTGTCATGGATCCGCATTAATAATGGAAATTGTGGAACAAATGTGAAAATAAAGGAACGCTAAGAATGGATCCGTGAGTACTGAAAGTTGTTTTGTATTGTGGACGGTGGATACGTGTCAAAATTGCGAGACTGCTCCTGTCACCTAAGTGGCAATTTTATTTTATGGGAAAATTGTTACTACAGGAAGATTTGGGTCACTTAATGTGACCATCAAGTGATGCATTAAGTCAGCCATTGATTTAGGTACATGTAACCTTTTTAATAAATTTTAGTCCAATTTTAATTTTATTGTTTTCATTTTAACCATAACCCATAATGACAACATTCTTTAATTTCGCCATTTTGTATTACTGTGCATTTTTTTTGTACCATCCACGAACTGCTAAGGCCGGCCTGGGTGCAAATTTTTATTGACTGTAGATAATACTGTCAGGATAATCTTACTAAAGAGTTTTCATATTAGCTCATCCCCACATGGAAATAATGTCAGTTAGGCTGGGATGCTCTCTGGCTCATTGGAAAGTCACAGTGGATGTCTCCATCAGAGCTGTCAGTTGATGCATCCCTCGCCTCCCTTCCTGTCCCCCTCACCCCCTGAGTAGCCCGTCCTCCTGCCAGGTCTCTGTCAGTCCCTCAGATATTGCAAGTGTTTCATCAGAGTGGTCAGCTCAGGATCTCTAATCCCCACAGAGAGTGGGAGAAGCTAACAGAGCTAACTCTGTGATCCAGGATTACTGTAGGCTATGGGCATTGCAGCCTCCCTCTAAGCCCTGATCCCCTCCTCTCCTCAGCACAGAGCCTGGCCCCGTCACTCTTAGGCTGCTGCTGGTCAGCCTGCACAGGTAATCACCCATGGACAGCAAAGTGATGCTGCTAAGCTCTCTGATCGTGCAACCAGGTGAAAATTCAGAGGCTTCACATTATAGCTGCACTGACATCTATCTTTGCTATATTTATTAGACAGATACGATTTTAAATGGAAATCACCTGCTGTCATCAAACAGATTTCATAACCACTTCCCAGCAGGGATGTAACCTCACTACTTCTTTTTAGAGTCATAATTCAGTCAAATCCACTCCATAGTTCCACTTGCTATCATATACAGTAAGACACATAAAAGCAACACAGGAACAGGCAAATGAAAAATGCAACACGTCCTCAGAGCTAAATGACTGAATAGGTCAACTGCCAGTGACTCCCAAAATGGCTGACATTACTGTTGGAGAGTGACAGGCTCCTCATACCTGGCTTTCATCATCATAAGGGTAACATGAAACAGCTGTTTGCTAAAGTTTAGGTCAAGGCAGACCTTTGTCACACAGGATCTTCATTCTCACATGTCTAATGTTGTGAAATAGTTGCAGCTTCCTTGGGTGTAGGCACTAAAACTAATTGGTTAGATTTAGGCAAAAAAGTGTTTAAAACTCCTTGGTTATGTTTGGGGAAAAAAATTATGGTTTGAGTAAAAAACGTTAGTGTTAGGTAAGTTAATATAAGTCAACATTTCACATATATATATGCACCTGCAACAACTGTCTTGGCCCAAGACAGTTGTTGCAGGTGCAGGTTGTGTCATGTGGGACCTTCTGGATGCCAATTTCCTCGCAACCTTTAAGCTCTGATCAAACAGAGCTTGTGGCAAGCTGGTCAGACTTTGGTCACTGTCACCTCTAGCTTTTCTTCTGCCTTTTGATTTGCTACTCTGGCTGTCTATCATGGTGTCAAAACTGCTAAATCTTCTTGGAAGTAGATAATGTCACCCCACGTAACACTTTGATTTGGATTTGTCACTGTCTTTTACTGTGGGAAAACATCAAAATGGTTTTCACACACCCTATACAGATTAATGGAAAGAGTAAGGCAGATACAATGAACATTAAAGGCTGCATGAATGTAAAAGCAATGTCGAGGGTTTTTTTGTTTGTTTGTTTTTTTGTGGCATATGAGCTGTGCAGACTATGCAGTGCACATATCTTTGCCACAGTCAGTTGCAGCCCAGTAATGTGATTATTCAGGATTGTGACTAAGCGTTACTTGTCTAATACAATTTGATTAGATGTACAGAGAGAGAAAAATTAATTCTGACACCAAACAAGTCATTGAATTAATACCCTTATCAGAATATGCATTCATAACAAAACTAAAAAAAAAAAAAAAGGAAAAAAAAAAAACTAGAAATACTGCACCATGAAATAAAGGCAGTCAACAAACCCTTTACTGAACAGTCAGTCTGGACACATACAAACACATTCCAAATTACAGATTATCTTTTTTTTTTTTTTTTTTAATTGAAGACATTTTTCAATATCATTGGCACCACAATTTCATAGACATGTGTCTCTACAAGATGAGATCAGCCACAATAATAGCTCAGCACAGACAAGCCTGCTGATGGAGTCAACAGTGCCCGTGCCTCCTTATGTTGCCATGTCTGCCACACCACACATCCATACATTTACTCTATGGGTCCTATGGATGCCTATTTTTGCCCTGTGCTCCGCAGATTATAAGGACCCAAAGGGTTCAATATTAAATAAATAAGACATCAAGAAATAAATAATCATATGAATAAATACAAACTGGTAGCAACTGACAATCACACGGGTGGCTCTACTTTGTCTTGACTGACAGGTAAAGACATTGAAATGTCTATTATGATACATGAAATGAAATGGTCATTGGACAAAATGGTGCTGTGGCACAAAACACAGACTTTTGGAAAAGCAATAATAATGACAACTACTGAAATTAATGTACAAATAACCTGCACTCAGAAAACTCAGAACAAGATGAAATAACATTTGCAGTGAGTGTTAGAATGCGTTGGTGTTGTCAGAGTTTCATTTTTATATTGCATGATTATATATTTTTCATGTATTCTTATTCATCTCATTTATTTATTCAACACTGAACAGACTTTGGGTCGGCATCATTGTACTTCTTTGTATTCCTTTCATGGCCTCTGCTTGATTTGGTTAAAAGTCTGTTGAACAGGATTGTGCTCACTACTCACACATTGCTTGAGTACAGTTGAAAATTGTTGTAGGAGAGCATTAAAAAAAACGGACAAACTGCTGTAGTATAAGTGGCAGTAAACATGCTACAACCACAAGACCTCAAAATCAAGTTTCCTTTGTAAGTGAGGCTTTGTTCAGTCATTTATTTAAGTTGCATATATGCAGCAATGTTAACCAATGGACAGAGAAATGCCATGTTAACACTGTCTGCAAAATGTTCAGATTTTAAAGGGGTTCTTCAGCACATTAGCATTGCACTGCCATAAATTTGGGAGGCTTAAACAAAAAACATTTTTAGAAAAAGGATGGTCAATGTTATATGTGTCCTAGTGGTCCATTAGTAGTCCAAATTGCTGCAGTGTAGGCCAAGTTATCCTGATTTTCAGTCCATCCTATGGGTCTAGCTCTGAAACACTGGATTCTATAGCTCCCATAATTCTTCCTGCTAGTAAATGGCCACATCTTTCAGACTTCATGCTTTTAATGTATTTTATCCATCTGATGTCTTAAATCTAATCTGAGATAACTCTCATGACATCATCAGGATTATTTTCTCTGACTTTAAGCCCATTCAACATCTCACTGGAACTTGAAGATGTATTGAAATATTTTCTTACTTATTTCAAGTAACAAAACAAAAACACAAAATTAGGTAAATAAATGCTTAAATAATATTGTGTTTTAGTATGATTACCATTGACAAGGATATCCATACTATTGTCAGGTTAAATTATACACTGTTTCGTTCAGCCTGGTTACCTTCAAAGCAGTTACAGGACAGTTCCCTCCTCTTTTCCTCTTTTTTTTTTTTCAGTCCACTTCCACTTTGCTCTGTTTACATTGTTGCAGTCCAGTTTTGTTTTTTATTAAAAGTAATAAGAGCACTCAGTGGAGTTGCTGAAATTTGCAGCAGAGGCAGCACAGCTGCCATTACTTTCAACACAAATACATCCGCTCATTAAATGAGACATTTTCTTATTGACCTATTCCCTTGAAATGTAAAATTTTAGTATCTTCATTTAATTCTACTAAAAATTGAAAGAGAAAACTCTGTAAACTGTCTGCGTCATTGTGCTTAAACAATAATAGACATCACTAATAACCAAGAGAAGTCATTTCATTAAAGAGCCACAAAGTACAACCATAAATCAAGCCAGACTGAGGTGTGCTGCTCAGACCTCTTATCCCTGCTGTTTTTTCCAGGAGTGTTTTACCCTTCTCTCACACTGTCCTCCATTTCAATAGTTTTTCCTCATATTTTTAACCATTCTTAAGATAAATAAATAATTAATAAACAGGTTTGGTGTCATGTTGACTGTAAGCATAACCACCTATTGATGTGTTTGGATGGACTGTGCCAGCATCTCACCAAATGGGAGGAGGCTTACTCATACTCAGTGCAGAGCAACGTCCGTCATTGTTCCTTAATTTCAAATCCCAATGTTGACACATACGGTGCTGCTAAATATTGTAACTGATTTGAATGACTATCATAAGAGGCATGTCTACATCAATTCCAGATGAATATTTTTTAATTTCCTTCGAATTATTAGTATCTTTTGGTAAAGCCACGAGCTGAACACTTTCTTCTTCATCTGTTTGTCACTTAATGAGCCGACTTTCACTGATTTGTTTCCCTCACTTTTCAGCGGTGCATCGCTTCAACTGCTCCACTGGTAGGCATAATTTTTTTGAGCATTTAAAAAACTGTCTTTCTTTCTTTATAATGTGTAATCCTTTCTGTTATTTAACTAGTTTATCTTAGTTAAATAATAATAATTCAACAGGCATATTACAATAAATGTGAAAATCAAGCTCTGGTGTTGGCGCTTTAAAGCCGGCACTTAGTTCACTTATGTGTTGGCTGGCTCTGCAATGGAGGAGAATGAAATTTCATTGTGGTGCTCATACACACACACACACACACACACACACACACACACACACACACACCAATTAAATTCAACTGACCTCCACTGTATTTTGCTGGAGGCATTTTTGAAAAATGTATTTTTAATTTTATTTAATGTTTGTTTACCCAATTAAACCCTGTGTAGGTCTAGGTGCCTCTTTTGCAAAGGTAGTAGCATAAGAAGTTGTCGACAAAACAATATAAAAATCAGGCAAGAAACAAAAGAATACTAAAAACAGAAAATGGTACCAAAAAGTCTTAAATGAGATAAGAACTGAGACTTTGTAAATGAATAATTTACAATAGAATTAATGTCAGTCTTGAATCTGGCCAGAGAGGTCAAATTCTTCAAGGTGAGCTCCTTTTTAAAAAACAAAAGGTTTGATTTTCCATCTCTGACCTTACATCAGGGACAGACAGACAGACAGACAGACAGACAGACACACACACACACACACACACACACACACACACAAAACATTAAGCGATGAAAAAAACTTAAAATAAATATTCTTTAATCTGATGGGAACTCTGACGACTGCTTTCTCCGACTTTTTTTTAACTTTTACATTTACTAATACTCTTGCTTGATGTGTGACTTTCATGTTTTAATTATATTAGACCTACAGTATAAAGCGTGTTTATCAGAAGAGGAATTTGTTCAGCTCTTCCATGTGTAAAACTGCTCTAGACACTTTGGAGGGAACAAAAGAATGTGGTCATAGAGCCAAATGCAGAGCTGTTTCTTTTCTTCCCTGAAAAGTTCAAACTGGATCATCTTTTTGATGGGAGCACAGTGATGTAATGCACTCTGGTGTACAAACCTGTAGTGCATTTTGCCTGTGGTGTGAGATCTACAGTTATTGTACATTAGGGGAACAAAATGTTCACAGTGGAACAATTATATATTTGCTTACAAGCACTGCACAAACATTAAACATTATCAAACAGAGTGCAAAATTAAGTTCATGGATAATTAGCTCACCAGTCTTAGTTTTCTGTTGTATTTAACTTGTTTTCTTTACACTTCCATATATTGTATTGTTGTGTCTATTAAAAACGATATAGAATTGCTGGAATAGCATTCCTATAGAATGCATTACGCACAAATTAAGAAAACTAGACCCTGTGCCCACAAATACATACGTTTCAGGAATTGGATTGTGTCTGTAATAGTCCATTTGTAGTAACACTGTTAGCTTGTTAGATTTAGTGTCTCTTGGGTTTCCATGCAATATAGGAAGAAATGGCCTGATTATGAGATTTCTCCTGCCTGGCAATGTGTTATGTATGTATGTATAATGTATTTTTGGAAAATCATAGTTAAGAATGAGACCATTTGGGAAATTACTACAACAGAAATTTGCAGGATGAAGCGAACTGTGCTGTGAAATGATTGCTACTCTCAGAATAGCAGATAAAACAGCTCAGGTCCACTTTTTCCCGTTAAAGTGGAATAAATCAAAGTCCGAGTTATGGGGATAAATGAAGGAGAAGCAGAACAAAGTGGGTGTAACTGCACACTGTAGCTCTCCTCTGGACCCGGGCAGTGACGCACTTTACGGCCTCATGATGTGATCGGAAAATAACTGTCTGCAGCTGTTGAGTCCTCTCATTCACGTGTGTTTTCAAACATGCACACACTTGCATTTATTATGTATAATGTTAAGGCATTCGCTCGTCTTCATACAAAATGTGAACAGACGGCGTTTGGAATAATGACACCCGTTTGAGGCGAGGTAATTGAATGGAAAGTGCAGCACGGGCACCTCAGAGACTTTATTCTCAGGGGTCGTCGAGTATTTTCCCTCAGTCTCGAAATGGCAACATTCCCTCAGACTCTTGGGAAGCACATCTGAAATTCATCCATCAGTTCTCTCTGGTGTATATAAATACCCAAGTGGAGCAGTCACGCACAGATTTGTCCTGTAATATGGGGCTCACAGATGGGAATGGATGGGCATGATTCAAAGGTGGTAAAGTCCTGCGAGCAAAAGCACACCACTCTATTTTTGGGCCTACATCCCCAAATAAAAGCAATCAGCGAAATAGTAAGCTCACTGATCCACGTTTAGGGAGTGAGGAGCTGTCTCCCAACATGGATTTTGGGGGAAAGAGGTCTACTGTAGAAGGATGAATCACACAGGCAGACATCCTGGCCTGCTTTCGATGCATCAGGAAGCAGGTATTCTCTAAAGGTTCTCGCTATGAAAGTGATACTTTGACATTTTAGATTTACTTTTCTTCACCAGGCTTTTGTAACGGGAAGGGAAAAACATTAGTGTGCCTCCCTGACTGAGGAAGACAAACAATGTTAACAACATGCTTTTAGCGTAGCTTGGAGGCAAATACACAAAACTTTTACAAAAATGACAAGTGCGAAGAAACATATGAGAGTAAAAATCAAAAAGTCAGGATCTCAACTTATTTGGTGTATTTTAAGTTGTTTAACCTTTTGCTACTCTGAATGTATCAAAAAATGGACAGACCTTTGAGATAAATCAGCTGGTTTGGTATTATGAGAAAGGTTTATAAGAATTAATAGCTTTAAGAAATGCCAGATCTGTATCTCCCTGTTAAAACATTGGTATTCCAGGTGTCCACAGTCTTTGGAAACACATGGACGTAGAATCTGTGAGATCACCATATGTTCTATGTCTTAATACCTTGTTAAAGCCATTCGGCGTAGTTCTGTATAGAATTTTCACTCTTCTGACTTTAGCACCTGTTGAAGCATCAAAGAGACACTGTGACAGATGGCTACCCCGACATCCCCACCCTGTTTTCCACAGATTCCAACTGGGGGCCCCGACAAATAACATCAAATTCTAAGCTGAGGGGATGGTATCATGAAATGGTATGCTGAGACCCATACCCACATCTCTAAGACTACATATGCAACACGATGGCTACACTGTAGTATCTTTCACACTTCACTGGGCATTGTATGTCTACCTTCAGCTCATGACACATATGGATACTGACAGAATCAAACAGAGAAAAACATTTCAATTTAAGCCCAGAGATTTATGCAACAAAATGGCCAAAACCCAACCCAAACCCACTGGGTCCCAACAAAGGACTCTTTCTTTGGAGCCAGCATCTTGTTGCCATTAGTAGTCCTCTTAGTGCATCTTAAGGCACATTCTCATTGGCCTCAACTTTTGGCCAGGGTGCCTGAAGTGAATCTATGGGAGGGGTTTCCATTGTAAAAATAAAAGCTGACAGGCTGTGCTCCTGGTATTTTAACAAGTGAAAATATGAAATCTAAGGAGGCCGTCTTGAGTAAACAATGCACATGCACATTGCTTAGAGTTACCATTGCAGCAATTGTTTTATGTAATGTGCTTTTGAAGGTGGAATTACATTAAAGTAGTTGTGAAACATTTGAGGAAATACAGTTACATGTGTTCTTTCTGAGATGTTGAGACAGATATCCTTCTCACATCTTTGTGTTAAGTACAAAGCTGGAGTCAGGACATGGCCTTGCTTAGCATAAACACTGGAAGTGGGGGGAAACACTGGTTCTGTCCAAAGTACAACAATACGTCTATCAACACCTCTGAAGCTCACTAATTTACATACTGAATCCTATTTGTTTAATTTTCTCATGAACAGGAGTGTAAAAATGGTGATTTGTGATTTCAAGAGTTATAATCTGGAACTATTTTAACAGTTTATACATGCATCCAGTACGTCTGGCTACAGAGTGGGTTCCCAGATACAAG
Organism: Chaetodon auriga; assembly: GCF_051107435.1. Lineage (NCBI taxonomy): Eukaryota > Metazoa > Chordata > Actinopteri > Chaetodontiformes > Chaetodontidae > Chaetodon > Chaetodon auriga. The sequence goes on along the minus strand of NC_135091.1, from coordinate 21,129,975 downwards.
CACAGGTGTGTTTTTGGTTCATGTACAGGTACAGATCTGTGAGGCTGTGCACAGTCACTCCCCCTAGCTGTTTGTGAAGAAATAGCTCCAACATGAAACTCTCCCCAAAACCACAAAATGTCATTTTTACAGTTCTGTTGAAATGAAATATGACATGTAAGTCATTAAGCTTTAAAGGTGTTGGCAGCCATTTTTTATTTTCACTTTGGACAGAGCCAGGCTAGCTCTTTCACCCTGCTGCTACTCTTTATGCTAAGATAAGCAAATTACGTCCTCGTTCGACCTTTGCACTTGAAGTGTTACTGATCTTAACATCTCACTGTTGGAAAGAAAGTGAATGAGCGTATTTGACAAAATGTTGCACTGTCCCCTTATAGGAGAAAATCATTGAATGTGTGGAGCAATTATCTACCAGGGATAGTTTCGGGGTAGGGGTAGTCAGCTGCTCATCCCGAGCTTTGTATTTCAGCAGAGGAGTAAATGGGCAGACATTTAAAGCTTTGGCTATTCTTTCAAAACTACAGTAATGATGGTGTTTAGAGGTTTTAAACTGTTTCCTAAACAAACACCCAAGGCCAAGTGTTTTATTCTAAAGTATAATGATAGCAAGTAATGGTGTGTGTATATGGTTCTTGTCAAAGGCTCTGTAGGCTGAAAGCTCATAAGAGCAGACAGTTTCATGTTCCCCTTATCTTCCGTCACTAAGAAGCAAAGTAAGTGCGGAGGCATGAATGTTGAGAGATAGTTAATGGTTCCATGCAAGATTTAGTGTTCCTCAAGTTCTTCAAGTAGTTTACGCTGTTGGCAATTATGTCAGCATAAATCAACCATTTCATTGCCTGGGAAAAAAAAGCATTTAGTAGATTTATGGCATCATAATCTGGGGTCTTCATTTTCACCACCCCCTCCCCCAGGGACCGTGTAAATCCACAAAAGCTGAAATATGCAGCCAACGTCAGATGGTTTATTGGAAAGGAAACCTTAACATTGCACACGCACTCATTCACACTCTATGCATCTGCATGCAAATCCACCTTTTATGAAGTTTTGCATGTGAAAATGGGACAAATACATAACAGTAACAGTGTAGCGTGCCCAGAAATAAAGCCTAGCTTTGATTCATGTCACACCATCATACACGCTAGCTGGAAAAATGATTCACTGTGCATTGTATGAACATGGATAACATGAAACAATTATATAACTCAATCCTACAAAACAAAATATTACTATTCTTGCAGAGAACTCTACTGACACAGTTGTCTTTTATCAACTGCAAACAAGTTTTTGTAAAGAGAAAAATTATTCCTGACCAACCTCAACATTCTGTGTTTAGAATGATCTATGTTCTTGGACAGTTTTGACTGTCTTTGATTTTGAAATTAGAATTCATAAGATTTATTTGGATTTCATCATACAGTATGCATGCATGGTGGCACATAAAACTTTGTAGTGAATGATGTTAACATGTGCCACTGTCCAAAGGACAGAAGACAAGGGAGGACCAGAGGACAAGGGAGGGATGCTATTTTAAAGATTTTTATCACAAAGAAGTTTTTTTTATGATCATATGATAAGTTGGTTTTCTTGAGATCACAAAAATAGGTTATATTTGCAATCACAGGGTCAATCCTGATATTTAGTGATCTGGATGTAAGCAATTGTTCTTGCACTGATCACAAAATGATTATTAGTTTCTATCTACTCGTCTATCCATTCATTATATACAGTAACCCTGCTTATCTTGCACAGTGTAGCAATTTAATGTTTTCATGTATCTCATCCTGGACCTATTTTCAGTGATGTCTGAGATCTCCACAGCAAATTTGGCGAGAACATCATTATCATAAATGATGCAACCAATGGCTCTATTTTTGCTTGCAAAAATGGAAACTGTGATTGATAGTGATTAATGAGAGGGTATTTGTACTGGGACAGAAAAAACAACTACTTCACAGCAGGGGAGCTGGAGAGAATATGCCTGGAAGAATACAGATGTAGTATTTTATCATCCCAAGTAAATATGCTAAATATGATTCATCAGCATGATCTAAGTGTTGGAGGGAATGTCGAAAAATCTGTGGAAACTATGTATATTGTTTATATATTCAGTACATCTTCACCAGAAAAATGGCTGTATAGGTTGTCTGTGTTTTTTTTTTTTTTTTGTGTTGCACAGTTTTCTGAGTCGTTGGCAATCCACCTATTCAGTGGTTTAGGAATAAGAACATGTTTGAAACATTATGATTCTATTTAATTGATATGTGTAATGTCTCCTGTAATAAAGGATAGAAAGTAAATCTTAGAATATTGATAATAATCTTCAAAAGTAGGGAAAAATGAGAAACCCAATTACAGAAAAATGAGAAGAAGAGCAAATTTAAAGCATTGGAAAAATCTATAAAATCCAAGGTAATATTGATTGTTTTTAAGCATGGTGGCAATAATAATAATAATAATAATAATAATAATAATAATAATAATAATAATAATAATAATAATAATAATAATAGGTACATTAGAAATGCTTAGAAATATATAACAACCATTTGTTTCAAAACATGCCTTTGCATACAAGCCAGCAACTGGACAATGTAGTGAATGGGATCACTTTGGGTAATGCAACACAGTGGATGCCAACCACCAAGAAAACAGCAACTGCCATTGGTCATCAATACTTGTTTCTCATCTACATGTGTTTCTTGTCAACACATTTTACCCAATAAATTAACTTCCTATGAAAGATGTTCAAAAAGCAGTGGCTACTTTGGCATTCTGTCATCTAACAAAGTAACATCAAACCAAAACCCGAGCTGAACAAACGACTTTTCTGTAAAAAGTGTATCCATATCTAGAACACAAAACTGGTGCATTCTATATAGGCTCAATCATCTATTATTTGAATTATATTATGTGACACAAACAAATGCTAACAAACAAGGTAATCAAGCTGAAAAGTCTAGCCGCCGACTTCCTAAATGGAGGCACGAGTTGAATGAGGAACAGCTAGCTCTGTGGATCTAAACGTGCAGATCCTATGTCTACCTGTGCAGAGGATTCTGTTTTATTGATGCCGCAAAGAATGAACGTTGGAGTTGTATGTTGACACGAAGGGGGAACATGGATAATGTAGAACTCAGAGGGTAATTGAGACCAAAGTTGCAGTGCATTGAATTTGTGGGCTGCTCTTTGGAGGATCGGAGGGCATCACAAAAAACACCTTACAGCTTGATGGAGACTCCACTGTAAGAGAATGGAAGCACTTAAAATGAGCAGGAAAACACTTGGCAGCATCCTCTGTGTATGACCTAGCCCAAATAATAAATACAAGCAATCCAGATTGTTAGTCCAACATCAACAAAGTAGTTCAATTGTGTCTTATACTGCCTTTGAGCAGTGTAGCATGTGAGAGGGGATTTTTACCTCCCAACATGATAAAGCCCAAGTGCAGCTGTTGACCTGTGGATGGAGACAACTCATCCATTTCTGTTTGGAGTTACATTTCTGTTACACCAACAACTGTTGCCAACCCAATACAGGTATAATGAGTACATTTGTGCTGATGACATTTGTTTAAAAAGAAATAAACCAATGGTTGGAACTATGAAAATAAAACCCAAGATGTAAATAACTACACTTCTTCTTTAAGGTTTGGGTCATAGTTTAAGTCATAGTTAAGTAAGAAATCGTAACTTCTTGGCATGAGTCTGACATCAAGGACTGGACTTGCTCATTGTTAAACCAATGTGTTTCTACTCTTGTTTCATCCATGTGATTCTCGTATGGTGCATAAACAGATTTGTATCAGCAAATAATTTAAAATTTATCCATCATTGTACCATTGTATTACATTATACAGCTAACCCACAGCCAAAGGACACATGGCAACTGTTGACTGGACTGGGCTCTACTGTAGCTTTCAGCATCCTTGACACACATACATCTCTTTCACAGCAAGGTCACAGCACAGGACAAACCAAGGTCCATTAACAAAGTTCAATTTCACTTGCTAGACAAAGTGAAGTGTTGAACATCATGCAGACAGTGCCTTTCCTCCCAAAATGTATTAGCAAAATCAAGAGCTGTAAAATAGCTTACAGCAGGCATCCAGGCATGTTTATTGTTGATTGGCGCTGCCAAGCACTACAGAGAGATATATTATGAGTCTGTCAAAACACTCTCACTTCATAGTCCCAGACTATGTCTGCAAGCATGAGTGACTTTAACATCAAATGTCTGGCAATCCCCAAATAAAGAAGTGAGGGACACTGTGGGTGTGTTTATACAAGACATGACCTCTGGGGATGAACCACTAAAGTAGATGCTATTCTTAAGACTTTTTTTTCCCCAACTTAAGCTCACTTCTAACAAGTTTACACCAAACTGCAAGGTAGAATGACTATGTATGACCTTGTTTCTTCAGCAGCAATATGCAGCTCAAACTGTTACTTTAGTTTGCTCAGAAAAATGAGGTTAATATTTTTCAGTCATTTATATTGTCTTGGTATTCTGAGAAGGGTAAACTCAGTACTATAGACTAAACTACAAAGTAAATATAACGTAAAAACAACATCAGAAAAGCAATTATTTTTGAGATTAAAAAAATCACATCGGCGGCAAAGCACAGAGATCTGGGCCCCAAATACACACAGCATCAATGAGCCTCCTTGACCTTTTAATACTCCCATTGTGATGCCTTTAAAATTGACTGAATCTACAAGTAAACATGTGCAACATCTAGTGCTATGAGGTGCTTGTAATGTTTATAGTTTCTAAAGTCTGCAAAATCCAAACAATCAAAGCATTTGTCGACTGTCATCTCTTGATACTATAATATCTGTGTAAAGCTTTCACTGTGAAGTCGTAAGGACTTCTGTGTTTTGACATGCCTGTTTCGTTACATTGCAAGCTTGATTACACGCAGCGTTTTACTTCCAGAAGTGCATTGATATTTCAGAATGAATTTAGCCTTTTCCGATTGTGTCATAATAATAATAATAATAATAATAATAATAATAATAATAATAATAATATGCATTTAAAGCATCTTTCATACAAGAAATGGAGCAGACATAGGATAACCATAACGACAGGGACAGAAAATTAATAAAAAATGAGATGGAGAATCAAATCACTGAATAATTGTAATGAAATGAAATAAAATCGAGTACATAGAACGCATTAAAGCATTAAAGTTAAATGCAACATTTTAAAACAAGTGCAGCATTGTATCAGTGCGAGGCAAAACACCAAAGTTTCAGGCTTATGTCAGGGAAATCAAAGCTAGCTAATGGCTAATCATGAAGAGATAAGCTTACTTTTTAAAATATTTTGCGAATATATTTAATATAATAAACTAATATGATCATAATATATTTTAATATAATATTTTCAAAACTGTAACTGTCAACATGGAGTGTATCCTTAAAGTGACCTTTTAACTTTTAAACAGATAAATCTTACCTGTTTATCACTGGAGTTTTCAGGGCCAGTCAAGGACTCAAACTGGTGGCCTCATTGTTCGCCCAGAATCTCTATTCTTTATGATGTTTTCACATCTTGCCGTGTGTGGATGATTTTCCATCTTAATGTCTACCTTGACGTGACATGAAAGGGAAACTTGACCAAGGTCTTTGAAGACATAGTGTACAGATCCAGTTTGCTGTCTATGCATATGTAAGCAAAGGAGCCAACACTGCAAGCCCCTCATTTGAGCACATGCATAATTGAAGTGAGGCTTTTCTTTTCATATGCTGCTGTTTGTTCCGCGGTGCAGAAGGAAGCCCGCCAGCACCGACACAGCTGTCTGGTCCCAGGTGGATTGTTTTTGTGGGGTGACCTCACTGACTCATCAAAAGCTCCTATTCACAATTGCAGTGTGATGTTAATGTGCCTTTGACAGATTCTGTCTTAAGATATTGAAATGTCTGCTTTAAAATTACGGCTGTGCCCTCATCTCAAAACCTCCATAGCAATAAAGTGTAATATGATGCATTGCTCCATTGCAAATACCATATTTAATTAAAAGGTTTATATTACCAGTGGGAAGTGAATTTGTTTTTTTTTTGATGACATGTGGCTATACAATAATCATAAAGCTGCCTAGATTTAATTCCTAGTAATAACACCACGACACGCCTGAGTAAACTGATGTTGAGAAATTGATGTTTGCAAGGAAAGCATGTTGAAATATGTCGCAGATGCTTTTAGTTTGCTGATGCTGGTTTGGAAAAAATGCTTGGTCATAAAATCTGCAGGAAGAAAAAGCAATGCATCAAATGGTGCACCACAATGTGAGTACTCACTGATGGCAATGATTCTGTCATTTTTCTCATGACATATATCACCATGCCTCCTACTGTACATCCTGACCTACTGAGGAGAGTATGATAGAGCTAAGTTTCACAAGCTATTTCGGTGAAGTGGTACTATAGTATATGACGATAATAGCTTTCATTATCATCTCACTTATATCATTATTATGCCATAACCCTTACATTATTGACTCTGTCTAGCCACCAGCTTTGGAAGACAGATGGACTCAGATTCTTTTCAATCTTTATCTATGTTTTATCTACCTATACTGAATACTCGGACACATTCTCTCGAGACAGATCTCAAGAAAGATGAAGAGTAGAAAGACTGCATCATCACATACAGTGCATCCACATACTCTATATACCTGAGACCATGGTAGCTAGATTGCTAATTCCAGTGAGTTGATGACTCACGTGAAGGAGTTTAAGTACCCTGATGTCTTCAGGAGGGTTCATGAGTGAGATGAAACCTAAAATCCAATGGCACACGGGTACACAACATCAGCAGCAATGTGGATGTTGTAGCAGACCTAAGAGCAAAGTCCTTGATTTAGTGGTTGATCTATGTTTCAACTCTCACCTATGGCAGGGTGTCTTGGCACACCCTTAGAAACAGGGTGAGGAGTTCAGACATTAAGAAAAGAGTGTGTCATGGAATTGCCTATCCCTTGTGTCAAAAGGAGTCAGTTGAGGTGGTGCTGGATGCCTCCCTTTAGATTTTTTTTCCCCCCCCATTTGAGCTGGGAAGGTCTTTGGATAGCACAGGAAGGGCTGGAGGGCATGGTTGACAATAAGGGTCGGACCTGGATAACAGACAAAAATGGATGGATTGATGGAGAACTATATAAGAAAGGGACTGGCCAGGTTAAGTCTTGGTTAAGGTTAGGCAAAGACAGTGGTCAGGGTTAGGGTTACAGGTTAGGCTTACATCACCATCATAGTTAAAAGAAATCAATCTTGGTAATACAGGGTGTAAATTGTAGTCTCTGTTGTCAAAGTCAGATGCTTTGTTGACTTACCCATTTACCCCAACATTCACCCAACTTTGCCCCTAAATGGTTTGTGGCACTTTAGCATCAATTTACTACTTAGAGGCCAATTATTATTGTCATGACCTCAAGAGCTCCCTTACTGAGCAAAATGAAGACATAGCTTGCCATAGGCATTTAAACAATCACCCAAGCTTGTTGTTTTTCTGGTGATAACAGTCTCAAGGATTTCTTACTCTTGGAGAGTTGACTGTTTCCTATCTCTAAGGGTCCTTAAATTGCCCTTCACTGGGCCCTCACCTGGGACCTTTTACCTTGGGAGAACCTTCTGGACACATAATGCATATAGTATCCAAAAGGTTGTTTTCAGAGATTATATTACCTTGATGCTCATTACATTTGAAAAGAATGAAAACTTGGATAGACTTTGTCTGATTATTTACCTAAAACTGAAGCATAACTAGTACTGGGTGATGGTAAAAGTATAATTATGTGCTTATGTGCTGATTCTTTGGACCACTTGTAGCTGGCGCTTATTGTACTGTATGTTCCCTTTGAGCCAAGAGGCACATACATAATTAAAATGGTTGAAACCACCGGGGAGCAAATTCCACTGAGAGTGATGAAGCTCTAACAGGTCTGTACAAGTGTACATAAAAAAAATGAAAATATGTATATGTTATTTTATTTGAACTTCACAATTTTGTAAACAAGCGATGATGGATAAGACTCTCCACAGCTCACGCAGCATGTCTACCCTTCATTATATCTATATCAAGTTGTGAAAAACAATGTTGTTTAGTATTTATAGCATGTCTCCAAATTCATTTTAATATATTCATCCTGCAGCACATTCTTGCTACTCAAAGAGCCTATCTAATTAATGCAAATTTCCCCTATCTGAAGCCGAGTTGCCAGAAAGTTGAAAAAGTCAGCTTAGCTGTGATACAATCAGCTTTGCTGTAGGATAAATGCGTAGGATGCACAACAAGCTGAAACTCTCTAAATACAGACATGAGTTGCTCGGCATGAGAGGCTCTCTTTGAAAACATTTCATGTGTAATGAGTGTCATACTGTATAATAATATCAAAGATAATTTGCTCTGGAAATAGGCATCTATTTCACAAATGAGTGAGATAGCACACTAGTGTGCCTGGATACATACATATGCAGAATATGTAGAATGTACAGAATATGTATTTGCCTGTCAGATGACTATGAAATGTGAAAGTCATGCTGGTAGGGGCGAACCTGCAGACATTGTCACCCAACTCTTATGCAGTTTGCCTCAGCCTGTTTTCAGCGAAAAGACTCGTATAAACCAAATGTAGGCTATACATACATACAACTATACATGGAAATACATTAACACAAATGTGACCACTAGGGATGTATATCTCCACCACTGAGGCTGATTCGATACGCATCTCGATACGCAGCCACCGATAGGATACATTAACGATACACTGAGGCCTCTGTCGATGCGATGCGATTCACTCCTGTTCACGATACAATGCGATTCAAAAATGATTTGATAATGATATGACTTGCTTACAAAGAGATTCGGTTCAATATGATGTGATCCAGTTCGATACAGTTAGTTATGGTAGAGAGTGTGCCCATATATATCAGATTTCTTATAGCACAACTATGCTTTACTCTCTGTATCAATTTGAGAGATGCATGTAATATTTGGTTTGTTTTTACTGAGCAAACCAATAAATCCTATTTTTAAAAAAGACATAATTCAGTATGTATAGACAGAGAATTAAATTTTATTTATAATAAGAAATTCTTACTCTGAATTATGTTATCTGTCGCCAGGTTTGTTGTGCTACTTACATAATTGATAGCTGCTCGGCATTGTTTGCAGATTGCGTGCGTTTTGTCCAGTTTACCTTCTCGCGTGAAAAACCCGAAATATAGCCACACATTTGATTTGTGTGTCTTTTTCGGTGCACTGAATATCTCCTCGCTGCTAACGTCGTTCTCGTTTCCCTCCATGTTGTGAACAACGCTTGCGTCAGTGAAGGAGGAGCGATGGTGCATTCAGGTTGCCTCGGAAAACACGACAGGGCAGGGAATAGTACTAGAACATGAAGTAATCGATTTAACCATGGAATTTACCGATGCAGACAGGCTACAAGAGATACACCGTAAATTCACCCGTAAATTATATCCGATGTACCTTGAATCTACCGGTGCAGTCGCATCGCAAACGTTTGTATCGGATCACCAATATGAATCGGTGATTCTCGTCATCCCTAGTGACCACACATTGGTGGATGCCATACAGTACACACAAACATGAGATTGAAGTCAATCTTGTCATTTCACTCTTGACCAAAGAAAAAAAAAAAGTGTATCTGGCAAAACAAAATATTCCTGCAATCAGTTTTGTGATTGTTCATATCTTGCTCAGTTCATGACATTCCGGGAGATCTGGCCTGTCGAAAAACTTTCAGCATTTTGTTTGAAATTCATCGTACATCCTTGAGAGGAGCAGTATTAGGATTGCATCTACCTCTTAAAGCTCCAAGTTAGTGTTTTCAGTGGGTACCCAATCACTAAGCATGTTAAAGAGTTGGTAGTTGCTGTAATCCTCTTGTGCAACGGCTACATATTCTTCCTATATGCAGCTTATAATGTTCAGTTTATGTTAAACTCTTCAGAGAGGTGTTTCTTCATCTATATGTTTAGGACAGAGGTTGTAGTTGCCAGGTTTGCCATACCTGTACAGAGATCAATAATAAAACTTCTGCTCATAGACCTTATGTGGCAACCCATGCTGTAGCCACAGATGCTGCACAGATGTTCTGAGCAGATGGATAAATTGTTGCTCGTCAAGAAATAGTTCCAGCACATACCTCCCTCTGAAACGACAAACTGACATTATGACATTCCTGTTTGTGTATGGATTAAACAAGATGTAACATGTTATTTACTGAACTTCAGAGGTGTTGCTAGGTGTATTTCTGAATGTTTGACATGACCAGGCTTGCTGTTTTCACCTGCTTCCAGTCTTTATGCTAACATGGGTTAAACATGTCCAGCTCTGTACTGAACACACATACATGAGTTTCATATTCATCCTCTTACCTCACTCTCAGAGGGACAGAATGTAAGTGTATTTCCACACGTTAGCCTGTACTTTTTACTCCATTCAAAGAACATAATCACTCTAAGCCAAGCTTTGTTCGAAGCGTTAATGCAGCAGATGATCTATAAATCGTTGTCACTTTTGATGGTAAATTCTGCTCCTTCTGTGGTGCAATAGTAGGTGTATTGCAGTTATGTGCCCCTAGACACTCTTCCTTTGGACAAACATGTCAGTAAGAACGGTAACAAATGAGCTGATTGGTAAACAGCCTGTACATCAGTGTGTAAAGACTGAGGACTGGAGGCCAGAAGATGGAGTTACAAATCAATACAGAGCCCGGAGAAGCTGGAAGATCTTTGAAAGACGTAAGTGGATACAAGGCAGGCTGAATGCACGCATGCACACACACACACACACACACACACACACACACACACACACACAAACACACATAGGTATATTAAATTACCATTGTATTCTGTTTCTAAGTGATCCCATTATTACTCAGCCTCAGAACAATTACATCCAGTGAATGCATTCAAAGACTCAAATGAAGTGTAACAAGAGATCAGAAACACTTTATGCTCGTCTCTCAGGGCTGGAGAATGACTCCCTGTGAACCACCTTCAAACACTCAGCTGCTCGTTGCACTCATAACCACCGGACGGAGTGTGAGGATTGCATCTTAAAGCTCAGGCGGTTTATCTCACCTACGCCGAGGGAAGCTCTGATCAGTCATAACGCAGCGGTTTGATTTTCCAGCTGCGATTCCACACTTGTTTTCCTCTTGTCTTCAGGCGCTTGTGTTTATGATGAAATGGCGCAAAAGGCATAATGTGTTTGTTTCTCATTAGCATGTGCTCCTTTCAGTGTTTTGCCAATCTCCTGGTGTATAGTAATGACTGATCATTTACAAACACACTTTTACCTCTACATTTATTAGATCCAAACAAACTGTGACTGAAAATTGAATTCATAAAACATGGTGAGAGGAAACATTTCTCAGCAGGATCACTGTGCATTTCCTTGAGGTGCAAATTTAATTATTTGAAATGTAGATGCCTCTAAGTGACACATGTATTTGTAACAGAACATTACATGGTTGCATAATTCTCAAAATTATGCAACCATGTAATGAGGATGTAAAAACTTTACTTTTTTTTTGGCAAAGCCACATATTACCTTTCTGCCAATTGTCAAATTGCACCTTTGGCTGTGTTAAAAACACCCACCCAATCATAGAGCTTGAAACGCACATGGGGTCAAACCTGAATGAATGAATAGCAGCCAATAAAAAGGAATGAAAGCCTCCCAAGCGAGCTGCTTTTAGTGGACCTCAAGTTTGAATAATGGTGAAACAAAGCATATTGCTCATCATCATCAGCGTCATGTGGGATAGAAGTTGTTCAAATTCCTTTGTCATTCTGAAAGCTGCGCATGAACCTGTGCTTTCAGAAACTAAGTAGATGAATGTTAATGCTTATTCAGCCCAAACCAACCTTGCAGCTGCCGCTTCTGTCTGGTTTTGGACTTGAAGTAGCCCACTGGACATAAAGTTAAACCCCAGATGATTTCCCAATATGAATGGTGTTCTGCCCCCATGGTCACCCTATTGATGAACTGCACAGTGGTATCACACTTCTGAACTGTAAATCGGATCAAACCTGGCATCACAGCATCAGTGGTGACATGCAGACTGAACTTTCTCCATGCTTTCACTCTACATGACAGTGCTGACATGCAGTGATGACAGAGAACCCTTTCCCATTTTATTTTATTGTCTCGGCTGTTTTGGTTTCTTGTGCATATGGATGCAGATTTTTTGCTGCCGTTTCTGTGACCCTGTAGAAGTGGATGTGCTTCTGCTGTGTGTGAATGTATGTGGTCATTTGGCTGCTGTTACACTGTTTTGTTTGTTGGGCTCATTGATTTTTTTCTTTTCCTTTTTCCTTTGTGTGTTTTGTTGCCTGTGTAAACTGTACACATGCTTTAATGCTGATGCTGCATGGTTATCAGAGAGTACCAGGCTGTGTTGCCATGAACTCCATCAGATGTTTGGATGTTTTTTCCAGTTTGTTAGTGCTGCTGCCTAATATAATATAATAACATTGCTTAAACCCTGGTGACTTCACACATTGTGTTAATAGTTGCCTTTGTTTTTTCTAAAAAGACTGTACCTGAGGGTCTTGGAGGGTGGCCAACCTGATTTCCACATTGCCTAGCCTCATAATATGATTTCTGGCTGTGCTACCAGTATGAAAATGTTTTTATTGAGTTTTTTCCTTTAAGAAGATTCAACAGAAAAATTACCAAGAAGCACCCATACATCAAACACATCTGGGATTGATGTAGCTTATTAATGCTTGTTGCACCCTGGTGTCCATAGTTCTTGAACACTGTCGCTTTTCTCTCTTTAATTTCTGGTTAATTCTAGTGAAGCTGGACATATCTATGTAGACATACAAAGTACACATTTGTTGGAAAGGAATTGTGATTTAGAGAGATGCTGCTGGCAAGTGAGACAGTTTGTATCAGAAGGTGATGATGAAAATGGCAGAGATAGTATGAATGCAGTCATTGGTGGAGCTTGTTTCTGTTCCATGAGACTGTGCTTATTTTTGGCAGATATGTTGCTTTTCCATCCAGATGATACCTTAAAATCCATGTGGCATATTTTATATCAAGCATGATTTTGAATGGCATTGCTCTTCATTAAGCCTCCTCCCATTTGGTGAGACTGGCACAAACTTTTAGCCTTTTAGGCAGGTGTTTCACTCCTCTCATGTTCATCCAGCTTCTTTTTCTTCTTCTTCTTATTATTATTGGTTAACAGTGGAGTTAGTTAAAAGCCTGGTGCATCTCATACAGACACTCAAGAGTACCTTGTGCGTCCGTATAAGATGCTGAGGGTCATGACAAAGTGGTAGTATTTGATGCTACAGGAATGAGATCAGAGTCTAGTTGTACATATTAAAATTATGTTTGCTGAAAATTATTTATTCATGTTCAGTATAAACTAAATTCTTATTTATTAAATTAACATGACCTTTCATGTCAACATGTCAACATAATAATTGCTAGAATCTGAATTCTGAAGTGTTTTGAACATCATTATACCTAGTTTATTAAATCTTTCAAGTTCAATATTTAGTACTTTACATTTTTGAAACCAATATGGCAATAAGAAAAAAAAAAAAAAACACATTTGTTGCTTGTATATAACTTGTATATAGTCAAAAATACTGTACAACTTCACCCAGAGCCTGAATTCAAAACACTGCAATAACAGTGCAGCTCAGACAAAATTCACAAAATAAAGCACAATGAGATCAAGTAAAATATTCACATGTAATATAAATATTATTAAAATAATAAAAAAAAGATTTATTCAACAATAAAGTCAGATATAGTCACGAGTGCACTTGCAAAATGAAAGGATGGGGTCTGAAAATCTTCCATAAATATAACCTGAAACATGCTCACATGCCATACACAGGTTGAAAGAGTTGTTGGTGTGTGTAATCATTCCTCCTGTCCATATGTGTGAAGTGAGCCCTTCATAACACGACTGCACCTACACTGTTAGATATGGAAGGCTAATCCACAGACTTCACTCTGAAGTTCAGATGAAGATAATATGAGGTCTCAACAGTCTGAGTTACTGTTTTTTAGTTCACTGTCATACTGACTTTTGAATAGTTGACTGTTTTTGTTTTGTTTTTGTTTTTTTTTCTCGTATGTGGTTTCCATAACTGGTGATGTTTTTAGAGTTTAATACATAACAAAATCATAAAATATTGAATCTGAATAAATTAGACTCACCACTTAGTAGTACAGGTAGTAGTGAGTCAACATCGCCATCCTGGTCGAGACGGCAGCTTATTATTTATTATACTTATTTCTCACTCGTGTTAGCAGCAATATGTGCAGCAACAAACACTGCTGTTTTTTTTAAGAATGCATTCTTGAGCCATGGCCGCCATAATGGTGTCATATGTTTCACCTCTCTGTCCCCTGAAATAAATATCTTGAGGAGCTTGTCTGGTTGTACATCTGGACTGCAGGGGATGGTGGTACAACACTAATTCTGCACTTATCTGAAAATAATAACAGACATAAAAAAAAAAAACTGTAAAGAAGAAGAAGAAGAAGAAGAAGAAGAATCAGTACTTTATTAATCATACACAACATGCAGAGTTACAGAGTCCGAAACTGCACACGCCATGCTTAGGTGAAATTATTTCTCCACTTTTATCCCATCCTGGTAAGTCCTTCCTCCATGGCAGACCAGGACCGCCAGGTGCCTGGGGACCCAGTTCCTTTTGTCACCATTGGTTAGGTGGTGATCTTCTTGCATGTTTTTAGTGGGGGTATTTTTATGGAGGGGCAGGAGAGCCATGAACCGGGGCAGCAGCTAGAGGAAAGTCAGTCATCACCAGTGTGGAAAAGCAGCAACTAGAGCTGCAATATTTTCTAGTTTGTGATTGTTGTAACATTGGAAACCTTTTGGTGAGGTTTATTTTGTTTCTCTCGAGTTTGAATGAAATTGGTTGTATAATGTGTTAACCTGGTAATTTTACTTGTCTCGTCTTGTTTAGTACGAGAGAAACTTGAATTAAGTTTTGTTATTATTTTCTTTATTTATTAGACTGAAAAGAGAGAGAAGAGGTTAACCACAAAGACATTATCAGTAACATCAGACGTTGCTAGTGTTTCATTAACAAGTATGCTATGCATAATCTTCTTGACTCTCTTTGACTGCCAAGAAAGAAGTGAGAATTTCCCATTTTCCCTTTTAGAACAAAAAGGTGTCCTCCTTGAGTGCCTCTGCCAGAGAGATTTTCAAATGAGGTGTTACTGAACACAATTATCTTCAAGGTTCTAACTCTGCCCAAATGCTGGTAGTTCAGAACTACCTTTTTGGAATTAAGTTGACACTCTATTCTGTTTTCTTCATGGGTAGTCTGCACAGTTGCATTCCTTATACCTGGTGCCAATTTGCTGGCATCAAACATTACATCTGGCCTGCTCTGTCTGGCAACCCAGAGGATTTGGCCTGTCTTGGACCTGAATTGATCCTTTTCGTTCGCACAACAAGGTGAGTCTTGTTCCACAGCTTGCAAGGCTGTATGGCCTGTATGTGCTGAATATAGCTTTAGTTGAACTTGGACTGCAGATCTGAGCATAGGTATTACTGTTTTTGAGAAACAACCCCCACACATGAAACCATGAAATCATCCACATTGCAGGCAAGAACCTCAGTTGCATCACAGTTCTGATCCAACCAATAAAACACAGCTGGATCAACTTCAGAGAAATTTTTCCCCCTGCTGTCAGCACTATTTCCTTTACTCTGTTGTACCAGTATAGTGAATCATCTGCCTTCACTCTCAGTATTCCCTGTAGAGATGCAGATGTGGGTGAGTCCTTTTGCAGCTCTGACACTTCTTGCTTCTCAAAACATCAAGCCACAAGCCATGTTTTTGGTACTGACCCAGTGAGTGTCTCTTTGCGGGCATCCCTATCCCTAACTTTGTCAAACACACTGTTACCACCCCAGCTCTTTATCTTTTATAGTTTTACAAAGTTAAACAATACACCTTTTGTTACAAACACATTGTCACATATATTTTTGGTATTGATGTATTGATGTATTGAATTGTTTCTACCTGCACATTCTCTATATTTGACATGTCAACTGACTGTGTCATGCGTGCAGCATTAGTGGGCTCAATATGCAGCAAGTTGCACCAGTTTTGTATTTACCTGTAGCTTTTCCTGCACACCCCTTTGCTGCGTGTGAAATACTTCTGTCTTTGTGTTTCTCATTTTTTCCTGTTTTCAGAGTGACATCTGTTATCTGCTCTGTCCCACTATGTGTCTCTGCATTGTCATTTGTGTGATGTTGTGCTCCATTCTGTACCTTGGTGGTCAATCTAGATGGTTCCATTTGTCTCAACCCTCGTTGCACCTCAGTTACACTGTCCTCCATGTTATCCATGTCTGACAAAGACCCATGAGCTGTCCTGACCAATGACAACTCCTGATCCTTTCCATCTTGGACAATCCACTCACCTGTAATACACTTTGTCTCTAGTTTCATATTTTTCATTTGTGCGGTGTAGTTCTTTCTGCAGTTCTCTCCAAATTCCTTCTGAACACTCTGCTTCTGTAAAAGCCTTTCTTTAATGTATGTAAAGCAGTTTTTTGGTGTGGCCTCTGAGGCGGGGGGTGTATTGGGTATCACTTAGGGTACACTGGGATTCCATCCAAAAAAACATTTGACAAGGCCTGTAGTCATGGAAATTTTGCACAGACTTTTCTGCCATAAGACCCCAGTCCACTGCAGTGTTCCAGTCACAACAGTTACTTGTCTTGACTTTTATCATGAGCTCAATTAAAGTCTGGTTGTGTCACATTGAACAAGTCCTTTGCTCAATGGACTGTAGGCAGCAGTTGTGTTTTTACCTTTTTTCTCTCAGCTCATTGTTGTTATACTCTCCCCTGCTATCACTGAACAGTTTCTGAGGTGGACCATGTACACTTACCCAGTCATGGACAAATTTCAGAGTTTTCTTTGCTGTCGGAATGCTGCCTGGATTCTATTGTGTGAACTGGTCAATAATGGTGAGATACCACACACCTGGTTCAAGTTCATGCAGATCTATAGCCACAGTCCCACTGTACTGAGATGCCAATGGCAGGCCAACAGCAGGCTGTGGTGTAGTTTTACCGTATCTTTGAAATATTTCACATTCATTCACAATTTTCTGTGGGATATTCCAACATTCTGCATCTCTATTGTGTGAACTCTTTAGTAGCCTCTGTAGTCTGTTAGAGGAAGTGTGACCAAATTGTTTATGAAGCTTGAACAATATTTTCTGTTTTGTTGCTGAGCTATTTTTTTCTGACACTGGATTCCTTTGTGCTCATTTGCTTTTTCTTTTGGAGTGCTATCTTCTGTAGTTGCCAAGACCTGGTGACCCTATTGAATGTTCTCTTTTTTGTCTTCCCTAACATTCACACAGTAATGACCAGAACTTGTAAAGTTTTACATGTCTGTTCAGCACCACTGCCCTGTCATTTTCCATATCCAGTCCTGTCTGTGTTATTTTCTTTTTTTCAAAAGCTTTGCTCAAAAGCAGTGGAACTTCAGCTGGAACTACTACAGTTTCAAGATGACGCAACCTGTCTAATTTTTTCAATAGTTTTCAACTTTTCAGTGGAATAGACCACTTTTCCATCTTCAAGTCTAAAGGGTCTACAAATGAATGTCTTTGATTCTTCAAGTCATTCATTCATTGTTTGACTCATCAGACCACAGGACAGATTTCCACTTCGCCTCAGTCTATCTTAAATGAGCTCAGAAGAAGGATCTGCTTGCATTTATATACAGTTTCCTCTCTGCATGGTAGAGTTTCAACTCGCATTTGTGGATGTAGTGATGTACTGTGTTCATAGACAATGGTTTTTGGAAGTGTTCCTGAGCCCATGCAGTGATGTCCACCACAGAATTGTGTCTGTTTTCAGTGCAGTGCTGTCTGAGGGCCTGAAGATCACAGCCATCCAATATTGGTTTTTGGCCTTGTCCTTTGTGAACAGAGATTTCATCAGATTCTCTGAATGTTTTAATGATGTTATGTACTGAAATCCCCAAACTCTTTGCAATTTTATATTGAGAAATGTTATTTTTGAATGGTTACATTATTTGCCAGCGCAGTCTGTCACAGAGTGGTGAACTCCTCCCCATCTTTACTTCAGACAGACTCAGCCTCTCTGGGATGCTCTTTTTATACCCAGTCATGTTACCAACCTGCTGCCAGTTAACCTCATTACCTGTGAGATGTTCCACCAGGTGTTTTCTTTTAGCATTTCACAACTTTTTCAGTCTTTTGTTGCCACTGTCCAGAACTTTTTGAATCATGTTGCTGGCATCAAATTCTAAATGAGGATATAATTTTCAAAAAACAATAAAATGTAGTAGTTTCAACATTTGATTTGTTGTCTATGTGCTATTTTCAATGAAATATGACATTTCAGTGTTTTGCAAATCATCACATTAGGTTTCTGTTGTTTTGGAAACAGGGTTGTATCTCCTACTAAAACATGATAGCATGTACGTTTCAGATAAGCCATCATCTGACCAACAGGATACAAAAGGTACAAAAACATTAGTACCTGTAAATTAACAGTAATCCTCAAGATGGCTGCCTTTTTTATTGCCTGTCAATGGTACAAGAGACAGCTGCTGTGGGTACTCCTTTTAAAGAGGGCAGCTGCCAGGAGCCCCACTGCTCTGACCATCTGCAGAACTGCTCCTCTCCAGCCCGCTGCACACCCCCACCATGCCTGCCCCACTCCACATAAAGGAGGAGGAGACTATGCATGTCCTTTAGAGGCTTTGCAAGTGTGCCACAAATCTCCTAGTAACCACGGCTGTTGCCATAAAGAGGGTTCACTGGAGAACTCCCTGTGTGCAAGTGATGGCTCTAACAATGTGACTAAAAAGGAAGAGGCCTGTGAAAGATGGTGACAATAGGATCAATGGAAAAGTGTTGTAAGTTATAAAGGCAAGCAACTGCCATTGGTATTCCCAGAACTATCCTACGAGTACTTCTCCTGTACTGGGAATACTGATGGCAGGAAGCCACTGCCATCAGTATTCCCAGAACTGCCATGGGAGTTCTTCTCCTGTATTGGGCAAATCACCCAGACAACTAGGGAGCAAAAGCAAACAGTCAGTGTTTCCTGGGGTGCCTTTCCACCTGCATTAGTTGCACCATAACATTATGCCAGCCACCCATTTTGACAGGTGGCAGTGAAATGATGATGCTACAGAGGCTGTCTAAATCCTGTCCAAATCTTCCTACCACAGAAGATCGACACAGACCAACTACTTATGAATACTATGGATGCCCTGATCAAGTTTTTTGGCCCCAATACCAATCTTAAGTCTCTAGTATTGGGCGTTTGACACATTGAAATAACAGTTGTTGCTGCTTAGTCTGGTACATCTTTTTTTTCAAAACTTTCCTGATCCTTCTTGATCCAAATATTGAAGGTCCTGGTTCAAATTAAAGTGCTAAATAACTATCCAAGAGTGATTCTACTAACACTGAAGAAAAAAGGTGACAGAAACATGTGTCACAGCTTGCACGTTGGAGGTCTGAGGAATAAAACCCACTCTAAAAGGTTACTGAGGAAGCTCCAGCTCTAACAGCAGCTTGGTCCTTGTCTCTTCAATGATGAGACAGAGAACATGATGGTGTATCTGCTACTCTTTGCTGATGAACAATTACTTTGATATATAATTAAGCACCCTTAGTGTTAAATGTTTAACGAAGGTGCAGTGTGCAGGGAGGTACTGTAGATGGGCTGTCACGGAACACCTCTCCTGGTGGCTCTGATGTGCTGCTGAGCTCTGCACTCATAATTCATATGTAATGGCCTCAAGCGATCCACCGTGGACTGGTGAAAGCAACACTCCTCTGAGACAGTGCTCAGTGAGAAGCACGCATCAGTATGTTGTATGATTCTCATTGCTCATTTGAATTCATTATGTAGTTTGCATGTTCCTTCTGTATGTCATGTTAAATTTAAATGTGTATGTCCCGTGAGCCAAAAGCGTCAATAATCATGTTAAGTGCACTATATGTAGAGTTGGATAGAGAAGTCCATACTTAAATCAAAGTACACTTACTTTATAATCACAGGCACATAAGAAGAAGAAAAATTGAAAGTCATCAGAATAACTACTTGAGTGAAATTACCAACATATTTCTTGGTAAAAGTATTGTGAATAGGTTCATGAAAAAAATCTATATTATATATGTAGAAAAAACTGCGTACTGCTGGTTCATTGCCACTTGCATTGTCGTCACAACAGATCTTGTGTGAGTCCATCTCTGACTACTTGCTTTCTTCCTCACTATCTGTGGCTCTCAGCTCCAAGCCCACTGGTTTCTACTGAAGATGTAAACCTTTAAAAACAGATTGCAAATATATAGTTTCATTTTCAAAAAGGCTCAGTCATTTCCAGTCAGCCAGTCAATTCAAAGCAGTCTGTGACTGTAGATTTTTAAGTCACTCAGGTAAGAGGAAAATAGTGCATTTGTTGGGGCACTCCTCCTCAAACTCAACCCAAGTCTGTTGTATTGCCCCCTGTATGAACGATATAAAATGGCACACCCCAAGCTGGCATATATACTATTGAACTGGCAAATAAATTAGCAAATCAAAACATCACACACATGCATACATGCACAAAACAGGAAAAAGGGACAGAAATTAGTCAATAAAAAATTTTGTTACATGACTTTGTCTGCTGTTTGGTGCTGGGCAGGTAGTTCACAATGGGTTTATTTGACCTTTTTCACTGGAAACACCTGCCTGCTGCTGCTAGAAACAAGGCTGATCAGAGAAGCTGTACCAAAACAGTACCTGCAGGCTGTAAAACCAAAATGAGTGAAAAGATGCTAAAAAGCTCTGTAGAACTGAGGTTAAGAAGTCAGGGATAATTCTCTTCTGGTTCTAAACCTGACCCCTTTCATTTTACACCTATGCAACTGACCCATTAATGTAAATTATTGATTAGTGTAGCTTTGAGTAAATATGATGTATATATGTTGAAAGTCATACTTTAGTTGGTTCACATCAATAAAGAAAAAAGCCTCTGAATGATATAATGACATTATATTGAAGGAGTACAGTGTTTTGAGTAAGTGCAGTGTAGAATTTTTTACGATTCTATTAAAAAATGCACTTTTGAACCAAAACTCTCCCCTGGATGATAGATTCATTCTGTGCCCCTGCAGCAATGACCACCATTTTCCACCTAATCACAAACATGCATTCGCACAGTCACACATACACATACACACATGCACGCACACACACATACACGAGGGAACCCCAGTCAAGACACAGCCTGGTTTTAAAATTCCATTGATTCAGGTCAAAGTGTGTATGCAGCATTCAGGGCAGAAACAGGAAAGAGATTGCATCAGTTGCTCAGTCTTTCTATGCCTCACCATCACCCTCATCCCAGATGCCCACACTGCTGTTTTAAGAAAAGAAAGTCTTACTTGAGTTTGAACAGGCGAGCTGGAAACCTAAACAATACACCACCGAGTGTACAATTCACCGTATCCAGCAGGCATCTATCCTATTTAAGCCAGAGCTCTGGGCTTCCTACTACAGGACGTTAATCGCTTAATCTTCACGTCACTTCCACTGCCACTTCTCTCAATTATTCCCAGGATGCTCCACTTGCCATACAGGGTGCCAGCTATTTTTATGCCACAGCCTGCCAGCCTTTTGTGTGCATTCTGGAGATATCAACAATGGGAGTTGACAGGGAAGTGAAAAACAGGCTATTGATTCAACCTATCTCTTACGCCTTTTCAATTGCCTTTAAGTACTCGTGGCGCCTGTGAGGGTCTGGACTTGTTCAGGGTATCACTTAATTCCAGACAGCAGCCATTGTGTAATGTAAGAAAAAAGGATGCCTCTTCTAAAAGAATAATAAAAAAAAAAAAACTAACAAAGGTGGAAACTTAGC
Source organism: Chaetodon auriga (assembly GCF_051107435.1). Lineage (NCBI taxonomy): Eukaryota > Metazoa > Chordata > Actinopteri > Chaetodontiformes > Chaetodontidae > Chaetodon > Chaetodon auriga. The sequence goes on along the minus strand of NC_135091.1, from coordinate 21,108,008 downwards.
TGCTCTGAGCAATCATCTCAGAGTTCTCTTCTAAATAAGCTGTCGCTGAGAACCTGTCGTTTGTTATGAAACAGCAATTACATCTCATCAGTGTCAAGTGTAGGCACTGTCAATCTAATGCATGCTCACATTACTATCTGAGCTTTGAAGTGCTGATAGGAGAATGTTTTCAGCAGGTATAACACCAATGTACATTCATTTAATAATGGCAACTTCATGATAGCATTTCAGTGATGTCTAAGGAGAACCTCTGATTTATTTTGCATACATTCAATATCATAGAATATTGACTGTAAAGTGTTTTCTATTAATAAACAATTCTTATTGTTCTTAGGTGATACATTTGCAGTCTAATTTCCTAGCTGCACAACACGTTTATCTACTACTAATATATATACATATGTGTGTGTGTGTGTGTGTGTTTGTCTGTGTGCGTATACATGTCTCTGTCTGTGGTTGCTGACTGGATTAAGTTCACCAACAAGACTTTGACCGAATACACAAAGTTCATAAACATATACACCATTGCTCAAAAAGTTGGAATATTTTTTTTTTTTTAACCTCTTTCCATGAAATGATAGTGACAATGTGATTTATTCTTGATGGATAAAGTGTATATCTTCTCAAAACTTTATTAATCAATCTCTTCCAAACATACCACAATGAAAATGTAATCACAGTTAACCTTTACCAGCTGTAGTCAGGCTTAAACAAAATTGAGGGGTTTTTGAAACAAAAGGATTAAGGCTTTGTTTAAATTCTGCAGCCTTGGTCAGTTTAACAGGAAACACATATTCAAGAAGATTTCATGCATATGAATGCCCAATATTAGTCTTTCAAATGTCACACAGTCGCTAATATCAAGTATGGCCACCTCTGACAAGGATCAGTGCATTAAGATGTCGTGGCATACTGTCCACAAGCTTGTTGATGTTGTCGGTGGACAGGGCGTCCCACTCTTCGATCAGAGCCTGGGCTAACTCCTGTAGAGTTTGAGGAACATTGTCCCTCTCATTGATGGCTCGGCCTAAGGCATCCCAGGCATGCTCAAAAGGGTTCATATGAGGGGAGCAAGTGGGCCATGGCATCTGCAGCTCCCTCTCTGCTTCAAGATATTCTCTCACTGCAGCTGCCGTATGTGCTCTAGCGTTGTCATCTTGTAGACGAAAGTTGTTCCCATAGACCCGTCTTGCATGTGGCAATGGTTCTCTAGGATGTCCCTGTACACAACGGCGTTTCCATCCAGCACCACCAATGTTGTCTTTCCTCCATAATGAATACCGGCCCATACCATCACTGAGCGGCCACCAGCTTGAGTGGTTTCCTTGATGCAGTCAAAGGTTTTCGCCACGTAATCGCCAAACCTGTTGTCTTCCATCAAGACGATATAGCGGCTCTCGTTCGTAAAAATAACATCTCCCCAGTGCCCAAGTGTAAGGATTTTACAGACCGCATCCTGGGATACTCCAAGCAAATCAGCAATATTGACTTGTTTGTGTCCATCCTGTCGGAGTGCAAGCACTCTTTGGCGTATTGCCAGTGGCATCAGATGAATTGGGACACATAATGTAATCGTTTTACCTGGTCAAAAATGATTACTGATGCATTTAAATGGGAATAAACAGAGGATTGTGTCTGAAAACAAAATTATTCCAACTTTATGGGTAACAGTGTAAATTATGCCAGATTTATATTATATGCAAGGGGTAAACAGCAACTGATACACCACCACAACACTAGACAACCCTACATGATCATCTGCATTGGGCTTTAATTAGCCTATATTACACTATACTACTAAAGTTACTACAGTGACTGTGTTCACATTTACTCAGTGTGATCGACAGCAAGAAGATCAGTTTTCTACATTATTGGATAATGGAGTGTTCTGTGCTGTCACCAGATTTACAGTTTTTTATTTGTTGTGACAGTGAGGGTGTGTTGCAATGAGTGAAGCAGACCAATGATGGTTTCTATCTAATGATGTGTGTTCAAGTGTTCATTTATCTCATAACTTTGGTTTTAATTAGTTATTTGATGCTGCTGTGTGACATCATGATTGACAGCTTGTGTGTTCTTGTGAATTGGCCAGGGGTATGTGTAGGACGTTGATGCCGTGGCTCCATCACTGCTTCACAGACCCTGGCTTCAAATTACATCACCAGTTCAAAATGGCAGCACCCATATCCCATATTGTTGCATTTTTGTCCCCTTAGCATGTTACTATGAATTGATGGCAGACATTGAACCATGTAGTACTTGAGTCTGGTCTCCATCTTTTTCTCAGACATGTCTCCACCTCAGCCACCTTATTATAGTCTTTGTTGTCGATTGAGTCCAGTTGGCCCTTATTTTATTTTATTTTTTTTATTCTGCCAGCGAACTTGCAGACTGCACAGGCTGCTCCTCTGTCAGTTATGTAAAAGGTGTGGGTTTAAGGATGAGGTTGTGGAAACTACTGTTGAGTAGAATAGCAGATTATTTTCAAAACGGGGTTAGGTTCTGGTATGATCGGGTAGGAGCACACTGACAGTGATCTTAATTACATGGATAGGAAGCAATAGATGCCGGTACAAAGACAATAATAATTTATTTCCAACGCTTTCAACAACTAGGCAGGTGTAAAACCTTCGTGACAAAAACAACCCCACAGTCTTTGGAAATGGACGGCCAGACCGGATACATCCCAGTCCAAGGCGGTGGGGGACTATACGTTATCGGGTGCTCCAGGCGCCTCAGCTGTCCTCCCCGGCAGCGTCCTGGAGGCCACCCGGAAAATAAGAAATGCGCAGCCAATCGGTTATTCTTACAACATGCAATTTTACTTAGGCGCAACACACACCAGAGTGTTACTCAGACCTAGGTTACTCACCCACCAGGCAGCGTGCTGTGCTCTGCCGCTGTGGATATGCAACGTTGTAACGCTCTGGTCTTTCTTCCGGGTTCTCCAGCCCACTGCTCGAGTGGTTGCCACTTGTCGTCTACTTGCTCTACTGCCTCTCCGTATTGTCTGGTACCCCTCTGGTGTCTTTGTTTTTCTGGCGTTTGCGTCCCTCTCCCTGCTCTTCTTCATACCCCTGGCCGACACTCTTTTCCTGTTTTTAATTGTTGGAAAGGCCACCTGTTGGGGGAGAAGGCAGAACCCAGGTGCAACTAATTCAGCAGTTTATGTGCTGTTCATGGGCAGTAGTATTTTAAAAAATGGCAACATGCACTAAAACACAAGTATAAAACCATAAAAAGTAAATGACACAAATAAAAGCATGCAACAGTAAAACATAAAATATGTACAAGCCAAGCACAATTATAATAAGGTCCCACTGCCCGTGACAGTTAGCTTTCACTTCCTTATACACATGCAAAGATTCCTTAATATCAGCTTCCGTTATTACTATATGCTACACATGTAATGTCATTTTCCATGTAACAACCAGCCTTTCTCTTTTAGACATGCACATTTATGAATTGTTGTTTCTTACAATTGTAATCACAGTATTTAAATAATATGATTTTGTTTCTTCCCCATTTGTTTTCAAGCGATTTTGAAAATGTTCAGACATGCAGCCTTGACTTGAGTGGTTTGGACGACGGCCTTGCAGAGAAGTCATAATATAAGGAGGGGGTTTGGGTCAGTGGTTAGTACTGTGTCTGCTCCGTGTTGGAGGCACAGATCTTGGTTTTGGTAAAGGGATTTTCAGGGTATTAACTTGGGTCTTACTTTTGTAGTTTTGCCTTGTGTTTCTATCAGTGTTAATTGCTCCGTTCTGGGAACACAGTGTGGGACAATGAGGTCCAGCGCTCAACAAACATGAGCAGTCAAACATTCAGACAAGTTGTTAAGAAGCTAAGATCAGCTAAATCCAGCCATATCATCTAAACCACTTTATTTGAACGTAACAGTGAAAGTGATTGCACCAAAAATGTTAGTAATAATCCCTCACTGCACAGCAAAGAAGGGTGCTTTGTTTTTCTCTTTCACATAAATGTGATTGAAACCTGTGTTTCTTGCTCATGTTTCTTCTTCTCCTTTTTTACCAGTGGGAACGATGAGTATGCAAACACATCCCAAGATTGACAAAATAATCTTGACTCAAGGTCCATCAAGAGTTTACTGGAGCTCTCAACCACATCTCACAGTCCTGATCAGCCGTTGGAGTTTGGATCATGATGCACAGTTGGAAGCTAAGCATAGAGATAGTACAGCTGTGTTCATGTTTTTTATTGGCAGTAAACAGTTTGCATATATGTTCAACAGAAATGTTTTTACATTATGGAGTGAAAAAATGTAATCCAGTCAGTATTACATTTCCTGAAGAATGTTTTCCCTAATGCAAATTAAATTAGTTGCATATGAAAGCCATTTTTTGGAGACAATGAAGTATTGATTTGCTGTGACTCAATCTGAAACAGTGTATGATGAGCTGGATGCAGTTACTGTAGATGCAGTATGGGAGGTTGTTGTGCTGAAGGCTCCTGTGTGTGCGTCTGAATTCCACAGATCCCTCAAACAAAGCTTTCCATCAAATTGGAACCAGACAGTGTTGTGGGATTTTCAATAATGCTGCTTACCATCTTAAACCCTCTGCTGTCCCTTTGAACACACCCTCCATCCTGTGCTGTGTGCAGGCCTCCCTTCTCCCCTCGGCCCTCTAATGGCTCGGACTTTTATTACCTGAGCTGATGGGACATCCATAAAGAGACGTTCTGCCAGCAAGATGGCAAACACGTTTCTCCCTTAGTCCTCATGTGTCTTCTTGAGAGAAGCTTAAAGAGTAATAGAGCTTCTGGGAGCCCTCGCTGTTCACCGGGGGATGTGGTCTAGCATCATCTGGCTGGGGGAAATTGGTGGAGAATGTGCGGTGTGACAGGTTCAGTGATGGCAGCCTATTATATTGGCTTCCTGCAACAGAGCCACGTGAACATCTGTGCATGTCATTTTCAATGACCCACCTCAGGGCCACAGCACCATTACAGGAAGCTCTCAGGGTTCAGAGGGTTTGGCGGTACCGACAGTTGGGTTCTGCACTATGGCTCCCATAGGGTGGAGACTTGCAGCTTTCTGTCAAGAAAAGCCTCTCTTTGCACTTATTGGCTCTGATACATGTGATTGTACATGAAAAACTTCCTGGTACTGTACTTTGTATTGATTTTTTTTCCTGCAGGTGTTTATGACTGTGGTGGTGGAGTGAAAACTATGGCATCACAGGAAATTTATTGGTGTGGAAAGCCATAACAAGCGACGCATGAAATGTTTAGGGATGTGAAGAGCTTTCCTGCACTTTTCCCAGGCTCTATATTTCATTGGCAAATTTAGAAAGTGTGAACATGCTGTGCAGGCAAGCGCTTGCTATCACAGGGTCAAAGGCAAAGAGAAAGCAGATTGTCTCTATTCAGATCAGTGCCGTACTTGTCACAGTCGCGATGACAAACAGGCTGTAAGAGAACGCCTCGCACTCATTTGTCAAACTTGCTCTGACATCAAGAATGCCTCAGCTTTAAGGACTGATAAGAGCACTGGTGTAATCTGTCTTAAGTGTAAGTCAGTTCAAAAATACAGTGGGTGACTGTATGCTTTTCATCATCTTGAATGGATAAAAGGAAAAAAAGGACTGTGTGTGCAAAGGCTTGGTGCTTTTCTCTCAAACCATTCCTTTATGTTGTCTGCAGCTATTTTTTAGTAAATCATGAAAATATTTCTTTATGGTGAAATTATTTTGTGGGATTTCATGATCAGGGATCTTTAATGCACATAAATTATCCAAACGGGTAGAACATGAAACATTTTAAGAATTCAGCTTGCAAAAAAGAAATTATAAGAAATAACTAGATGAATCTGGTGCTAGATATAATAAAATTATTTGACTGCACTGTGAATTATGCTGCCAATAAACATCTGTTTTGTTTCTTTGCTGTATTGTTGTAATAGAAATATAAGTTTGTTATGTTTTGTTATGTTATGAGTGCTGGAGTAAAAAGTTGCTGTCTGCATACTAAACATCATCTTTCATTTTTCCAGACAGATACTTGTCTGGGGCCGCAGTCATCAGCTATCATCAGTCAAATGGCCTCTGTTGCTCTCATGTTGAACCTGCTCACCTTTTCCCTCAGTAATCCCTCAAGAATCCCGAAGACAAACACCGCATAAACAGAAAGAATACTTAGAACCTTGGTGACAGGGAGCAGAAAATGTAAAGCTTGTCTAAAAGGTTCCAACAAAAGAAGAGCAACATTTTCCATACAAAGTGTAATTTTGGTGACACCATTCGCCTGTTACGTTGAGTTCAGAATGTGAAGCAAGTTTTTGCCTCATTATATAAATTTGAACTTGTCTGCTGCACTGTTGCAGTCTGTTTTATTCATCATAAACAGCCATTGACATACCAGCTGTGCAGATTTTGGTGTTTTGGTGGCACGGTGGCAACACTGTCGCCTCACAGCAAGAAGGTCCCGGGTTCGAGTCTCACTGCGGGCACTGGGGGTGTGTCCTCCACCATGCCTTCGGTGCATTTCTGTGTGGAGTTTGCATGTTCTCCCCGTGTTCACCTGGGGTGTCCTCCATAAAATAAACCCCCACTAAAAACATGCAAGAAGATCACCACCTGACCAATGGTGACGACGAGATGGGTCCCCAGGCACCGGTCTGGCTGCTCACCGCTCCTGGTCTGCGGAGGAGGAGGGACGACCAGGATGGGTGAAAAGCGGAGGATAAATTTCACCTCGTGTGCAGTGCAGTGTGCATGTGTGTGACGAATAAAGGGGAATGTCTCCCCCCGATTCTTCTTCTTCTCTTCTTCTTCAGATGTTAGCTGTAGCTAGCTGCCATATGTGTTTGAGTGTGTGTGCAAATGGGTGAATGAGAGGCAAATTCTAAAAACTCTTTGCCCATTTAGGTAGAAACATGCAACAGTATACAGTTAACGTTAAGCCTCAGGATAACCACACAATCATGATATTTTATTTATTTATTTATTTTAAATCTTATACTGTATGTGAGTGGAAACTTTGGGGTATAGGTTGAACAGAGATCTGCTGAGGAGCATGAATTTTCACATGGAAATTACATAGTGACTTCCATTGGACTCTGAGATATGCTATGTAGGCTACAACAGGTGATTTTGACTTTATAAGGACAGTTGTCGAGGAAAGGCCAATTAGCCAGGACAGCCAGAAGGGGCCATATTGATGAAGTCCTGTTTACAGCACAGTTCATGTCAACCCCGCCATTTGTTGTCTTTAATGGCATAGAATACTGTATGATGGTGCAACCAGAGAGTTACAATGCAAGGGGTTCATTTTCTGGGGAACATGAATGAATAAGGTCTGGAAATTCTATGCTAATTTCCCTGTTAGATATCAACATTTTTTGTGTATCTGGATACATCTGGAACTATTTTGATGCTACAGAAAAGGTCAGAGGGAAACCCCAGCCATTAATAATGGCAAATCCAGCTATAAGTTTTAATGTGCTGGACCAAAGGAATATCAAAAGTCAAGTAAAGTACATTTCATTTCTGTAGCCCCAAATCACAAATGTGCCTCAAAGGGCTTTACCATCTGTACAGCATACAACACTCTCTCCTTTGACCCTCCATTCAGAGAAACTGAGAAAAAGGAAGAGATCCCTCCTCCAGGTTGGACACATGCAAGATGTTATGTCTACAGAATAGACTGAAGTAATTATAATATGGAAAATCTGAATGACAATTTTATGAATAGATTTGCAAACATGTATAAAAGAATGTGGACGCTGGAGGATATTGAGCATCTTCTGGTGTCATCAAACAGACCTGAGGCACACAATATTCTCTCCACCTTGGAGAGACCAGGAAACCAACAAGAGGCAAAACCCAAGGTAAGTTTTAACCTGGTGTTTGCAATAGATTAAAGGTCAAGAACGTCACCAAAATCAGGAAGAATCGTCTGCTGGATCCCTCATGTTAAATTTCATGGCAAACTGTTCAGTTTTCTAATTGTGGACATCTGTTGGAGGTTAGACTGTATTCATCTGACACCCTGCTGTTACAGTAAGAGCAAATGTCTTTGTTCTAAAAAACATTATGTACAATGTAACATTCTGTTCTTGCATTTTCATCTTCGAACTTTGCAGTATGTTGCTACACAGCAAACCAAGAGCTGTGGCCTTTGGGGGTAGAGCTTCTAGTTTGTTGCCAAAGGAAAAAATGATGACTGTGTTATGCATCACCTGTTCAGCCCAGGGCTGAGTGGCAGTTGCTGTTAAGACGCATCCCGCCAGCTTCAGCGCAGAGAGACACACGGTAGGAGAGCTTCCCAGTTTGCTACAAAATCAATCAGAAATTCTGCTGGCTGATGCATTATTAAGTTTCCAAGGAACTATAAAGTAAGATGACCTTCTGTGCATCCTGCAGTCATTCACTTTTCAAGCCCACAGGCCTGATTTAGCTACAGTATCAGACAATACAAAAAAAAATCTTTAAACTTAAAGAAGAGTTGTTTTTTTTTTTTTTTTCATCATGATCTACAGTTTTTCACCATTCACCAACGCAAAGGGCAACACAAGCAAAGCATAAATGGCAGAGAATATAACAAGTATAACAAGTTGATAAGAGGGCAACATGCATCGAGCATTTGAAGCCTATGAATCATGTTGGCTAATGGAAGTCTAGTCTAAAGTGAGGCTCTAACACTGTCCCCTCTCATACTGCACATTTGCACTGCACAGTGTTGAGTGCGATGTTGTTAATGAACAGTTAAAAATAAAACTAACTACCAAGTAAAAATGAATAAGCACCATATGGAAGAACAAATGTATCTGTAAGGTGTGGACACTTTATTGACAGCTGGTCACTTAATTTAAAGGGAATCTGCTGTTTCTGAAAAGGATGACTTGATCAGTTTCTTTGATGATATGTCTCTATGTCCTGGCTAGTATTTGTGCTTATAGTGTTTATTAATAAATGTGTTTTTTGTAAAGCATGCAAAATGTAACAATGACAACATAAAACCTTCACCTCCAAAACTGAAGTGAGAAAAAAAAGAAAAAAAGGTAAGGTGAAAAGGTTTCATTCAAAATTGATACTAGATACACAAAAATATGAAAACAATGGCATGGCAAAAATTGTGTTTTGATCATTTTTTGTAGGTATAATAAGTATGTTTGCTTTGTAGGAAAACATACAATCACCAGATTTTGTATGGTATTAAAGGGAAATACTGTGCTGTTCACATAATTTTGCACAATAAAGTCACATATGCCCATATTACATATTTTACTCTAATTCTAAGCACAGTTTGAGTATGTAGTGTGTTCCCAGTGGAAAAGTTATCAAATAAATGTTCTGAAAAATAACAGTGCTGCAAAGGAAAGAGGGAGCTGCTCACACTGCAAAAAATGGCTGACTGTGAGCCTGTGGAAGTTTTGTTGGTGATCTGAATGGTAGCCACTGTTGTTGCAAATGGCAATTACAGGAAAGTAGATAATTACTGAATTTGATTTCATTTCATTCAGTATTTTGATTTGACTTTTTGATTCTTGAGTCAGCTAATTCACGCATCATTATTAGGCAACCTGACTGAGGGTGTGTGGAAAGGGACTACACCAGTCGGTGGTAGTCTGTGACATGCTGGATTCAACATGAATAATAGAAGCCAGTCAAAATGATATTATGGCTAGGCCATCAACACAAGTATTCTCACAGAAATGTTGGCTTTGCTCTTGGTTTGTTTGATTGTTAATAAACCAGCGCTTTCTTCCAAGTCAGAGTGATCATTGACTAACACAGAAACAGACTAATTTCGGCAGTGATGAACAATGAAAGTTTAGTATTTTCTCTCTTGGACTTTCATTTGTCATTAATATCTCCTTGGTTGTAGTTGTTATATATTTGGTTCTACTTTCAGTCCCTTTGTATTTTTGAGTTTTGAGTTAAGTGGAATTTCAGTTTCTAAGAAACTAAAAACCTTTAGTTAAGTAAACAGAGAAGTGATGAAACTGGACAGAAGATTAGATTAGATTTTCTCTCTTCATTTTTCTAAATCAGTGGTTGTCTGAGTTTTTGTGCGCTGAAGGTCATATTACTCCTAAGTAGAGCCTGCTACCACAAATATCCTCACTGAATCTGGTGAATTTAGTGAACATGAGAACCAAGTGAATCTAACCAAACCAAACTGTAAAATCTCAGGTCTCAGAAATTTTGCAGAACCCCAGATCTGATACCCTAGATACTAAACCCAGGATCAGCAGCATAGATTCATCAGTCAGATAAAAGTGTTAAATCTTCATGAAACAAGTGTGTAATGGGTGCTGTGACATGGTGGCAGTCCCCAGAAATGTGAAACACGGGGAAGCACTTGACTACTTGCAAAGACTGCAAGTGTGTGTACTGAGACAGACTCTAACATTTCTTCAATGAGGTACACTGTGTGATAAAACCAGTGTAATGTTTGTCTGTGACAAGCTAAAATTTACTTTAACAGTAACACAGGTAGAGAAGAATCAGAAAGTCAGGTAATGACTTCAGTAATGTCACTTACACAACAACATCTTATCTGTCTAGAGTTTGCTAACATTAACCACCATAAGCCACTGGTCATACTTGACCAAGTGAGGCTGTAGCAGTGAAAAGGAAAAGGAGCATTTTATTTCAGATGAATTCAACTTGCATTTGAAAAGAAGAGAGCCTCTTTGTTCTTTCAAAAGTTTAGTATCACTTGAAGTTCTCCTAGCCCAGCTTTCTGACCATTTTTCACCAACATAAAGGCAGTGGTGCTTTAAACATCCTCCAACAGGAAGGGAACTAATCACAAAACATGGAAGAAAATCTGAAATAGTTGCAGGCAAATGTGAAGGAGGAGGCTTTACACTGCTTTTAGGACTACCTTTGCTCTGCAGATGTAAGCTATCACAAATACCAGATTATTTGTTTATATTGCAGGAACAGCAGGGAGAAGAGATGTCAGCTTAAAAGATATTTTCTAAAATCTTTTGTTAACACACGGAAGCATTGAATTATTTGTGTAAACAAGGGGATCCAATCCTCTTACATTCCCACTGCACTGCCTCTTGGGTATAAGAAAAGTTGCTGTTGCAATAGCTTGTCTTGCTTGGCTCAGTTAGTAAATGTGACATCGCAGTCTTACCAAGACTCCATAACAGCACATAAACTGTATCTTTACTTGACTTGTGCGCAAATATTCTGGCTCATTTTCCAACACATCATTTTTTTTTCAGACATCATTACATCTTCTTGCATTTATAGTGACATAAAAACACTGTCTGGATGGATGTCATGCCACCTTCTCTTTCACAACGCAGAGCGAGGAAATTCTTTGAGTGAGACATCATGCTAACCCTGAGAGGAATAATTTATTGATATACGTCAAACCAAGAGAGGGAAGAGGGTATGTGGGCTAAGTTATGAGACCGACTGAAAAGACAAAAGGAATCCTTGATGAAGTTCCTTTGAAGTGCCTTTTCCAGAAGTCCTTGGAAATACATATTGATGAAGTCCAAATTGTCTGGCCAGGAGGGAGAAGGCAGTCGAGTGCTTTGCATTGCACTATAAATATTCACTAGAGAAGAGGACATGGCTTATTTCTATGTGTGAATAGAATTATTACGTTAAAATGATTGGCTCAGAAAAGGAATAATTAGAGACGAAGGGAGAGACCATCGCCATCAGGAGAGATCTTTTCCTTAACACCAGAAGATGCTCTCATCACTCCTGATAACATTTGTTGCGGTGTTGAAATTCTTAGTTCCAACAATCAATGCATTATTAATGTGAATGCCCAATGGCAGAACTATTCCAAATGCACTAAACAAAGTTATCTGTAAAATCTACACTGAATGGAGAAAGCAATATGTCATTATATGCAGTCGAGTATCAACAGAAAGGCAGACTAATTAGTATTCAGTAGATGCCTATCCTTGCTTTGAAATGATCAGCTCCTTCATCTCTGGAGAAGACTCAGAAGAAGGTGAATGTTTGATGACCTCCCAGTTGCTGCTTGCATACAAGCACCTCTCACTTGATTACATAACTTGCCAACATTTGATTGATTCTTAAAGCTGCAAAAAGCAATATTTTTCATATCAGTGGAACAGGTCTCGCATGGCCAGAAGTCTCTCCACACGTTTGATGCTCTGTCAGCAGTGGAGAATGGTCTGGCTGCACCCCTGATCATTCTGGTATAGGGTGGAAAAAAAACCTTGTCTGTATTTCTTTAAACCAACACAGCTGTCTCAGGCAGCGCAAAACCAAGGAGGGAGTGACAGTACCCATGTAAGGCAGGGTAATATGGAAGAGCTTATTTTGATGGAAAATTTGCATATTCCAAGTATTATCATTTAAAAGTCCAAACTGTACCCAACTGAAGCACTTGAGTACATTGATTTAGTGCATTTACTGCACATACAGTACATCTAAAAATACCCTTTTTCCTGAAGGCATCCCCAAGAAGATCTCTGGTTGACTCATACACATTTTCTATTGTCCACAATTGTCCCCATTATCGGAAACATGTGGTGACACTTTTATTACAGCAGTTATTTCATAATTTGTTAAAAATATTAAAATCATTTGTTGTTAAAGGTAGCAACACTTAGTTAATGCCACATCAGTAATGCATGATGGCAAGGTCAACTAGATAGCATGGCTAGCATGTATGTAGCAAGACTGTTTCTTGGTTAATTTAGTCATTACATGCATTGTTTGCTTCACAGTGACAGGTGATGAGGTCAACAACACAAATGTGGATGATCACAGTAAAAAGAAAGTATAAGTGCAGATAGCTAATTAATACATTTTTCTGTTGAACAGCTGAGGTGAAAAAATGGGAGACGGACTTTGATGACCTTGAATGCCAGTTGTCTACAAAGGATCCAGAAAGCAAGTATATAATTGTCAGAAACAGTTCTCTATATCCTCTAAAATAATCATAGATTTAATCAACATCTCTAACCAACAAAAACTGAACATTATCACCTTCTTGAAGGGAGAATTTGTTACAGGATTGTCACTGCATTAGTTTTAGCTTGGTGTACTTAATAAAGTGGCAACTGTATCTTCACTGTGTGTGTGTGTGTGTGTGTGTGTGTGTGTGTGTGTGTGTGTATCAAAGAACAGTTCTAATACAGTGGAAGACATAGAAAATGGCTCCCAAGACTGCACAGCCTCATGCTGGGACCAGCTCTGGGGAGAGAAGACCTGTTAGTGAAAACAACCAAAGCACGTGGAATTGTGTTCACTCTGTCTTGCACTCAGAACAGTCTCTCAGGACTGCTGCTTGTGCACAACCACAAAACTGAAGTCCTATTTTTAGCAGTTGTTAGATGGAGGACAATGATGGCTGCACAACACAACTCCCCATGTTTATGGCTCTCTGTGACTAATAATGGTGAAGATTTTCATTTTGTTTCCCAGAAAACATGGCTAATAGACTTGTGAGAATGTCACAGAACTGAGAGAAAGATCTCATATTGACGATTCCAACTTTCTCTGAAAGAAGCACATGTACACCGCAGTTCGCCTTGTTTGTGCTACCTGAATGTATTGTACAATGGTCCTTGCTGATACAAAGAGTGAAGAGTGGAAAACAAGTTCAACAAGAGATTTGTTAGCGCCCCAGTTTAACAAATCCATGTAGTTTGCCAACTGGCAACCGCTTCCAAAATGGACCTGGCTCTTGGAAGTCAACCCATTTGCAGCAGCAAACAGCTGTTCTCAGAGATAAAGCTCTAAATAAACTCATTGTCCAATACCTGTTCAGCAACAAACAGCTGACAGACAAAGTGGGCGACAAGCTGGTGAACGTAGTGTCAAGCCAGATATGTTTCTCACTAGCTGGTGAAGACCAAATCAGAGATAAAGGGAATACTCAGCTACTGGACAAAACTCCAAATGAAAGCTAATGATGCTCCATATCTCAGATGTGTGAATAAGCAACTGTTTTCTAACTGTACTCATTTAACAACTATGTAATGTTGTTGTGATGTGATGTTCTTCGTGTTTTCCACTTGTTGTAGCTACCCCAAGATGCCAAAAACAAATGAATTCAGCTTTAAATTACAACTGCAGAAAACAGCAACAAGCTGTGATTATAGTGGATCCTGTAGTACATTTGCATGGCACAGTTATTTGTAACAAAAGCGAGTCTGTCTCAGTGGTCACTTACTTTGAAAACATAGCTCAAAGTGATGTACATCTCAGTTGAGAGCTTCAAGTCTTCTGAGAGTTCATAGACAAACTAGACTCTTTATTGGGCCAATTTTACCTACAGACATGCAATTCATTTTGAATGCAGTCATTTATTACCTTATTTGCTGTCCACTTCAAAATGATCATACATACTGAACAGAGATAGGAATAGCAGCACAGCTTTCAGAGTAATTACAGCAGTCCCTGATGCACTTCTTGATCTAAATCAGAAGCAAATGTCACAAATTTGAAACATCTAAGAGGCATCCAGCGAAACATCCTGCCTACACAACATGGAATCTGTTGGGACACAGTCGCAACAAGTATGAGTGACACCTATGATAATGCTAGCAGCTCCTGTTGCGATTCCGTATGCTTTCTGGTGTTTTAACATCTGTGATGGGATACAGCATCTTTGAGTTGCCCACCATGACTTTCCCTTGTTTGGATTTCATTAAAAAGCAGCAGACATCAACACAAGAAAATTAGCATAGTTATTCGGAAAGTCGTGACTTGCGTCCCAATAGTTAAAGTAGTTCCTATTTTTGTTCAATTATAATATCAAAATCTTTGTTTTATAAAGCAGGTGTACAGATTATCCATCCAGTCACTCTGGTGGGTTGACAGAAACTGTGACTCATTGTCTCTTCTCTTGAATTGGTGTGACATTCATGTTATTTAAGAGAATCATATCGTTCCCAGAATCAATGCACATCCAAAGAGCTTTTTACAACTTGCGCTATAAAATTACCAGAAAAAAAAAGTTTTCCCAGTGCAACTCAATCAGATATTACTGAGATAATTTAGAGTAATTCCTGTCACTGGAACTGTCAACAACAAGGCAGCTTTTGTTTGGTTTTTAACGGTTATGGTATTCACTACATGTATGAAGGATGCAATGAGGTTTTGTGTACCATAATAGTTCATCATTAAATTGATGTATTTACATGGAGCCTGTCATCAAAGGCAAGTCCCAAATGATTAGGAGGGGCATCCTTCTCATGTCATATTCTATGAGCTTGAAATTAGAGTAGACACAAGTAAACATTTTATAAGCGTTTCATAATAAGCCTTGCTATTTGCTTCTGCCTAGAGTGGGGTTAATGGATAATGATAGGCATGCAAATACTCATCCGTATGCAAATTGTGTAAGCGAGGGGAGGTAGTTGAGCCCCAGCAATGGACTGGTTTATCATGACAGAAGACCACTGTACGGCACTATTACAAATGAGTTCACTCAATTTTTATATTTTTATACTTAATCACTTTTATTCACCTTCATTTCACATATCTTTCCCTTAAGTTCTATCAAGCGGATGCAGCATCAACATCACCCACTGGTTTGTGAGAGCAGGACTTTAAGACAAAAAGTTTGCTTTTATGCGCAATGCCATTGGAGATACGAACATCTACACGTGGGGGATGAAGTGAAATTCAGGTGGGTGGATGAAATGGAAGCTGATTGGAGCAGATTGTCAAAAGCCTTATGAGTCAAGGTCCACAAATTCCAAATTGTACACCTAAGCCTTAATGAAATTCTTCTTAATGGAGCAACCATTTTCAAAGTGGCCACCAAGACACATAGTAGAGAGATTACTCAACAAAGTTATTTGGAAGAAAGACAAAGGTGAATCCTGAAATTACCTACTGTCTTGGGACAGTAGGTAATTTCTATCTATCCAGTGAAAATGATGGTTACTGAAATTTTGGTAAAGTTGTTTAGTTAATCAGGCTAAACTGTTGGCTTTCTTGCAACCAGTCTGATTGTGTGCCTGCTCGTGTTTCGTACACTGTCTGCAGTGTTGACGTTGTTGTAATGTTGCTGTGTTCCCAGATCTCTGTCACTGCAATCATAACCGATAATAATGAACAAAACCATGAAAATAAGACTCAAGTTGTTACACCAGAATTACTAGAATGAAGTATACCAACTTTTCTGAGTAGGGCTACTTGACACCTTACTGTACATTTTGCATAAAGCATGGAGCCATATTTAAAACAATGGAGGTCATCCCATGTATTATTTCACATGAAAAGAAAATGCCCTGTCTTCAAGGTCAAAGCAATATCACAGTCAATATTATCACCAGCACTTCGCTCTTACATCTTGTGCAGTATCAGACACAGGCAGCCTTTGTCACACTGACCCACAGTATAGCATGGCTCCTTTCTGGTGGCCTACAGCACAATATGCTGTATCAGTATATACAATTTAATTAAGGTATTCTCAGGGGAAGTGGGCAGATTTAATAAAGCTTAATGTTGTTGCTCAATCAGCCAAAGAATAACGTTCAGATCCCTCATCACGTTTACAAGAACAAAACAGACTCTAACTCAATCAGACCACCCTTGACCATTTTATTTTCTACATGCCTGTAGCTCCTGTGAGTCCTTGTGTGGGGGTGTGGGTACATACATACCACTACGCATATGTGAACGTGTGGCTCTGCAGTACTCTTGTCTTGATTAATATGCAAAGCACAAGTAGCAGAAACAAACTCCTGCTTTTCTCCGCCACTATTGCGCTCCCCCCTAAGCACTTATCGCATTTAACATTGAATAACCATTCAAATAACGTCTGTTGAGGAATCATCCTGCATAAAGCACCATCTGTGCCATGTTGCCCGTCTTTTCACTGCTGATGTAAACAGAGGAACACTAGATCACAGGCAAAATAATACACACAAAAAGCTTACATCTGCAAAACAGGTCAGCTGTAATCAGTGATCAATTCCCACTCCGAGGAACCAAAGCTATGCCATGGGGGAAATATTTGTTGAATAATTTGCAAACATCAGTAAGGGGGGGAAGGGTCTGCTATGGAGCTGATTGGAGAGGTGACATTGCTGATTAAAACATTGCTGGCTGATGAAGCTTGAGCTATATGTGATAGTTCACACCTCATCCTTTTTTACTGAACCATGAAAAAAGTGAGAGCACAGTGTCGTAAAAAAAAAGAAGTGCTAGGATTCACGAGAACATCTTTAACCTGTCTCCTCGGCTATCAAATTAGCACTTTGCCTTCCTCATCCTCCACTAGCCGTATTTAAATGTATTCAAATGAGGAGGAAAAGGCCGATGCAGGGTGGGACTCAGGCAAAGTAATCAGCAGATCCATGATAATGAGATATTAGTGGTGCAGCTCTCACATCTCTGGCAGTGTGTGAACCCGGCTCCAGTTCAGACCCACACGCTCTGCCGAGCTATGATTAGCACCAGCGAGTCATACCACCAGCACATTTATTGATTAGATGTGTAATGCGGATGGAATATAGGCAGGATCATCTCACCCGTGGGTTTTATGGCCGTTGAAACATCCGCACTTTCAAAGAAACATCACAGAAAATATCCCCCACTTTTTCCTGAGACTGTCATTGATGAAGCAAACTAAAATCTGTAAAAAACAGTACTTCAGAGAACGAGTTTCCTGTACATGAAACCTGTTGGTCAAGTTAGATTGATTGACTGGCCGTCCAGCCAGTAACTACTATTTGGCCAACCCTCCAGGCCAGGAAGAACAAACAGCTGTATGGTGCCTACATGCAGTCAGAAACAGAGCTTCTGTCACTCACTGGCTGTGATGACAGATTACCAACAAATCAGAGGTATGAAAATAGCTCTTTAACTAATTAGTAATGTAGAATTTCCTTTTGTAACTTTGTTTTGTTATGTGATGGGTCAACAAACTTAACATTGAACAGGCTAGTGTAGTTACTGTGCCATAGATGTATATAGTCTTAGCTGCTGTTCATTGTAGTGATGCGTCAATGCGGCCACCAAATTTGCAAAGCTGTCACAATGCATGTCATAACAAATTTTTCAAGCTGTTTGGCTTATTACAAATGTCTTTTTTCCTTGTTTTTTGTTTTTGCAAATGCCCTGTATTTGATGATGCAGGGTACTTGGCTAAATTTAAAATGCATGTTTTCAAAGATACTAAGAGGAATATTTTGCACCTCATGAGCCAAATGTGGCATTGACCGTATATATCTGTGGTCGCTGTGATAGCCACTTAGCTAGCTCCTTACCTCAATCATCCCAAATGTAAGCCAGCTGGCCAACAAAGTTAATGCAAGCTAATGGTAGCTGACAGTATTAAGCTACATAACAAATGTCGATCATTGTGAGATTTTCAATGCATTAGGGCTATGTGAGGATATGTGAGTGAGAATCTTGTGTGTACAAATTTATTTGTATAGCACAATTCATACACCAGGCAATTCAAAGTGCTTTACAGAAGCATAAAAATACATTAAAATCATACATTTCAAAGAAAGAAAGAAAGAGATTAGAAGAGAATAGAAGAATAAAAATAAAATACAATTAAAGGAAGCCAGTAAAAGACAATAATTTAGTGTTTAAGACAATAATCTAGCATTTAAAATGATTACTTTAAGTAAAAGCTGTAGCGAATAATAATGTTTTCAACTCTGATTTAAATGAGCTGACAGTTGGTGCAGACCTCAGGTGTGCAGGGAGAGTGTTCCACAGGTGAGGAGCATAATAACTGAAAGCTGCTTCACTTTGTTTGGTTCTCATTCTGGGAACACACAATAGACCTGTCCCTGATGACCTGAGAGGTCTGGATACTTCATATGGAGTTAATAAATCTACAATATATTTTGGTCCTAGACCATTTAATGCTTTGTAGACCAACAGTAAGATTTTGAAGTCTATTCTTTGATTCACAGGAAGCCAATGTAGTGATCTGAGGACTGGTGTAATATGGTCCATTTTTCTGGTGTTTGTAAGGACTCATGCAGCAGCATTTTGAATCAGCTGTAGTTGCCTAATTGATTTTTTGTTTAGGCCAGTAAAGACTCCATTGCAATAGTCCAACCTACTGAAAATAAATGCATGAACCAGTTTTTCCATGTCTTCTTTGGACAGACATCCCTTAATTCTGGTTATATTTTTCAGGTGGTAGTAGGCTGATTTGGTAATGAGCTTTAACTGGCTGTTAAAATTCAGGTCAGAATCAATAATTACACCAAGATTTCTGGCTTTATCTGTTGTTGTCAGTGACATGGAATTAAGGTGAGCACTGATCTTTGACCTTTCATTTTTGGGGCCAAATACAATCACTTCTGTCTTATCTGCATTAAGCTGAAGAAAATTCTGGCACATCCACTCATTGATTTGATGAATACAGTCACTCAGTGAAAGTAAGGGACTGTAGTCATGTGATGACACAGAAATATAAAGTTGTGTATCATCTGCATAAGTATGATAAGAAATATTATGTTGCTCCATGATCTGAGCTAGGGGCAACGTGTAGATATTGAAAAGAAGTGGTCCGAGAATGGACCCTTGTGGCACCCCACACATCATCTTTTGTCGTTCAGACACATGCTCACCAATTGACACAAAGTAGTCTCTATCTTGTAAGTAAGATTTGAACCAGTGTAGTACAGTGCCAGTAAGTCCCACCCACTTTTCCAGTCTGTCAAGAAGTATGTCATGATCAACTGTATCAAAGGCAGCACTGAGATCGCTGTGGTGGTGGAGGGGGACAGGGTGGTTGTAGGGGGCGGGGTGGAATTTGGGGGGACAGGACCCCAGATGGGCGAGGGGTAAGTCTGATACCCGCGCTGACAAGTTTGTTCATTTGGTCAGTAAACTCCAGAAGGGGGGAGGATGGTGATGGGATACCCAGTGAAGATGATGAGCTAGATGGAGTTTGGGCAGTTGGAGATGGTGACCTAGGTGGAGTTTTAGTGGTTGGAGTCAGTGAATCCTCACGAGCAGTGGCCCCTGGTGGAGGACATGAGGCATCCCCCTTTTTGCTCTGGCATCCTTCATGGTTAGAGCATACAGGCGGGGGGAGAGTTGGTTCTCCTTCATGTTTTGGTGTTTGCTGCTTTTGTTTGGATTCCTCTTGTCTCTTGTCCTTGGGAGTGGGAACAGTGTTACGCAGGAAGAAAGATAGGTTGGAGGCAAAAAGTTTTACTCCTGACTTGTTTAGGGAAAGTCCGTCTCCTTTGAAAAAATGTCTGCGGTCCCAGAAAAAGTTGAAATTGTCAATAAAATGCACTGAGTGGACATCACATGCAGTTGAAAGCCATCTGTTTACTGCCAATAATCTGCTGAATCTCTCTCCTCCTCCTCTGACTGGTGGTAAAGGCCCACTGAAGAAGACCTCAGCATTCAGAGAGCTCACTGCATTTAGCAGTTTATCTAAATCTCGTTTGAGCACTTCAGATTGTCGTTTCGCAATATCATTTGCACCTGTGTGCAGTACAAGGTATTTCAAAGTTGGAATTTCTGCAACAAGACTGAGGATTCTGTCGGTCATGTTGGAGACCGTATCATCAGGAAAGCACAATACTTTCGTGTTTCTGCTGTACATGCTTCCCACGTCTTTAATAGCAGAATCACCAACAACCAGAGTCTCAGGACCAGTCAGTAGCTTTCCGTGTAGCTTTCTAGCTTCTGACTTCCTGTCAGGCCTTACCCTTCTCTGTGAGTCCGAGGAGTTATCCAGGTTTTCAGTTGGAGATCCAGGGTCCTGCAGTAGTGGAGCAAACCGATTTTGTAACTGCACACTCGCTGGTTTGGGAGTTTTGTTGCTCACCTTCCCTTTAGCTTTTATCCACAGCTGTGTCTTACTCTGCACAGGTGTTGAGGAGGATGATAACGCAGGCCAGCCTGTCGCATCACAGATCTCTGGGCGCTGGGTTCTACCTGTTGGACGTCTCCCCATATCAGCTGATTTACTCTTGGGCTTTGCCCCGAGAGCATTCCAGGGAGGACTGATACTGGCAGATTTATTACCCGGTACACAGCCCTTTAGTTTCGTGGGAGCTGTATCAGAGCCAATTAGCTGGATGTTAGCATTCTCCAGTCCGCTGTTTTGAGTCAGCGGCAAAGTGCTGTCATTTCCACAAGGTCCGTTCACTTCTGCGTTTATTTCCAGACGCTGAACTTTAGTTTCCAACACTGCAACCTGTTGCAGAAGTTTGTAGAGGTCATCTGTGGAGAAAGGAGGCATCTTGGTGCTATTTAGTTAGCTTTAGCTGCCAACAGGCTTTTTCTGTTGGTAGGCCGTAGCAGGCTTTTTCTGTCAGTAGGCCAGAGCAGAGTGTATCCGTGAAATATCAGAGGTCCCAAGGGTCATCCACAACTTTTAAATATTTGTCCATAGAATATGTCTTTAGATGTCCAATTCAGCCAAAAATTAAAACTTTCAAGTTTAAGGAAAATTAAAATAAATACAGAAAACAAGATGGGAAATCAAGAGCCCAGACAGAAACCAGCTACCAGAGGAGGAGGAGGAGCACTGAAGAAGTACTGAAGAAGTCCACTCGCCATGTGGTTGCTGTATGTATTCCTGCATATGCTGATGAATTTATACATATATGAACTCACATGTAAGGTTACTTACCAGTGGAAGAGGTCTTGCCCATCCTGAGAGTGTTGATTAGCTTGCCTGGCAATGAACCAAAAAGTTTCTCTGACAACCTGAGTTATCTCCCGTAGTCCAGCCAGTGCACTGTTGTTGGCTCCAGGGAATGGGAGGACTACAGGAGGTAATTCCAGAGTCAGAGAATCACTAATTGCATCTATCTGGGCATCACTCGGGTTTATTTTTGTTGACCAACTGTTGTACTGAGTCTCAAACTGAGTATTTTCGTTTGTCTTGGGATCCTGAAGAGCACTTATCCTGAAGACACTCATATTCATTGGTAGATGAACTGTTTCGCTGTTCTGTTTCTGTCTGACAGCATTTTCTAGTGTAGTATCTAACTATTATTATGGAAATTCCAGGGTTTTTTGTAGCAGTCTGTTCACACTGATATAAATTCCAAAAATAACATTTATTTAGTCAGGAGTGAAAATATTTTGGAATAATAAGCTAATTAGGCCTACACGTTTCTTTGTTATTTGAAAGTCTGGCCCCCACAATGTGCTCTTAGAAATGTTCTGGCCTTGGACAAATGCAGTTGAGGACCCCTGCCACCTCATGTTATGAATAGACTACAATATGTTTTGAAGTGTGATGTAGTGTAGTGTAATATTTCAAAATGAATTTTCTATAGATCAATAATTTGTCAGTGACATTGCATACACAGTGTAGCTGGAGATCATTCACAGTGGTCCTGTCTTCAGATGAATGTGGTTTTAATGTGGCTTATTGTTCTATGGTAGACATTGTTGTCATGGCAGCTTTAACTGCTAGAGAGAGTGTTGTGTGTTGTTGCTGCCAAGTTCACACATTAACACTACACCGAAGAATTTGCTATCAGCTCCTAAATCGCAGAAACTTGTCTGCCTCAATTTGCGCAGGCCAAAGATGTGATCACAAAAGATGTGACATTAATTAAATGATTAGTTATTCTTTTCTTGAATTAAAATCAATGCAGACCTTTGAGTAATGTGACATTTAAGAAAGTCTGTTGTATATGTGACAGGTTGTTATGTGACAGAACAGAGTAATTAATCTCAGAATAATTCATCTCCAGGTGAAATTTTTGATTTTGATTTTTGATTTTATTCTTCTTTATTACAGTTAGTACCCCTGTTCATTTGTCAGCTGTTAGTCACCATTAGTCACCTGTAATATTAGTTATCTTTAAGATATACAGCTAGCAAAACACAAAGATGGATACAGATAAAAGATGCAGAGTGGTTTGCTCTGTGATCTGTTGGTAATGCCTTGGGGCTCCGTAGAGGAAATCACGCTCTACTTATTCAGTACAGACGAGTGAGCGCCAGAGCTGCGTTGCGTGGATTCTCCTCATTCTTCTCTTATTATTATCCCCCTTATTTAAGGGCACAACATATACCAATGATATTTTCTGACATATTGTTAGAAATTGTTTTCATTTTTTCATCATGTAGTGTATGTTGTTGAATTACTTAGCATAATACAGCAATATGTTAGTTCAATGTTGTATGATGTACTTCTCAAAATCCACATTTTATGTAATTGTTGGGTTTAGGATTGCTGATGCGTGTGGAATGATTCCTGATTTGCTTCTTTTGTATTTTATATGTCCAATATATTTACTTAGAGCTAAGTTTGTATTGATTAATGTACCAAGGGACATCATATAAATAGAGAAAGCAACAGGACCGAGCAGAGATCCCTGTGGCACACCTTAACTGAGCCTCTTGTTGTCTGATGAACACTTGTGTAAAATGAAGTGAGATCTGTCAGATAAATATAATTTAAACCATGAGAGAGCAGTGTCAATGACATCAATATAACTCTCCAGGCAATGTAATAGAATGTGGTCATCAGTTGTATCGAAAGCTGTGTCCAGGTATAGGAGCGCCAATTTTGAAACTGAGCCAGAGTCTCAAGTAATTAGTAAATCATGTGCCACTTTGTTAAAGTGCGAGGCCAGATTCATGAAATTCATACAGATTGTTGGAGGAAAGGTGATCTATGAGTTGCAGACCCACAGCTTTTTCAAGGAGTTTTGAATAGAATGACAATTTTGTGCTTGGTCTGTAGTTGTTGATCAAGTTGGGATCCAGGTTCTTTAGTAGCAGTGGGATAACCCAAGCACAATTACACTAATAAGAGAGCTGCTTATTATTTGTAGCAATAGTGTGCTGAGAATTTGAAAAAAAAAGAAAAAAAGAAAAAAAAAAGCTCTGTAATAAACTTTGAAGGAATACAAACGAGTAAACAAGTAGTATGCTAGGAGGAAAACAAGGAGTACCAGTTTAGAGAGTGTATCAGGGGAAATCATCTCAAAATGGGTAAGTTTCCAAAAGATGAACACTGCTCAGATGTGGTTGCCTGTCAAGGGTAGCAAGTGAGAGTGGAAGATATGTTTTTTCCCGATTTCATCAATTTAAGCAGTGAAGAATTTTTTGAAATCAGTTTCAGTAAGAGAGACGTTATATATTGCGGACGGTTTTCAACTGAGTTTACTAACGGTATCCAAAAAAATTTGGGGTTATTTTTACAAACCTTACAGACCTTTTTGTATTTTAGAAAACAGCTGTAAAGAAAGCAGGGAAACCACACAGAACCTATACAGTCATTAACAATGCATACTGTTGTTTTTGTATCACTGGTTTCAATGGCAGGGACTTAATAAATAGTGTCATGGTTCCACATATAAAGTTTTCATGAGGTCAATATATGATGTGTGTAGGTATTTAATGATTGGGATGAATCATTTAGGAGTCTCACCATATTATAACCCACTGGGCAGCAAGTAAAGGAAGTTCACTATTTTTTTCAGGTGAGCAGGGTCAGTCATTGATTCATCATATCAAATCCAAGTAAATTCACAAAGGGTTCTTAGGTATGTGATGCATTTAGATTGTGTAACCCTTTGGATTCCTTTTGTAAAGAATAAATCTTCAGCCATCACAACCAGTTCCTGCCAATATTATTGCACTGACAAATAAAAGAATGATCTTTTATCAGGAGGGAATATTCATTTGTGAATTGTGAATTTAGATTTAGCCCTCAATTTACTAATTTCTCCATAGAATAGATAATCTTTCAAAGGTGATTCAGAAGCCTTTCCACTACTATGACATCAATTTTAATCTAATTATTTTCACCTACAAACAGGCTTTTATTCTGAAGACTCATGGAGTAGATTAATATGTATGAGGGTATCTCTACTCTCCAGTATATTATTGTCTTTGATTACTATTTTCAGTTTTCATCTGGAGGAGGTTTCTCTGCTCTAATTAAAAAAATTACTGGAGTGTTTTTTCATGAAATATATTGTAAAATAAAAATAAAACAAAACAAAATAAAATAGATATATCTACATACATAGACAGATGGCAAACATTATTAAGCAGTATTAAGTAGATCAGACATCAAGCAAATATGATCTGTCCTCATTAAATATAGTTATGACAGTAAGTGTGAAATTCATCAGTTATTCATTCAGTCATTCAGTTTGCATGTTATCTGATGTTCAAATAATTCCATTTAGTTTCAAGCAATAAAATATGTGGAAATAGTATTTGGGAACAAACAAGAGCAACGCAGATACCTTTGGCTGAGGTATCAGAATCAATATCTGTTAGAGCCCAAAACAACACACAAATTTATCTCTCGTTTTCAATTATTTTATGTGATGCAGACATGTTGGATAGTCATTTCAGTAATAT
Source organism: Chaetodon auriga (assembly GCF_051107435.1). NCBI lineage: Eukaryota > Metazoa > Chordata > Actinopteri > Chaetodontiformes > Chaetodontidae > Chaetodon > Chaetodon auriga. Next base: position 21,082,737 of record NC_135091.1, on the reverse strand, counting down.
GTTGATATTGGATGGTTCTACTGATTTATGTTCCATTATCATAATGGATAAGGGTTGAGAAGTGAAATGTAAGGGTTTGAAGGTTGGGATTGTGGATGGGCATGTACCATATTTGACTTTTATGCAGGAGATAAGAGTTTTCTTTCTGCCACAATACAGTATTTAACAGTCTCTATTTTTCTTTGACTGTAACCAGGATTTTTCCCCTACCTTAACGATGTTTTGACATTTTATACTGTAGGAAGACAACAATATGCATTGGATGTTAAAAAATCATGTCACTGAACACAATTCAGGATTTTACAAAAACGCTCATAAGCAGCATTATGCCTGGCAGTAGGGTTGGGATATTCCATGATATGAGCACCACACATGGTGAGACAAATGGAGCAAGCAGAAAGTACCAACTTTATTTTGTACAGTACATGGATGCAGGTAATCAGAATTAGTAATGGGTGGGATGTTAGAATTTCAACTTTTAAATGAAAAATAGTCCACTTTGCCAACTCATCACATGGATACATGCTCACCTGTATCCCAATTCAGCAACCACCTGCTTTGAAGGACTGGAGGCAAGTGGGCTGAAAATGTGCCTCCTCTGCAAAAGGTTCACCTTTAATTTATTGTGCTCTCCTGCTCACTTCAAAACTAAAAGACTGCCATGCAATGGATTCTGGGATACAGGAGACTGCAAAAGACACACTACTTTTTTCCTCCAAATTCCAGTGAAAAAAAGGCTTCTTTTCTCATTTGCATTTGAGAAAATGTGAATGGTAGAGACAGGTCCAGGTACTGTAACCATATATGAAAAGACGTCACATTTAAGATAAAAACATTATCCATCTTGGTCAGAAAGCACCTAGCATTTAAATGCATGAGAGCACTGCTTGAATTAAAAGGAGATTTGAGAGTTTGGTGATTGACAAGAAAATATCTGAAGAGTATTTGAGAAACTGTGTAGATTTAATGTGGAACAAGTTCTGGGGACTGATGACCCTTCGACCAGTGCTCTTCAATAAATTAGGTTTTGAACATTTCACAACCAGAATAAGAAACATGGGTTCTGGCCTTGGACAGAGGTTTGATAGAGTTTCAAAGTTCTCATCGAACGTTAGCAATGAATGTTTGATGTTTCCCGTTGGTAAATAATGTTCAATCTTGGAAGTAAAATCAGGACATATCAACAATGTGTTGAGGATATGGAGTTTTTTGCGGTTCACTTATACTTATTCTTACAAAAGTTATATTGACCTTATGCGGCCTCCCAGTTCTTAATTTGTCTCATTTCAAGTTTTGTCTGTTAGCTTCAGGTTAGTATTGATGGCTAGAATAAACTCAAGCCAAAGTCATGGTCATTGGTGGTTTACACAGCCTGCTGTATGTTTCTCAAAGTTGGGAGCACACATCCACATTTTTTAGGAGGTCATGTGACCTCACGCCACAAAACGCACTGCAGATATCTGATTGAAAAGATTATTTTTGATGCCAAGTTAATGTAAGTACACTCTTACCTAGCTTATAACTAGCTGAGCTAGATTGCTTCGAGTTGCAGCAATACGCCATTTTTTTGATATTCATATGGTGACATTTTTCACGAGCATTGATGCAAACTTATCAGTACAGTGATTCCACAAACAGTCAGTAAAGCAGCTGATTTTGTATTTGTTGGTTTAGAAGCTGATTTATAAATATAATGTCAACTACAACTTTTCAGCCACATATAAAACCCTTATAAGCAATATGGTTTTGAATGTTAAGTAATACACCTGTCACTCTCACACGCAGACAACCTCTGTTCTTGATATGAACCACAATTACACATTCTGACACATTCAGCCGATCCCAGTGCTGCCTGGATGCTGGTATGTCACTAGTGGTTGATTTGTTTGGTTTCTCAGGCTACTATAAAAGAAAGGTATCGGACCATTATGTCGTACATTAGATTATAAAACTAGTCAGATATATGCTCACAAACAGCAGATGTCAATCTACACAACACAACACAACACAACACAACACACTGACACTTCTGCTGTATACTAAAAGAGCTCAATGCTAAATCACCCTTTAAAGCTTAATGTCAGGAATAGAAAGAAAGCCAAACAGTGTTCAGGTCCTTCCCTACTGCTGTTGTATTCAGAAGCAGCTGTCGACCATAAGGGAATTTCTGGACCCTGGTTTGAGCTGGGACTCTGATCTCTTTATCAACTGCCAGGCATGAGCTGAGAGATCACTCACTTACTATCACACATCTGGAGGGCACACTATGGGGAAGAGCAAACTAACAACACCTTTCGCCTCAAACCTCAACAAACACAATTATCTCTGAGCTGCTTAGACCTGCAACCTCTATGTGTCAGCTTTCATCTGACTAAATCATAATCCTAGTTAATTATGTCTTGCATCTTATTTTTGCAGGTTTGACTGTCATTTCTAATAACTTTGTACTCACTAAGTTAATTAAAATCTTAGATCAAGGAACGTGGTGACAATGCTACAACAAAGTTAAAGCTGTCAGACCACTGTAAGCATCCATCACTCGCTCTTTATTTCATGTATCCAAATTTTCAAATAATCTCTAAATAATTGACAAGTTTCCTATTAAGAATTTAGAAGGCTGTTAATAATATAGGGCTGTCCTTAAGATGAAATTTAAACTCCAGTAGATATTTATTTGTTTATTTTTTGGAAACTTTCCCCATATTTGTTGAAGTGTATGTTTGGTTGGAGACAAAGTTCACATTTTGCCATTTGTGATGTGTCACTGACGTCACCTCACTTTGGTGTAGAACACGTCAATGAGCCACACTGTTACACTTGGTGATATGGTCCCTCAATACCACACAGATTGTACTTTTGGTCTGTATATTAGTGTATTTGAACTCAGAGCCACATACATCCTGCTGCCCCAAATATACATTTGAAATACTAGAGAAGGAAATGTGGATTAATCTGCAGCTGAAAATAGTCCCCAACAAATGCACTATTTCCTCCTGCTTGAGTAAGGTTTTCTAAAAAGTGCAGTGACCAGCTAGGAGGAAATGACTGAGCATTTTAAGAGATGAAAGTATTCATTTGTGATCTGTTTTTAAAGACTTCTGCAGGAACCAGTGGGCTTTGAGCTGAGTGTCACAGATGGGGTAGAAAAGTCAAAAACTCACGGTGAGGCAGACAAACACTTTGTTGATTTTGATCATTTGATGAGGTCTGTTGTCAATAGGAAACATGGACGAACACCAGCCTCATGCTTTAAAGGAACGTATAAAACATCTGTCAATCTATTCCTGCCCGCTAATGACATCAGAGTCATCACTGTCATCAGTAGCACTCCACTCACATCCTTTCAGTCTTTGATGTACAAAAGCATTGTTCTGTTTGTATGGGGGAGAAAAAGTGGACTGAATCCACCCACAGCTCATACCCTTAAAAATCCCTTCCCCTCTCACATAACCATGTCACAGTAGTCATAAGCAATTGAAGAATTTCAAATTCTGTGTCATGGCTGCCAGGAGGGGTTTCACCACCATCAAAGCTGATGCATGCTATTGTCCTCTTTTTTTACACTTCACACCAAGTCTGCTGCAAACAAACCCAGCTTCCATTTCTCCTTTTTCCTTCTTCAGTATTGACTGCCCATCCTCACAGTCTGTCTGTTGAGGTTGATTTTTTCTGCAGATATACAGTTACCAGCATTTTGATTCTGATTTTTTTTTCTTCACTCCAGGGAGTCAATCACTTATCAATCAAGCTTTTGATAAGATATATCCTTCTTAATCTTCCTGAAATATTTCTTTTTTTATTGTGCAGACAAGGAAATACGGGGTGTGGGGTGTCTAAATTGGTGTTGCTGAATTCATATTAAGAGTGGAAGTTTGCACATTCTTTGCAAAAGTTATGAATGTTTCGATCATGAATTCAACAAGTCATGAGCAAAGACAAAAAAAAAATAAAAAATAGATACATACTATGCATACTCTTTTTGACAGTGCGCATATTTTGGCAAGCAATTTGCACAGCGTAGTAAATGCAGAGCATGACAACAAGTAAACCACATGTGGCAACAGCAAGGCCCTGTATTTTGACAGCTGGAAACAATGGAGGAACATATTCTACCACTGCAAAATGCCTTTTACAAATGTTCCTGATTCCATGACATGATTATGTGATTATACAGGAGTTAGGTCTAATTTACAATGGCATGTAAACAAATAGCTCAACCTTAGCTGTATGTGTAGCTCCTGCTGCCTACCTGGCTGAGTGTAATTGAAGAGGATCATTGAAGCTTGTAGTACAATAATGATAACTGATTGTATTGTTGCTATCTAGTTGTGATACATGAGCAGCTCTAATGCGACACCTTGATGATCAGTCAGAGGAGCAGTGGAGCTCCGTGCAGCTTATCCTACATTGTCCAAAGGGACTCGGCATGATAGAGAGTGTAATAGCTCCGACCACCTTCTCCGCCCCGAACAGGAGAGGAGACGACACTAAATCATGCTTCCTTCCTCCTCGCCTCTCCTGTTCATTTAGAAGCAGAGACTAATTTATTCAGCCTCTCTGCGGGTCTTTCAGCTTTTCTCTTCTCATTTCGCTTCTTACTGGTGAAAGCTCCATCCGTTTAAGGTAACATACGCAGCAATAAATCCTAGCTTGGCATCTAGGAGGGCTTTCTCAAAACACACGGCACACAACACTGGAGCCTCATCAGAACACACCTGCCCTTGCAAATGCTTACGCAGATTTAGCTCAGGCATGTTGCACGGGCATGAACATGAGCTGATATGGGAGTACATGGGTGTACAGTGTGTGGGTGGGAATTTGCATCTCCATGCACAAGCTGTTACAAAGGGGTATTTTGTGCAGAGGAAGCCTTCATCACCCAAACCAGCTGTTTGTAGCCTATTGCCAGTTGTGAAACACATTCAGTGATACATGATTTTAATCTCATTCTCCTGTGTGGAAGGACCGAGGAGCAGTGTGTGTTTATTTTACTAGTGATGCTGTGAGTATCAGTGCATACATTTTATGCCTTTTCTCCACCGGTCTGTTCATTAACATAACTCTTCAGCAGTGTAGAGCTATGGTGTTTGCTATGTGGATTCATCACAGATTACTTTGTTCCTCCTATTCTGAGACTTCGTAGAACTGATGACACTCCCTTTGATCAGTTGTAACTAATGGCTTTATTAATGGTTAAAAAAACCCCTTTTACTAGGAATTTAGATTTTGATAAAATTACTTTTGATCAGTTATGATCCAATGAGAGTCAATTGTCATTTGTAATCACTTTCTGATTGGCAAACAAGTCTGTAATTGGATGTTTTGAATGGCACTGCACTAGTTAGGTAATAATATAAATTTTACTTGTGATGAGTTTACGTCTGCCACACTGCAAGCACAGCAATACACAGTCTTCATGTGAATACCATACACAAATATGCAATAACTTACTTTATTTATTTGTTTACTCATTGATTTATTTACTGATTTGTTTGCAAACTTACTTCCCTCTCCTCGATGACTCCAGAGAGTGGGGCGAAAGCTCTGACTGGGAGCTGGCAGCTGGTGTGGGTTTGGGGGAATAAATTAGCGTGGGACAACATAGTGGGAGAGGGTCTGATCGCCGCTAGTCCCCTTTTGCTACCAGCCCTGCACATGTCCTCTATCAACTGCCAGTGTGTAGAACACACACATCTAATGTTACATCAATACTCTTCTGCAGAGCTGAGAAAGCAGAGACCTTGAGATAATGCACTCATATCATTAAGTGACTCCTGGTCACTTCTAACACTCTTTATTCATCTTAACACGTGGATCCCATCAATGTCACTCAGAAATCCAATACTGGGCAATTGCCACAGTAGATGTTTAAAATTGAATGGAATCAAAATATGTTGTATTTTGCAACATTATGCTTTATAAATATGCTTGAAGAGCTCGATAATATAACTCCTTTCACCTTCCCCAGCTATGAATTGTGCAAAAGCTGTGGTTGCGTCAGTCTTGAGGGAGCATCGAATTAGAATCTAACAGAATCCTAAAGTTCTGATCAAATCACATCTGATGCCAAATATAACAGCTTTTGATCGAGCGTATTTTTCTTCTTGTTTATAGCTTTGATCACATCAAGATGTCTGAGATTAAATGATCAAACAAGCAAAAAACAAGACAAAACAAAACAATGCACTTGCTGTTTTAGTGTGTGTGGTGCTTTTTTAAAAAATGTATTTAATTAATTAATTAATTTATTTATTTATTATTATTTTATTTTTCATTCAATCATGCCAAGACAAACTGGCAGCCCTGGACTGTCCCAACATCAAATTTGCTGGCTCTCAGATCTGACCAGTTAGACTGTGTCTGAGGATTGTCAGGTTGATATTCTAAATGTAACATGACATAATTTGTGCACAATTCATCGAGACAGTGCATATGAGCAATTGTTAGAGATGGTAAAAGAAAAGTAGCAATGTTGGCAGGAAGAGCAGAAGACGTGAAAGCCCTTTTAGTTTCTCTTCAAAAACATTCCCATATTGTTTTTCAAGCCCATTCATGGGCTTATGTACACCTCACTCTCACAATGTTATGCTATTATTGCATCTTTGCTGGTTATGATAGCACTGTGCTCAATAAAGTGCTAAGATCTCGAAATGAGTCAGTATTAAAAATAGCTCCATCAGGGCCAGAAACAGGACTGATAAAATCATTAGACATGTTGTAAACTGAAAGTGAGTGCCCCCATGATGTTGCTAAATATCCCTCACTGCACAAGAAAACCATGAGTATGTCCAACTAGAGCAAGTATGGCAGGTCAAAGTTGAACCAGGGTGCTGTGCTGTAAGCTGTGATGGATGTTTTGGTTGCAACTTTTTATGTCCACCTATGATCTCTCTTCCGAATAAATTTGGCTTGCCTGGAGATACGTCATCATGTGTGCATAAAAACGTAGTCAGAAGCAAATACATCATAGGCCGGAGATGCAAGATGCAGATGCCAGGAAGTTTCACCTTAGAAGGCCGTAAAAGTGAACTGCTGAGTGTGTGCAGCGGAGAGCGAAGCCACCTTTACCTTGACAGAGGCATGAGCATTTGTCATGCAGATTATGTGGTGCTATTGTTTACAGTTCATTGACTTTTACAGTCGTTGTGTTCATTTGCATTCTGCGTCACACTAATTCAATGCAAATTAAGGTGTAGTGGGGGCAGGCATGGCAAAATGCATGCAGTGATATAAAATTAAATCAAACAGCATTTTAAACCTACTAAAGAATTTCAAAGTTTGGTGTGGTATATTTATCATTTACACCACTGTGTGTGGATTTTACTAATTGCATATAAATTATTCTAATGACATACATTTTTATTTTTAAAAATCCAATCCCAGTGGAAAGTGGTGCAGTCTTTGTGTTGTTATCAGTCCCTTCTCTCAGTGTGATTGACCTTATTGATACTACAAGTAATGGGCAGTAAAGTCATAAATTTCTGTATTTTACAGATTAGGGCTTTAATTTGTGTGGTTGACAAGAGCTCAGCAAGCGCACTGACGTCTGGAGAAATTTAAATAAAAACGTTGAATAATGAAGAGGAGAGACAGAGGCTGTACTTTGAACCAATAAAATAGCATCATTCCTAACCCTAACCTCAAACCTAACCCAAAGAAATAGTACAATCTAATCCTGACCAAAGTTGCTTGAGCTTTGAAAATGGAATTACTTTAGTTTGTGACCAAATACAAAAC